>NW_024470624.1:3028500-3360911 GCF_017639515.1 Carcharodon carcharias
GGACAACCTGTGGGAACCTGACACCGAAAGTCTCCCGAGTGAATTTGAGTGGGACAGCAAGTGAGTGAGTCGGCCAGCAGAGAGATGATGATGTTGCAACTGAACAAGATAAGTTGTAAGTTTTAGTTGATTTTAAACCCCACCCTCCCACTATTATTGTCTCAAGACCCCTCCTCCCCACCCCCTCTCATATTGAAACACAAACACCCGCCCTCAACCCTTTCTCATGGTCACCATCATCCCACCATCACCCTCCCCTGGTCCCAAGGTTGAAGTGTCCCATTTTTTTCATAAGAGTCCTGCCCCCTGGACAATACAGTAATAGAGAACATAGATATGTTTAATGTTGTGATAGGGGACATTTTAGCATGTTATTTATGGTTCTGTAATTAAGTTCATTTATTCTTGTTACTAGTTTTGCTGAAAAAAGAGACATGTCAAAGCTTTTCATCCTGCACTCATCAGGACACTTCGCAAGAATATCCCTACCAATCAGAGTCCACTTGTTAACCAATCAGCAATCTCTTCACATACAGTATAAATTGTTGTTTTCCACTTATGTTTGTCTTTTTCCAAAGTGTCCTGATGAGTGCCAAATATAAAGCTTCAACAAGTCTCTTTTTTCAACAATATTCAAGTTCTGTACTACCAAACAACTATTTCTAGTTTTGTAATATGGTACTGTAACTATGTTATATATTTCTAGTCATAGATTCATTATGACGCAGACCATTTGGCAACTCGAGTCCTTGCTGAATCTCTGGAGAGCAATCCAGTCAGTCCCATTCCCCCTCTATATCCCCATTCCTGTGCAAGTTTATTTCCTTCAAGTGCCCTTCCAATTTCATTTTGAAACCATTGATTGTCTCTGCTTTCATCACCCTCGTAGGTAGTGAGTTCCAGGTTATCACAACTTCGCTGCTGAAATACAGTTCTCTCTCACAGCCCCATGTGTCTCTAATCATGTAATAGAGTACCGAACATTTTAAGTACAGTATGATTAGATGTATATAGGTTGTATTAGATTTAGAATGGAGAGAGTGTAGCAGAGTGAGAATACAGGGACTGTGTGTGGAATGGAGATTTACAGTTTTTGGGGAACGAGAGAGGAAAGAGTGTGCTATAGAAAGTGGAATTGCTGTTCTGAATTTCTACTCTGGACTGACAGTAATGATTTTTATTAACTTCTTTTACAGGATATTATAAGTAGAGGATTTGCAGTCAGAAATCTCAAACCAAACTCCATGTCACGATCTGACAGAATCACTTGATTCTTCGGGGCCTGAATATCATTGGCCTTAGAATCTAGAAGAAGAAATGTTAGTCTGTTCTGACTTCTTCAAAAGGTTTTAAACACCAGTGTGAGTGGATAAGCACCGATACACACACACCTGAGTGAGAGTGTTCCAGTGCACTGTGGGAAGAGCTTCAACCAGTTACTCAGCCTGAAAAAATCATTGAACCATTCACACGTTCTGTGTGTGGACAAGGCTGCAACTGATTGTCGGACCTGGAGACTCAAGGACACCCGCACCATGGAGATGTGGGGACTGTGGGAAGGGATTCAAATACCCATCTCAAGTGTAAGCTCATTGATGCAGTCACACTGGGGAGAGGCCATTTATCTGCTCTGTGTGGGAAGGGATTCACTAATTCATTGACCCTGTGGAGGCACCAGCAAATTCACACTGGGAAGTGGCCATTTGCCTGCTCTGAGTGTGGGAACAGATTCAGACAGTTATCCAGCCTGCAGTCACACCAGTGATTTTACACTGGAGAGATTTTGTTCACCTGCTCTGAGTGTGCGAAAGAATTGGCCCACTCGTCCAACCTGCTGAAACGCTAGCGAATTCACACCAGGGAGAGGCCGTTCTCCTGCTCTGAATGTGGGAAAGGATTCAGTAATTCATCCGACCTGCAGAAACACAAGCAAGTTCACACCGGGGAGAGGCTGTTCTACTGCTATGAATGTGGGAAGGGATTCAGTAACTCATTCAACCTCCTGCGACACCAGCGAGTTCACAGTGGGGAGATGCTATTCACCTGCTTGCAGTATGGGAAGGGATTCGTTGATTCATCCAATCTACTGCTACACCAGCAAATTCACACTGGGGAGAGGCCATTCACCTGCTCTGTGTGGAAAGGGATTCACTCAATTATCCAACCTGCGGACACACCAGCGAGTTCATACTAGAGAGAAGCCATTCACCTGCTCTGAGTGTGGAAAGGGTTTCAGTGATTCATCAGACCTGCATAAACACAAGGGAGTTCACACTGGGGATAGGCCATTCATCTGCTTGCAGTATGGGAAGGGATTCGTTGATTTGTCCAATCTACTGCTACACCAGCAAGTTCACACTGGAGAGAGGCCATTCACCTGCTCTGTGTGGAAAGAGATTCACTCATATCCAACCTGCGGACACACCAGTGAGTTCATACCAGGGAGAAGCCATTCACCTGCTCTGAGTGTGGGAAGGGTTTCAGTGATTCCTCAGGCCTGCATAAGCACAAAGGAGTTCACACTGGCGAGAGGCCATTCACCTGCTTTCAATGTGGGAAGGGATTCAGTGATTCATCCAACTTGCTGCGACATGAACGAATTCACACTGGGGAGAGACCGTTCACCTGCTCTGAGTGTGGAAAGGGATTTGCTCAATCATCCAACCTGGAGAAACACAAGCGGGTTCACAGCAGGGAGAGGCCATTCACCTACTCTGACTTTGGGAAGGGATTCACTCTTGCTAAGACACCAGTGACTTCACAAGTGATTCTAGGGTTTGGATTCAGCTGTTATTGCTGCTGTTAATCACATCCAGGACTGAACCATGTTCATTCTGACAGTTGGTGAAGTGAGAGGGTTGGAAGGTTTCTTTCTGCTGGAGTGGCCAGTCTCACGACCTTGCTTCCAGTGGGCTGATGCTCTTTGAGCCTGGGAATGCATATTTCCACTGAAATGATCCACAAAAGCTGATGAAGGACATTTACTTTATCCTGGATAGTAAAAAGTGATTGTTCGTTGCAGGCAGATCTAAAATAAATACAGGAAGTCTAGGAAAACTCAGCAGGTCTGGCAGCATCTGTGCAGAGAGAAACAGAGTTAACATTTCGAGTCCAATATGACTCTTCCTCAGAACTTCAGAGAGGGAGAAATGTGATGGGTTTGATGTGGCGAGAGAGAGGAGGCTCCGGTAGAACAAAAGGGAAAGTCAGGGATTGGTTAGAAGGCAGGCGAGATTAAATAACAAAAATGTCATGGAACAAAAGGCAAAGGGAGAGGTAATGGTTGTTGTAAAGAAACAAAGCATTGGTCCAGAGTAAGTGTTAATGGCAGAATAAAGGACAGCTCTGTCTGAAAGCAAAAACATGAAAACAAGATGTAGACTGGCACATGACAAATAAAAGACTGAAAACGGAGGACAGAGTCAATGGTCTGAAGTTGTTGATCTCAATGTTGAGTCCAGAAGACTGTAAAGTGCCTCATCGGAGGATGAGGTGCTGCTTGTCCAGCTTGTGTTGGGCTTCTCGGGAACATTGCAGCAGGCCAAGGACAGAAATGTGAGCATCAGAGCAAGGTGGTGAATTATAATGGCAGCAACTGGAAGGTCAGGGTCATGCTTGTGGATTGAGCAGAGATGTTCCACAAAGAGGGCAGCGAACAGGGGACAGATGAATTAAAGAGAAAGCATTTGGGTCCAGAACATTGTGCACATCCTTTTACTCTGGTTGTCTTTGATCCTCAAGTAATTTTCTGTTTTCTTTTAACCATGTTCTGTTTCATTAATAAACTTTTATCAGTAAAATTATTTGATTTTTCTGGCTTTTTCAGGATTAGATGTCTGCACTTTAGGGAAAGTGGGTGAGAGGAGGTGGTAGGCTCTTTAGGAGAAAGTGAGACCCTCTGAGGTAATGGGCAATTTGAAGGGGCAAGGGGAAAAAGCAGAGCTGTTGGATCAGTTAGAGAGTCCTTTCAAAGAGATGGCAGGGGCATGATGGGCCGATTGGATTCCTGTAGCCTGTGAACCTGAATCTCCTGCTTTTACGCAGGTTAAAAGGGACAGATTTCATTTCAGCCTCTTCCCTGAATGTGTATTTAAAGAGACGGGTTTCTGTTCAGCTCTGAGTGACCGATATAACAATGTCTCCACTCCTCTGTATTTTTAAACATGGAACAAAGCCTTGCATGGACAATTATAATCAACTGCCTTCCTGTAGCTCTCACTGGACACAGCAAGAAAGTGTTTGACTGCTTAGCCATAGCGGCGTCCCCTGAAAATAATTCAAACACGACAACAAAAACAACCTGCATTCATATAGCACCTTTCAGCATCCCAGGGAGATTCACAGGTGCGATTACAAAACAGAAGATGACACCAAACCTCATCAAGAGATATTAGCTCAGATGACCGGTAGCTTGGTCAGAGAGTTAGGTTTTAAGGAATGTCCTAAAGGAGCAAAAAAGATCGAGGGGCATAGAGATTTAGGGAGGGAATTACAGAACGTGGGGCCCAGGCAGGTGAAGACACGGCCCCCAGTGGTTGTGCAATAGAAACGGGGGATACTGAAGAGGCCAGAATTAGTGGAGCACAGATATCTCGGAGGGTTGTTGGGATGGAGAAGATTACAGAGATGGGGAAGTGTCTGTGACCACGTGCTGATTTGAAAAAAAGGAGGCCAAGGAGGGATTTGATCACAAAGGGCCTGAATTTAGCTCAATCAACATCCCATTCACTTTTCCAGAGGTAAATTGGGCCCAAGAAGGAAAATTTTAAAATTGAGGCATTGCTTATCTGGGAGCCAATGTCGTTCATTGAGCACAGGGGGTGATAGGTGAACGGGACTGAGTGTGAGTTGGGAGACGGGCAGCAGAGTTTCTCTATTGAAGAAAACTGGTCCAGTTCTGTACATTTCCCATCACACCACTTATGTCTAAGATCAAGCTGACATCATCACATTCCATTGGGATTGCACAATCCGCTGATGTCATTGCATTCTATTGTGATGTCATAAGATGACATCAGCTTGTTTGTGATTCCACAATCAGCTGACACCAGACGATAGACTTCATTGGGACTGTGGGATTAGCTGATGGCTGCACACTGCTTTATCATTGTGCAGTGAGCAGAAACATTCATTTGTAAACAGAATTTTTAACAACATGTACAGAATTGATCTTCAGATCTGGAAAATGATCTGGATCTGGAACATTTACCACTAAAATGAACAAATTTGCTAGTGCAAGTGTATGTGACTTTTTCGACAACAGTTTGTTATCATTGTTTACAATAAATTGTTGTGGAGAAAAAAAACATTGGGTGAAATAGTCTTCCAATGTTAACAAATGCTTTCAAAAGTTCAGGTATTTTTGTAAAATGAGACAGGCTGTTGAAGCTTTTTCTCTTGCACACATCAGGACAGATGCAAGAATACCAAATGTCAAAGGGAGCAATAATTTATACTGACTGAGAAACAGGGTGTTGATTGGTTGGCACATGGACTCTGATTGGTTGAGGGGTTGCCATGGGGAATGCACCAGGGAACAATTGTCCCCAAGCTTTTGTTTAATTGAAAAGGTGAAATGCCTGGACAAATTCCTTTAGTCTGCAGAGGACCAGGCTCTGTGAACAAGTACAAAAGATTCCAGGATCTGGATCGAGTCCGCATCTTCATCAAACGTAATAATTCCTCTCAGATCTGAAATCCGTTGTCTGGATCTGGAAAAATGTATTAATTTTGCTTCCAATTTCCACCCCTCCATCATTTTCACGTGGTCCATCACTGACACTTCCCTTCCTTCCTTGACCGCTCTGTCTCAATTTCTGGTGATAGACTGTCCCCCAATATTCATTACAAGCCTACTGACTCCCACAGCTATCTTGACTACAGCTCCTCACACCCCGTTTCCTGTAAGGACTCCATCCCATTCTCTCAGTTCCTTCACTTCCGTCGCATCTGTTCTGATGATGCCACTTTCAAAAACAGTTCCCTTGACATTTCTTCCTTCTTCCTTAACCGAGGTTTTCCACCCACGGTGGTTGACAGGGCCCTCAACTGTGTTCAGCCCATCTCCCGCACATCCGCCCTCACACCGTCCTCTCCCTACCAGAACCATGACAGGGTCCCCCTTCTCCTCACTTATCACCTCACCAACCTCCGTGTTCAAAGGATCATCCTCTGCCATTTCCGCCAACTCCAGCAAGATGCCACCACCAAACACATCTCTTCACCACCCCTGGCGGCATTTCGCAGGGATCGTTCCCTCTGGGACACCCTGGTCCACTCCTCCATCACCCCCTACACCTCAACCCTCTCCCATGGCACCTTCCCATACAACCGCAGAAGGTGCAACATCTGCCCCTTTACTTCCCCTCTCCTCACTGCCTTACTGTCCCAGGGCCCAAACACTCCTTTCAAATGAAGCAGCATTTCACTTGCACTTCCCTCAATTTAGTCTACTGCATTCGCTGGTCCCATTGTGGTTTCCTCTACATTGGAGAGACCAAACAGACTGGCTGACTGCTTTGCGGAACACCTTTGGTCTGTCCGCAAGCATGATCCAGACCTCCCTGTCACGTGCCATTTCAACACACCTCCCTGCTCTCATGCCCACGTATCCATTGTTGGCCTGCTGCAATGTTCCAGTGAAGCTCAACACAAACTGGAGGAACAGCACCTCATCTTCCGACTAGGCACTTTACAGCCTTCCGGACTGAATATTGAGTTCAACAACTTTAGAGGATGAACTCTCTCCTCCTTCCCCATCCCCTTCCCGATCCCCCCTTTTCCAATAATGTATATATATTTTTCTTTTCCCACCTATTTCCATTTCGATTTCCCCCACCACCTCACTCCCACAAGGGCTATCTGTCCCTTGTTTATCTTGCTTTCCACCCCTAATGTCCCCAATAGCACATTTCTTAGCTAATATCACCACTGTCAACACCACTTTGTCCTTTTGTCTGTGACATCTTTTGGCAATCTCCACCTATCACTGACCCTCTATCCAACTCTACCTGTCCCACCCCTCCCGCCTTAAACCAGCATATATTTCACCTCTTTTCTATTTTTCCTTAGTTCTGATGAAAAGTTATTCGGACTCGAAACGTTAACTGTGTTCCTCTCCGCAGATGCTGTCAGACCTGCTGAGTTTTTCGAGGTATTTTTGTTTTTCTTCTAGATTTCCAGCATCCGCAGTATTTTGCTTGTATCTTAATAATAATTTCTTCCTTGGGCCATACCACATTTGTGTACCACGCTTGTTCAAATCCATCTGTTAGTTCTTCAGGTGTATTACAGACAGAAAAACAGGGATGAAAACATGATCTGTCGCTGCAAAGCAGAAAAAAAAATGTTTATTAAAGCATCCATCTCCACGTCTAACAACTGGCTCTGAAAACTCTGCTCACATTTTGACAGCTGTGACAAATTCCACCCCAGCAGCGGAGACAATCCTCAACATTCGAAAACAATCAACATTCGAAATAAAACAAATTACAACAATCGAAAAGAAAATGTCAATTCTCCTGATCTCCGAATGTGAACGGATCCCTTCAAAAATTCCAGGATTCAGATCTTTGCCAAAAACAAATCAGTTCTTCCGTGGGCCATATCCTGTCGGCGTACTGAGTTTTGTTAAAATCCATCCGAGCGTCTGAGATAAATTGTTTACAGACAAACAGAATAACAGGAATGAAAACATTACCTCCGCCCACCTTCAGTGGAAGAGATACTTTCAGTACATTGAGCAGCCCCGATGTCTATTCTCAGCCAGCATTACACAGGAGGAAAAGGGCTGGATTCTCAGACCAGCAAGTCAAGGCATCCTCTTTAAATGGCCACTTCCCACAATGGATTCAGTGGCCGCTGATGGGAAGCAGCCTTGGCCCACACTGGGAGTTCCTGCCCCCCAGTCAGCTGGCTTGTGCTGACTCATGCTGCTGCTGGACGATCTGCCTGTAAGGATAGGAGATTGTCAGTTTAAAAAGAAACCTGCATTTATATAGTGCCCTTCACCACCTCAGGGCATCTCAATGCGTTTCACTGTCAATGCAGCAATTTCTGAAGTTACTGTTGAAAACGTGGCAGCTAATTTGTGCACAGCAAGATCCCATAGACAACAATGTGATGATGACCAGATCATCTGTTTTTATTGATGTTGATTGATGGATAAATATCGGGTCCCAGGACACAGGGGGTGAACTCCCCTTCCTGCTCTCCTTCCAATTGTGGCCATTCAGTCTTGTACATCCCCCAGAGAGGGCCTCGGGTTAATGTCTCACTCGAAAGACAGTCTCTCCGACAGGATGGCGCTCCCTCAGTACTGGCACCGGGAGTGTGGGCGCTGGATTATGGGGGCTCGAGTCTCTGGAGTGGGGAGTCGAACCCCCCCACCTCCTGACTCAGAGGCGAGACTGCTACCCACCATCATGCCATGTTGAATCGAATCAGCTAGCTGGTGTTCTAGAATCATGGAATGGTTACAACACTGAAGGAGGCCATTCAGCCCATTGTGTCTGTGCCAGCTCTCTGCAAGAGCAACTCACCCAGAGCCACTCCCCGCACCATTTCCCCATAACCCTGCCAATTTTTCCTCTTCAGATAATGATCCAATTCTCTGTTGAAAACCATGACTGAATCTGTCTCCAAGTCCTTTCATTCCTAGGACCATTCTCGTAAATCTCCTCTGCACCCTCTCTAAGAATTTCACATCTTTCCTAAAGTGTGGGGCACAGATATAGGGTTCCATTCTAGAGGGATAGAATTGAAAATCAGGGAGGTTATGTTCAACTTGTTTCGAACTATGGTTAGACTACACTGGGAGTACTGCCAACATCTGTGATCTCCATTTAAAAAAAGGAAATAGAGGCACTGGAGAAGGGGCAACAAAGATTCACAAGAATAATACCAGAACTGAGAGAATTTAACCATCAGGAAAGGCTGGGGCTGCTTTACTCTAGAAAAGAGAAGACTGAAGGGTGACCTGATGGAAGTCTTTAAGATGATGAAGGGGTTCAATAATCTAATCTAATCACACTTCATGAGAAACCTCTTTATCCAATGAAGGGCGAGAACATGGAACTCGCTACCACAGCAAGTGGTCGAGGTGAATAGCATGAATGCATTTAAGGGGAAGCTAGATACATACATGAGGGAGAAAGGAATAGAAGGATATGCTGATGGGGGGAGATGAAGAGGGATGGGTGGAGGCTCATGTGGAGCATAAATACTGACAGAGACCAATTGAGCCGATTGGCCTGGCCCTGTGCTGTAGATTCAATGGAACAGAGGCAAATGTATTTATTTTAGATCTACCTGTAGTGGTAGGAAAAATACTGTTTACTATCCAGGATAAAATAAATGTCCTTCATCAGCTTTTGCGGATCATTTCAGTGGAAATGTACACTCCCAGGCTCAAACAGCATCAGCCCACTGGAAGCAAAGTCATGAGACCGGCCAGCACGGGACACAGAGACAGATTCACTGCCTACGAGGATGGTGGAAGCAGAGATGATCAATGCTTTCAGAATGAAACTGGATGGACACTTGAAGGAAATAAGCTTGCAGGGGAACAGGGATATGGAGGGGGAATGGGACTGACTGGATTGCTCCACAGAGTGTGGGCAGGGACTCAAGTTGCTGAATGGACTCCTTCTGTGGCGTAATGACTCTATGTCTGGAAAGATACAGCGTAGCTACAGTATTATAGTTCAAGACTAGAAATAATAATCAATGTATTTTATTACAAAACCATATCCCACTTCACAAACTGTTAGAATGAACATGGCTCAGTCCTGGATATGATTAACAGCAGCAATAACAGCAGAATCCAACCCCTGGAATCACTTGTGAACTTGCTGGTGTTTCTGCAGGCTGGATAAATGAGTGAATTCATTCCCACACTGAGAGCAGGTGAATGGCCTCCCCCCTGCTGTGAACTCGCTGGTGTCTCAGCAGACTGGATAACTGAGTGAATCCCTTCCCACATTCAGAGCAGGTGAATGGCCTCTCCCCAGTGTGAACTCGCTGGTGCCTCAGCAGGGTGGATAAATCAGTGAATCTCTTCCCACAGATGGAACACGTGAACGGCCTCTCCCCAGTGTGAATGCGCTGGTAGGGTGTCAGAAGGGTGGATGAATGACTGAATCCCTTCCTACACACAGAGCAGGTGAATGGCCTCTCCCCGGTGTGAACTCGCTGGAATGTCAGCAGGGTGGATGGATGACTGAATCCCTTCCCATACAAGGAGCAGGTGAACAGCCATTCCCCGGTGTGAACTCGCTGGTGTGTCAGCAGTTTGGATGACATTCTAAATCTCTTTGCACAGTGAAAGCAGCTGAACGGTCTCTCCTCAGTGTGAATGCGCTGGTGGACCATCAGTACCAGAGAGCTTTTGAAGCCACTCCCACAGTCAGAGCATTTAAAAGGTCTCTCATTCGTGTGAGTGACATGATGCTGCAGCAGGTTTGATAACTGAGTGAATCCCTTCCCACACTCAGAACAGGTGAATGGCGTCTCCCCAAAGTAAACTCGCCGGTGCCCCCACAGGGCAGATGGCTCACTGAATCCCTTCCCACACTCAGAGCAGGTGAATGGCCTCTCTCCAAAGTAAACTCGCTGGTGCCCCTACAGGGCAGATGGCTCACTGAATCCCTTCCCACACTCCAAGCAGGTGAACGGCTTCTCCCAGGCGTGAACACATTGGTGCCTCCGCATGTGGGATGAATGAATGAATTCTTTCCTGCACTCATGGCAGGTGAACGGCCTCTCCTTCGTGTGAACTTGCTGGTGTGTTTGCAGGTGGGATGAATCACTGAATCCCTGCCCACACTCCAAGCAGGTGAACGGCTTCTCCCAGGTGTGAACTCGCAGGTGTGTCTGCAAGTGGGATGAAGTACTGAATCCCTTCCCACGCTCACATCAGGTGAACAGCCTCTCCCCGGTGTGACCACGTCAATGAGTTTCCAGCATAGATGGGAACTGGAATCCCTTCCCACAGTCCCCACATTTCCACGGTTTCTCCATGGTGTGGGTGTCCTTGTGTCTTTCCATGTTTGACAATCAGTTGCAGCGTTGTCCACACAGAACACGTGTACGGTCACCCTCCCCCTGTGAATAGTGCAATGTTTTTTCAGACTGTGTAACTGGTTAAAGCTCTTTCCACAGTCAGTAAGTATATTTATGAGACAGGGAGAATCTGAGGAAGAACTTTATTTAGGCAGCGAGTGGTCATGATCTGGAATTTCTGTGGAGGACGGTGATGGAAGTGGAGGCAATCAATGATTTCCAAATGAAATTGGATGGGTACTTGAAAGAAATAAGCTTGCAAGGGAATGGGGATAAAGAAGGGAATGGGTCAGACTGGATTGTTCTACAGAGAGTCAGCATGGGCTCGAGTTCCAAATGGACTCTTTCTGTGCCATAGAGGCTGCAAATGACTCACTTCTGACTAGAAAGAATAATAAATGAACTTTATTACAGAACCATAAATAATATATCCAATACGTAGCATAAAACAACACTAGACATATCTCTGCCTCATATTGACTTACTGTCCCCTTAAATGTCAGCCATCTCCGGGGGAAATCAGCCCTTTAACTGTGAACATTAGGAAAGAGACCATCCTTTTAGCCAGACAAATAAATGTGTCAAGCTGAGGGAGCAAAGGATGTCAATGTCTTTAAGAGAGTGAGAGAGAGACCTGGGCCAACCTTTCCAGAGTCTGCACCCTCCCTGGATTCACTTCCTTTCCCTTCAGTTCCTGCAAGGCAACAATTTCCCCCCAGAATGAGAAAAGAAATGGAAAGGGGGAGAAAAGAAAGTGTTTTACTCACAGATGTTGGACACAGGAGGAAGTTTTAGTCTGTGTGAAGCTCAATCTTCATTCACACAAAGCCTGCGCTCTGATTGGCTGGAGGAACAGAGCCCTTCCAGTCCTCCAACTCACTCCATTCGTCAGCCTCATGAAGGAAAAGTGATGGTAGAGACTTTGCCCGCCAGCAGCGCTGAGCTGTTGTCCAATGGGAAAGGCTGGAAGACCGAACAGACAATGGTCCCTTGGTCAATCAGAGCGCGGGATTTGTGCCGGTCCCCACATCACCCCCGCACATGCACACTCCTCCCGAAAACCCGCAGGTTCACATGCGCAGGCCATCGTCTCTCCAGCACATGCGCAGCTTCCCCTCTATTTTTGGACATGCGCATTCCCGGGCCGCCCGCTGGCGCGACCATTAGAGCGGTTTCTCCAGCGCGGTGGATTGTGGGAGCTGTGGCCGCCATTACCCATCCGGAGCCCAGTCTCCAAACCCCAGGGACTGAGATAGAAGAGGGAGGGGGCGGGGGGGTGGGGGAGAGAGGCAGTGACCCCGCCCTGACACAAAGTACATATGGGTAGTCACAGGATTTGATTGTGACGCCCCCTTAGCAAAACAGTTAGTTAACTTCAGGTGTAAAGATTTAGACAACTGGGTGACATATTGGGGAGGGCACTAGGTGAGTGTGAAACTGGACCCAAGAGTCAGCACCTTCAAGGGAGTAGAATTGGGGAAAAGCTGGAGGAAAATAAGCAGGATCAATTAGATTCGGATGAATTCATAGGCTGGAGGAAGTGTGTGCGGGGCAGAGGTTTATAGGTTTAGAAAAAGTATAATTTTCACATGATCATAATCTTGTCCAACTTCATCTAAGCTTTTGACAAATTTTGTTTTACAATTATCCTGTGGAATACTTTGGGGTGTTTTATAATGTTAAAAGTGCTGTCTAAATTGAAGTTGTGTTATTGAAGGCTACCACTTGAACTCCCCACTGACCCCAATTCCAAGACCCCTGTCATGAACAGTCTAATCAATGTCTCATTCACGCAGCATAGCCCAGTCCAGCCCAGTGACTCTCCTGTTAGACAGGGTTTTTTTAAACAAGATTTAGACAACTGGGTTGACATATTGAGGAGGGCAATAGATGAGTGTGAAACTGAACCCGAGAGTCAGCACCTTTAGGGGAGGAGAATTGAAGAAAAAGTAGGAGGAGGATAGTCGGATAAGCTGTTGTCAAAATCAAAAGGAAGGTGGGCGTGTGTGAGGGGGACAGAGTTCTATTGTTTAAGTGGGAGAAACATGTTTCATGACAACTAGGATTGTCAGTTCCGAAATTTTACCCTGTACTTATAATGATGACTTGATGATATCAACCCTATTGCACCCTGTCATAATCTTAAAGTCCTCTAACAGGTCATCCCTTAGCCTTCTCTTTTCCAGAGAAAATATTCCCAGCCTGTTCCATCTATCCTGTAACTGAAACACTCTTAGTTCTGGTATCATCCTTGTGAATCTTTCTTGCATGTTCTCGAGGTCCTCTGTCAGTGTTAAAGGGAGATATAACTAAAATTGGTTACTGGCGCCGAATTATTCGGCTATAAGTTGACCCACTAAGTTTCAAATTGACCCTTTCAAATGCTTTAATTTGAAAGAGTCTTAACCATCAGGCAAGATAGGACTCTGAAATAACAAATAATATCAATGTGTATTTAAAGAAAAAGGCATACTTATGAAATAATCAAACCACATTCCCAACCTCAATTGGTCGACAACCCCAGGTAGAAGTGTGAATCTTCCTCAGATTCCTGAACCACCAGCGATTTCCTACAATCATGCCCCAGGGGTCACTCAGGACCTCCACAGCTGGAGTCCAACTCGCAAACCCAAGATGGTTCTTTAAACTGACTTCTTACCCTTGAATTAGCATTCCATCATCTGGAATCAGGTCTGTTGTCATTAGACAACTGGTCATTGTTGTTACTGGGTTAATTTTATTGGATTTAACCATTTCCGTACATTGTTCCATGGAGCAGAACAATGGGACTGCTCAGAATCTTTCTTTTATCTGAGTTTGGATAAGCCTCCATTCATTCTTTTACAGGTGACCTAGACAGCCATGGACTGTAGTGGAGTGATCTCTGTTGCCACAGACAGTGTTTACAGCAGAAAATTAATATTTTCAACTTCAAACATCAGCATCCCATCGAGCCATAATAACTATTTCATTAATGACTTATTCTTCAATTATACATTGAGTCGCACTACTCAATTAATCATCTGTTTCTGGCTTGTTACTAATTGTACAATAATTCTTGATTAATTACATTTTAAGGATAATAAAGAGCAGAATACAAAATGGTTTCTTTAAGCAAGTATTAGTATAAAATGGCACCTTGACCCTGTTAGGTTAAACAGTGAATATAGTGTAAAAACTCCCCAAGGATGTTTGAGTTAAGCTACAATCTACTGTCCTGGTCAGCTTACACCTCTCTATCCCTTTTATAATAATGGAGACCCACAACTGTTCACACTATTCCAACTGTTGTCGAACTAAGGCTCAACACAGGATGAACATTACATCTCTGCTTTGCAATGCTATTTCTCTAGAAATGAATCCCATATATGGGCCCCACTATTCAGGAAGGATGTCAAGGCCTTGGAAAGGGTGCAGGGATTTAGTACAGAGACAGGAATGAGGAACGTCAGAGATGTGAACACACTGGAGAGGCCGGGGTTGTTCTCCTCAGAGCAGTGAAGGCTGAGAGGAGATTTGACAGAGGTGATCAAGATCATGAATGGTTTACATCGAGGAAATAAAGAGAAACTGTTTCCACTGACAAAAGGGTTGTTGACCAGAGGACACAGATTGAAGGTGATTGACATAAAAGCCAGAAGGGAAATGAGGAAGATAAATCTTCACACAGTGAGGGGTTGTGATCCGGAATGCACGGCCTGAAAAACTGATGGAAGCAGATTCAACAATGGGAATTGGATAAATACTGGAAAGGGACTAGTTTGCAGGGCTCATGGGGAAAGGGCAGGATAGTAGGGCTAATTGAGTTGCTCTTTCAAAGAGCCAGCAGAGGCACGATGGGCCGAATGGCCTCCTGTGCTGTGAGATTCTGTGACCATAGATAAATCAATGTGCATCTGTAATATGAACAGTGATGTCAATAATGTCTGGAATTCTTTTTGTGACGTTTCAGAATTTTATACCTTTCCTTCCAGTTTAGTTTCAGACAAAGAGAACAAAAAAAATCACTTTCAGTACATTGAGCAGCCCCGATGTCTATTCTCAGCCAGCATTACACAGGGGGACAAGGGCTGGATTCTCAGATCAGCAAGTCAAGGCACCCCCTTTAAATCGCCACTTCCCACAATGGATTAAGTGGCCTCTGATGGGAAGCATCCTCGGTCCACATTGGGAGTTCCTGACCCCCAGTCAGCTGCCTTGTGCTGACTCATGCTGCTGCTGGACGATCTGCCTGTAAGGATAGGAGAGTGTCAGTTTTAAAAGAAACCTGCATTTATATAGTGCCTTTCACCACCTCAGGGCATCTCAATGAGTTTCATTGCCAATGAGGTTCTTTCTGAAGTGTAGACACTACAGGAAACGTGGCAGCCAATGTGTGCACAGCAAGATCCTTCAGTCGACAATGTGATGATGACCAGATCATCTGTTTTTACTGATGTTGGTTGAGGGATAAATACCAGATCCCAGGACACTGGGGGTGAACTCCTCCCCTTCCTGCTCTCCTTCCAATTGTGACCATTCAGTTTTGCACATTCACCTGAGAGGGCAGAAGGCAGGTAAATGTCTCACTCGAAAGACGGTCCCTCTGACAGGACAGTTCTTCCTCGGTACTGGCACCAGGAGTATGGGCCCTGGGTTATGGGGGCTCGAGTCTCTGGAGTGGGGTTTCGAACCCCCCACCTCCTGACTCAGAGGCAAGAGTGCTACCCACCGTCATGCCGTGTTGAATAGAATCAGCGAGCTGGTGTTCTAGAATCATGGAATGGTTTCAACACTGAAGGAGGCCATTCAGCCCATTGTGTCTGTGCCAGCTCTCTGCAAGAACAACTCACCCAGAGCCACTCCCCCGCCTTTTCCCCATAACCCTGCCAATTTCTCCTCTTCAGATAATGATCCAGTTCTCTGCTGAAAACCATGACTGAATCTGCCTCCACCAGCCCCTCAGACACTGTATTCCGGATCTGAACTACTCGCTGTGGAATAAAGTTTCTCCTCCTGTCACCGTTGCTTCTTTTTCCGATCATCTTCAACCAATGTCATTGGGGTCTCGCTCCTTCCACCTATGGGAACAGTTTCTCTCTATCTGCTCTGTCCAGACCCCTCATGACTTTAATACCTCGATCAAATCTCCTTCCAATTTTCTCTTCTCCAAGGAGAACAACCCCAGCTTCTCCAATCTATCCATGTCACTTAAGTTCCTCATCCCTGGAATAGTTCTCGTGAATCTTTTCCACATCCTCTGTAAAGCCTTCACATCCTTCCTAATCTGTGGCGCCCAGAACTGGACACAATGCTCCAATGGAGCCCGAATCACTACTTTATACAGGTTTCTCATAACTTCCCTGGTTTTGTATTCAAAGCCCGTTTATAAACCCGCAGGATCCCGTTTGCTTTATTAACCGCGCTCCCTACCTGCCCTGTCACCTTCAGTGATTTGTGCCCCTATACCCACAGCTCCCTCTGCTCCTGCACCCCCTTTAGAATTGGATCCTTCAATTGTCTCTCTCTGTTCTTCCGACCTTTTGGATTAATGAAGTACTTGAGCTGAAGTAATTGTGCGAGTTTAGTTTGGTGATAACATGGATCAGACACACACACACACACACACGTCCCAGGCAGGCACCTCAATACTTGTGGGTAGGTGAGTGTGAGATGGACACTTCAGTTCCTGAATGGATGGCAGGGTGGCAGGAAAACCTGGGGAGTGCGGCATGAGAATAAATCCCTTTTGGAATAAATATCGGATGGGCTGTGGGGTTTAAAGGTGAGAGAAGATATTAAAGAGGCATTTGTACATGGGAAAGGTCCAGAGGGTGAGAAATATCATGAAGAGACTAATGAGCAGGAGAGACAGATGATAACAGCTCATCTCACCCTCTCCACAGCTTCAACACACCCACTTTGTCCACAAAGGTGCACCTGAAGAGTTCACAGTGTGAGGTCTCTACAAAACCCCACGATTCTGGTGCTGAGGGCCTCTGACAGTGTCCAGGGGTGCGATAGAAAACACGGTGTTGGGATTTCAAAAACAGAACACCTTTCTCACCGCAGGGAAATTTAAGTCTGGTAAAATGTCCCTTTTCCAGTGGTGGCTCCTCAGGTCAGTGAAATCCTGAGATGGTGTCTGAGAGGATTTAATAAACCAGATTTGGAAGTGACTCAATTTGCCCCTGTCCTCCTTTTCTGTTATTTACAGATTTTGGCGACTGCTCTCTCTGTTATCTTTTATCTCCAATATTTCTTTCTGGGTTATTCGTCTATCTCTGTCTGAGCTTTTGATACAATTCTGGTACCTTCACGCAAAATCTGAGCCCATCAAATACAGAAACAAGACACAGGCAGTGTGATGGGAAATGTACAGAACTGGACCAGTTTTCTTCAATAGAGAAACTTTGCTGCCCAACTCCCAACTCACACTCAGTCCCGTTCACCTATGTTCACTGACCAAAATTGGCTCCCATTCAAGCAGTGCCTCGATTTTAAAATTCTCCTCCTTGGGCCCAATTTACCTCTGGAAAAGTGAATGGGATGTTGATTGAGCTAAATTCAGGCCCATTCTTTTCAAATCCCTCCTCTGCCTCCTTTTTTTCAAATCACCACGTGGTCACACACACTGTCCCCATCTCTGTAATCTTCTCCATCCCTGCAACCATCCAAGATATCTGTGCTCGTCCAATTCTTGCCTCTTCAGTATCCCCTGTTTCAATTGCACAATCACTGGGGGCCGTGTCTTCAGCTGCCTGCGCCCCACACTCTGGATATCCCTCCCTAAACCTCTCTGCCCCTCGATTTTTTTTGCTCCTTTAGGACACTCCTTAAAACCTACCTCTCTGACCAAGCTGTTGTTCACCTGAGCTAATATCTCTTTATGTGGCTCGGTGTCAACTTCTGTTTTGTAATCAAACCTGTGAATCTCCCTGGGATGTTTAAAGGTGCTATGTAAATGTAGATTGTTTTTGTTGTGGTGTTTGAATTATTTTCAGGGGACTCAGCTATTGTTAAGCAGTCAAACACTTTCTTGCTGTATCCAGAGAGAGCTACAGGAAGGCTGTTGACTTTAATTGGCCATGAAAGGGTTTGTTCCATGTTTAAATATACAGTGGAGTGGAGACATTGTTATATCGGTCACTCAGAGTTGAACAGAAACCCATCTCTTTAAATACAGATACAGGGAAGAGGCTGAAATGAAATCTGTCCCTTTTAACCTGCAGTAGGCTCAGATTCCCAGGCTGCAGAAGGAGTCCATTTGGCCCATAATGCCCCTGCCATCTCTTTGAAAGGACTCTCTGATTCATCCAAGCGCTCTGCTCTATACCCACAGCCCTGCAAATTGTTGCCTTTCAAGTATTTAACCTTTGGAAAGATACTGTTGATTCTGCTTTCAGGCCAATCAGAACAACTTGCTGCATCAAAAAATAAAATCTCATCTCACCTTCTGGCTTCTTTGTTAATGACCTTAGAGGGACTCATTTCCTGTGAAAGAGCTTGCCAAACCCTCTCACCCACTTTCCCTACAGTGCAGAAATCTAATCATGAAAACTCCAGCAAAATCAAATATTTTACCAATAAAAGTTTATTAATGAAACAGAACAAGGTTAAAAAAAAACAGAAAATGACTTGAAGATCAAAGACAACCAGAGTAAAAGGATGTGCACAATGTTTTGGACCCAAATGGTTTCTCTTTAATTCATCTGTCCCCTGTTCGCTGCCCTCTTTGTGGAACACCTCCGCTCAGTCCACAAGCATGACCCTGACCTTCCAGTTGCTGCCATTATAATTCACCACCTTGCTCTCATGCTCACATTTCTGTCCTCGGCCTGCTGCAATGTTCCCGAGAAGCCCAACACAAGCTGGATGAACAGCACCTCATCCTCCGATGAGGCACTTTACAGCTTTCTGGACTCAGCATTGAGTTCAACAACTTCAGACCGTCAACTCTGTCCTCTGTTTTGATTCTATTTTACCAAGTGCCAGTCTACATCTTGTTTTCATGTTTTTGCTTTCAGACAGAGCTGTTCTTTATTCTGCCATTAACACTCACTCTAGACCAATGCTTTGTTTCTTTACCACAACCATTACTTCTCCCTTCGCCTTTTGTCCCATGATATTTTGTCATTTAATCTTGCCCGCCCTCTAACTAATCCCTGACTTTCCCTTTTATTCTATCTGACCCTCCCCCCTTTCTCTGAAGTATTAACCCCATCACATTTCCCCCTCTCCTTAGTTCTGAAGAAGAGTCATATTGGACTCAAAAAGTTACCTGTTTCTCCCTCTTCATGGATGTTGCTAGACCTGCTGAGTTTTCCTAAACTTCCTGTATTTATTTCAGATCTACCTGTCGTTGTAGAAAAAATACTATTTACTGTCCAGAACAAAATAAATGTCCTTCATCAGCTTTTGTGGATCATTTAAGTGGAAATGTGCACTCCCAGGCTCAAAGAGCATCAGCCCACTGGAAGCAAAGTCGTGTGACCGGCCAGTCCAACCCTCCCACGTCACCAAGTGTCAGAATGAACATGGTTCAGTACTGGATGTGATTAACAGCAGCAATAACAGCAGAATCCAACCCCTGGAATCACTTGCGAACTCGCTGGTGTCTCAGCAGGCTGGATAGTTCCCTGGTTTATCCCTTTCTCCCTTCTTGAATATCAATACGCCATTGGCTGTCCTCCAGTCCTCTGGTACCTCTCCTGTGGCCAGAGAGGTATTGAAAATTATTGCTAGTGCTCCTGCTATCTCATCCCTTGCCTTACTCAACACCCTGGGATACATTTCATCTGGGCCTGGAGATTTATCTACTTTTAATCCTGTCAGGCCACTTAGAACCTCCTCCATTTCAATGCTAATTTCTTTAATTATATCACAGTTCTTCTGCCTGATTTCCAAACCCACGTCGCCCCTCTCACTTGTGGACAATGACACAAAGTATACATTTAGAACCCTACCTACGTCTTCCAGCTGATAGCACACTGGTTAATCTCTCGTTCCCCAAAAGCTGCAAATCTCCATGCCACACACAGTCCCTGTATTCTCACTCTGCTACATTCTCTCCATTCTAAATCTAATCTACCCGGTATACACCCAATCATACTGTACTTAAAATGTATGGTACTCTGTTACATGACTGGAGACACATGGGCTGTGAACGAGAACTGTATTTCAGCAGCGAGTTGTGATGACCTGGAACTCACTGTGTATGAGGGTGGTGGAAGCAGAGATGATTAATGATTTCAAAATGAAATTGGAAAGGCACTTGAAGGAAATAAACTTGCACAGGAATGGGGATATAGAGGGGGAATGGGACTGACTGGATTGCTCCACAGAGAGTCGGCATAGGCTTGAGTTGCCAAATGGGCTCCTTCTGTGATTTTAATGAATATATAATACTGTTACAGTACTACATTACAAAACTAGAAATAGTCATTTGGTGGTATAGAGTTTGAGTATTGCTGAAAAAAGAGAACATGTTGAAGCTTTTTGTTTTGCACTCATCGGGACACTGCAAAAATATAAATATAAGGGGAAAACAACAATTTATATTGTATGTGAAGAGAGTGCCGATTGGTTGGCTAGTAGACTCTGATTGGTAGAGATATTCTTGTGAAGTGCCCTGATGAGTGCAGGATGAAAAGCTGTTTTTTCAGCAAAACTAGAAATAAGAATAAATGAACTTAATTACAGAACCATAAATAACATGCTAAAATGTCCCCTATCACAACATTAAACATATCTATGTTCTCTATTACTGTATTGTCCAGGGGGCAGAACTCTTATGAAATAAAATAAAGGACACTTCAACCATGGGGCTGGGGGAGGGTGGTGGTGGGATGCTGGTGACCATGAGAGAGTGTTGAGGGTGAGTGTCTGTTTCAATATGAGGGGGGATGGGGAGAAGGGGTCTTGAGACAATAATAGTGGGAATGGTGGAGTTTAAAATCAACTAAAACTTACAACTTACCTTGTTCAGTCACAACATCATCATCTCCCTCTCCTGGCCAACTCACTCACTTACCATCCCACTCGAATCACTCAAACTCACCCTGGAGACTCCTGGGATCAGTTTCCCACAGGCTGGCCTAGAAATACAGGACAAAAGGCAAAATAAGGAGCAATCCCAGAAAATACAGGACAGTTATTCACCCTGAAATTGTCCCCTTAAATGTCAGCCATCTCCTGTGGAAACCACCCCTTTAATTGTGAACATTAGTAAAGAGACCATCCTTTTAGCCAGACAAATAAATGTGTCAAAAACAAAAACAGAATTACCTGAAAAAACTCAGCAGGTCTGGCAGCATCGACGGAGAAGAAAAGAGTTGATGTTTTGAGTCCTCATGACCCTTCGACAGAACTTGAGTTCAAGTCCAAAAAAGAGTTGAAATATAAGCTGGTTTAAGGTATGTTTGTGTGTGTGTGTGTGGGGGGGGGGGGGGGGGGGGGGGTGGGGGGGGGGTGCGGAGAGAGAGAGAGAGAGAAGTGGAGGGGGTTGGTGTGGTTGTAGGGACAAACAAGCAGTGATAGAAGCAGATCATCAAAAGATGTCACCAACAATGTGGACTCTGGTCCTCCAGCCAATCAGAGCACAGGCTTTGTGTGAATGAAGATTGTGTTTCACACAGACTAAGACTTCCTTCTGTGTCCAATATCTGTGAGTAAAACACTTTCTTTTCTCCCCCTTTCCATTTCTTTTCTAGTCTTGTAATAAAATGCTGTAGCTACATTATATATTTCCAGTCATAGAGTCATTATGGCACAGAAGGACTGCATTCAGCAACTCGAGTCTGTGCCAACTCTCTGTAGAACAATCCAATCGGTCTCATTCACCCTCAATATCTCCATCCTCTCTGCCAGAAGTCTCCTTCAAGTGTCCATCCAATTTCATTTTTAAATTATTGATCTTCTCTGCTTCCACCATCCCTTAGGCAGCAAGTTCCAGGTCATGACCGCGCGCAGTCTACATTTTCATTATGTTCTTTCATAGGGTCTGGATATCACTGGTTGGACCAGCATTTTAAATGCCCATCCCTCATTGCCCTTGAGAAGGTGGTGTTGAGTGGCCTTATTGAACCGCTGCAGGGAGGGATTTCCAGGATTTTGACCCAACAATAAAGAAGGACCAGCCAATATCTTTCCAAGTCAGTATGGTGAGTGGCTTGGATGGGAACCTGCAAGTGATGGTGGTGGTGTTCCCATGCATCCGCTGCCCTTGTCGTACTAGGGAATAAATAGAGTTCTTTCTCACATTCCCCTTGTATCTTAAGCAAGTGATAGAGTGCTGTATATTACACATTTTTCATGCTTTAAGCACATATATGGTTAACCACCTACTTGAAGATTTTCAGGTTTCTGTGCTCTGGACAGGAAGCAGTGAGCATGGATCTGTCAATCAGCATGAATCAGGTGAATTGGGAGGGTGCATATTAGGTACAGTAAAGTGAGAATGGAGGGACAGTGTGTGGGACAAAGATTCACACCTTTTGGGGAATGACAGAAGAAAGAATGTTCCACATGAACTAGAATTCTCAGTTCTAAAATGTTATCCTGTACTGATTTTTACAAACTCTTTTTTACAGGATATCAAAAGGGGAGGATTTTCAGACAAAAATCTCAAAACAAACATCATGTCAAGATCTGACAGAGTCGCTTGATTCATCGAAATGCGAATACTCTCAAGTTTTGAATCTGGAAAGAGAAATGTTTGTCTGTTCTGTCTGCTTCAAAAGATTTTAAATATTATTGTGATTGGAAAATCACCGAGACACACACACACCTGAGTGAGAGTGTTCCAGTGCACTGACTGTGGAAAGAGCTTTAAAAAGTTAAACAGCCTGAATAGACATCACAGTGCAGAGAGACAATACAAATATTCCATGTGTGTCCGAGGCCTCAACTGATTGTCAAACTTTGAGATTCACAAGGACACAAGCACCATGGATAAACCATGGAAATGTGGAGACTGTGGGAAGCGATATGAATCCCATCTGAACTGGAAATTCATCATTGGATTCACACCGAGGAGAGGCCTTTCACCTGCTCTGAACGTGGGAAGGATTCACTCGGTCATCCCACCTGCTTGAAGCACCAGCGGGCTCAGACCGGGGAGAGGCCATTCACCTGCTCTGGATGTGGGGAAGGATTCACTGGGTCATCCCACCTGCGGACACACCAGTGAGTTCACATTGGGGAGAGACCATTCACCAGCTCTGAGTGTGGGAACAAATTCAGTCAGTTATCCCGCCTGTGGACACACCAGCGATTTCACACTGGGGAAAAGGCCGTTCACCTGTTCTGAGTGTGGAAAGGGATTCGCTGAGACATTGAGTCTGCTGACACACCAACGACTTCACACTGGGGAGAGGCCATTCATCTGCTCTGAGTGTGGGAAAGGATTCACTCAGTTATCCCACCTGCAGAAACACCAGAGAATTCACACTGGGGAGTGGCCATTCACCTGCCTGTGTGTGGGAAGGGATTTGTTCATTTATCCAGCCTGTGGAGACACAGGCAAGTTCACAAGTGATTCCAGGGGTTGGATTCTGCTGTTATTGTTGCTGTTAATCACATCCAGGACTGAACCATGTTCATTCTGACACTGGATGAAGTGGGAGGGTCGGAGGGTTTCTTTCTGCTGGACTGGCTGGTCTCATGACTTTGCTTCCAGTGATTATCTTTCAGCCTGGGAGTGCACATTTCCACTGAATTGATCTGCAACAGCGATGAAACACATTTGTTTTATCCTGGATGGTAAATTGTCTTTTTCCTACCACTACAAGTAGATCTAAAATAAATACATTTGTCTATGTTCCATTGAGTCAGCAGCACAGGGCCAGACCAGTCAGCTCATTTGGTCTCTGTCAGTATTTATTCTCCACATGAGCCTCCACCCACCCCTCTTCATCTCCCCCATCAGCATATCCTTCTTTCCTTTCTCCCTCATGTATGTATCTAGCCTCACCTTACATGTATTCATGTTATTCACCTCAACCACTTGCTGTGGTAGCGAGTTCCACATTCTCACCACTCACTGGGTAAAAAGTTTCTTATGAAATCCCTGTTGGATGATTGAAACCCTTCATCATCTTAAAGGTCACCCTTCAGTCTTCTCTTTTCTAGAGAAAAGCAGCCCCAGCCTTTCCTGGTGGTTAAATGCTCTCAGTTCTGGTATTATTCTTGTGAATCTTTGTGCCCCTTCTCCAGTGCCTCGATTTCCTTTTTCTAAATGGAGATCACAAATGTTGACAGTACTCCCAGTGTAGTCTAACCATAGTTCGAAACAAGTTGAACATAACCTTCCTGCTTTTCAATTCTATCCCTCTAGAATGGAACCCTATATCTGGGCCGCACACTTTAGGAAAGAGGGTGCAGAGGAGATTTATGTGAATGGCACCAGGGATGAGGGACATCAGTTAGTTGGTGAGACTGGAGCAGCTGAAATTTCTGTCTTTGGAACATGGAGTCATTTGGACACACAAGGAGGCCATTCAGCCCATCAAGTCCATATTTCCCTCAAGTGTCCATCCAATTGCCTTTTGAAGACATTCACTGTCTCGGCTTCCACCCCCCTCATAGGCAGCGAGTTGTGTGAAAATATTCCACCTCACACCTGCACCCCTGACCCGCATCTCCTGTCCAAAACCTGAAATCTGTGTCCCCCTCATCCTTGTACCACCAGCGAATGGGAACAGCTTTTCTTTGTCCACCTCATCTAAACCTGTCATAATCTTGTGCACCTCTATCAAATCTCCCCTCAACCTCCCGGATTCAAGGAAAACAACCCCAGCCTGACACCTAAAATTAAGAGCAAACCAAAGATGTTAATGCCTGAAATCAACTGGGAATGTTTGATTTTTGTTTTAAAGATATGATGAATATACTGTATTGGACAGTAAAGGAATTGGAGTAACTCACCCGGTTGATCAGTAGAATGTATCAATCTGGTATCCACCTACATTCTAGCGAAAGTCAGGGAGGTGTAGATGAGATGAATAAGTTGATAGATTTGTTTGGGAGATGTTTATATCCTTACCTATGAATTTTGTTTTAAAGAAAACCACATTTGACAGTCTGGCCACCACCTGAAATATCAGGACCATAACAGAGGGAGACAAGCAAAGACAGACACTCACTTTGATCTTTTGATAAGCGCACCTGAAAGTTCAGAATATGTGGCCTGACATGGGGATACCGGTGTGAGTGTGCAGATGTGATTTGTTACATGTGAGGACAATAGCACGCGTCAATTCATGGTGAAGTGGACTGAAGACTGGGTCCCAAACATGTGCAGCTACTTAACAAACAGCATGACATGAAATGGTTAATGTGACCAGGAGAATGAGACAATATTTTGACATTACCAAGGTATTGACACATTTTCCAGGGAGAAACTGACTTTAAAACAATCAGTATAGTATTAAACACACTGGTCATAGCCACAAAATGAGTAAAATTGAAGTAACAGAGATAAACATTAGGATTGGGACAATTAAAGCCTTGGGAAAAATAATACCGAGTGAGAACTGTCCACAAGTTGGACAGGGGTAAGGAGAGAGCTGGAGAATCTTTTACATCAATGCTTGATCTGTTGCTTGAAGCATATGTCCTTATGTACCAGTAACCTAGAACTCATGGCGCTCCTTCAGGAGAAGAAAATATTGAGTAGATGTTACCCCAGGCAGGGCCAGAACAGAACTGGAAAATAACGGAGTGAAATTGAGTGAGGGGTCAGAGAGAGAGTTCTCCTCCCCCTCAAGGTGTGGACTGTAAGAATCCTGGGGGACCCACAACTTTGGGTTTTATTGCTAATTAGTGAACACTAAATTAAAACCTATGACAGGTTGTGCATTTATTTTTAATTTGATTGTTATACTTCTCCTGTTTTTATTCCTGTTGTGATTATGCTGTGTGTGAGGATGGTTGACAGGTGACAGGATGGGAAATTGTGGTTTGGGTCTTCATTGACCAAATGTTTTATTGATCCGAAAGGTGTAAAAGGGGCCAAACTTCAGCAGAAATCTGACAGAGCTGAGAACAGACGACTTGCTATGTGGGAACAGGGAGATGAACAGCTCCCAGAGGATAGAGAAAACACGGGTACCTTGAATCCTAGACGACACCTGGATGTCAAGGCCACCATGTTTTCACTGCTTGGCATGGGAATGCCAACTCCCTGTACCAGGGACAGAACGTGGGAAGCCAATTGTTTGAGAGTTTGACGTGGCTTGGGCAGGTACAGATGGTTCAATGGTCTCTTGACCAAGTTATGGTCTCAACTTTACTCTCCTTCCTAGCCCCATCCCATTTCTCATCCTCAGCAATCAAGAATCTATCAAA
Source organism: Carcharodon carcharias (assembly GCF_017639515.1). NCBI lineage: Eukaryota > Metazoa > Chordata > Chondrichthyes > Lamniformes > Lamnidae > Carcharodon > Carcharodon carcharias. Next base: position 3,054,889 of record NW_024470624.1, read on the forward strand.
CTCAGTCTTAACAATATTGTTTTGTCATTGGTCCATTCAAATGTTAAATCAGTTTCCATAGACTTTGTGATGTGAAAAAGTATCAGAAGGGATTCCCCGAGCACAGAGATTTGTAGAGGTTTTACATATTGCATTGACTGGTGCCATGGCATCTGGCGCAGACCAGGGAGCATTTATGTAGAGATGGTGCTTCTACCCAAAGTGTAATGGTAATGCTGCTCAGACATGAGCATGTGTCAGGTCTTATTTATACTGAATAAAATCTAACCACTGTCACCAATAAGTGTTATCACTATGAATCATTTCAGAGTTTGGGAAAAGGGGGATAAAGGGTTAATTAGGAGCAGAAGTAGGCCATTCGGCCCCTCGAGCCTGCTCCACCATTCAATAAGATCATGGCAGATCTGATTATGGTCTCAACTTCACTCTCCTTCCTAGCCCCATCCCATTTCTCACCCTCAGCAATCAAGAATCTATCAAACTCAGTCTTAACAATATTCAGTGACCCAGCCTCCACTGCTACAATAGCAATTGTGTCATTTCTTCAATAAGGAGACCAAAATTGTACACAATCCTCGGAATGTGGTCTCACCAAGGCCCTGTACAGCTGCAGGAAAACATCCCTAATTTTATATTTCATTCCCCTTGCAATTAATGACAACATGCCATTTGCCTTCCTAATCATTTGTTGTACCTGAATAATAATGTTTTGTGGTTCATGTACCAGGACACCCAGATCCCTCTGTACCTCAGAGTTCTGCAATCTCTCTCCACTTAAATAATATGCCTTTTAAATTCTTCCTCCCAATGTGGACAAGTTCACATTTTCCCACATTCTACTTCATCTGCCAAATTTTTTGTCCACTCACTCTTCACAAATTATTTTCTAAAAATATCAATAATATCAGCAAATTTAGCTACCATACATTCAGTCCCATCATTCAATTCATTTATATAAATAGTAAATGATTGAGGGCCCAGCATTGATCTCCTGTGGCATTCTACTTGTCACATCTTACCAATCTGAAAATGACCCATTTATGCCTACTCTGTTTCCTGTTCACTAACCAATCCTCTATCCATGCTGATATGTTACGGCCTCCACCACTAGTTCTTATTTTGTGTATTATTTCCTGGCTCCTTTGCCAATTACCTTAGAGGGACTCACTTTCTGTTGAAGAGCCTGCCAACCCCCTCACCCACTTTCCCTAAAGTGAATAAATTTAATCATGAAATCAAATATTTTTACTGATAAAAGTTTAGTAATGAAATAGAACATGGTTTAAAAAACAAACAGAAAATTACTTGAGGATCAAAGACAGCCAGGGTAAAAGGATGTGTACAATGATCTTGACCCAAATGGTTTCTCTTCAGCTCCTCTGTACCCTGTTCCTGTGACTCCCCGCTTTGGACACAGAGGCACTGAACCCCGGGGGTTGGGTCACCATCAGCCCCGGTCACCCCCTCCTGCTGCCTCAATTGATTGGAGTCCCATTTCCCAGTCAGTCCTCCAGCACCTTCCTGTCTCTCTATTAGTGTGACATCCATGGCAGTTTCCCAACAGGGGCGCAGGCCCCGTTATTCTCAGCTAGATTCAGCCATCAGATCTGTCGTCGTGAAATAGAGAGACAGAAAGGTGCTGGTGGATCAAATGGGAAGTTGAAACTTGTGGCTCTAAACCAAATGTTAGGATCTCTGTGAGGACTGGTAACTTCTAAAAAGAAATTCAAATTCCCAGTGAACAAATTAAAGGTTTACATGTCAAGACATCAAGTTTTGTGACTTTTACTGCAATAAACAATCTAGAAGCAAAATTGACTAAACACCACTTTTATTGGCAACATGTACCTTAAATTATCAAACAGAAATTTGCCATTTTACTTTGAACATAATCAAAAATCCCACTGCAGAGTTATACTTTACTCTGTTCCTAAGTAAATGCTCAATTCTCCTGGAACCAGTCCAAAGTGACTCTTTGCTCTTGAGGGTTTACTTCCATTCTTTTCCTTTCCCAGTCTGGGACCCTTTAACCCCAAAAAAGCCTTTCACAGTGAAGGTTCTCTTGGGTCATCCCTTTAACTCAAGCAAGGCAAATCTTCCAGTCTTGTATTAAATCCTCACAAAACTGCTCTTTTCAACGTGAGCACAAGGTCCCATCCACATTCCCTCATGGTGATACAGAGACTTGCCGCCCCATCAGCTCTCTCTCTCGGATCCTGGCAGACTGATCTGCCTGTGAAATTCAGGGATGCCTTTTAGGAGAATTTTCCAATCTGGCCCTGCAATGACTTCCCAAGGATCCTTCCCCTATTAAAGCCCATCTCCATGACAATGTGAATCACAAGCCTTGTATCCAGGTAGACATGCCGATGAGTTACCTTTTAGGCTCCCAACTTCATTCTATTTTGAAATTAAATAGAAAATTCAAGTACAGCTGTTCACAAAATCTGACATTTTCAATACCTTCCTGGGACTTTGGAGACAAACAGACTAACTGAATATTGAATGATGCATGACATTTAGGAAGAACAGGGAGCTAGGAAAAGGTGAAAGGGGGGTACTTTTAATTAATGATGGCATTAGCACAATAGAGAGGGATGACCTAAGTTCAGGAAACCAGGATGTAGAAGCAGTTTCGGTAGATATGAGAAATGATAAAAGCTCGAAGTTACTTGTGGGAGTGGTGTACAGGCTCCCTAACAGAAACCACATGGTAGGAGAGGATAGAAAAGAAAAAATAATGGGAACTTTTCAGAAAGGTACAGCAATAATTATGGGGAATTTTAATCTATATATACACTTAAAAACAGATGCGCAAAGGTAGCCTAGATGGGGAGTTCATCGAATATTTTGGTGATGGTTTCCTAGAAAAGCATGTTCTGGAGCCAGAGAGCAGGCTCTCCTCGACCTGGTATTGAGCACCAAGATAAGATTAATTAATGACCTCATAGTGATGATGCCCCTAAGTGGCAGCAATCACAATATGATTGAATTTTATTTTCAATTTGAGGGATAGAAGAGAGGGTCCAAGACTAGTATTTTAAACTTAAAGAAGGACAATTATGAGGGCAAGAAAGCAGAGCTTGCTAAAATGAATGACAATTTGGGTTATGGGATTGGTCAATAGAGATGCAATGGCAGACTTTTAAGGGGATATTTCAGAATATACAGAATAGATACATTTCAACAAGAAAGAAAAAGATCAAAGGTGAGGACCCACCGTCCGTGGTTAACTATAAAAGCTAAAGACAGTATCAAACTTAAAAGAAAAGCATATAATTGTACAAGGATGGCTGGCAGCTCAGAAGATTGGACAGAATGTAAAAAACAACAAAGAATGAATAAAAGATTAATAAGCAGGGAAAAATTAGAGTATGAGAGACAGCTAACTGGAAACAGAAAAACAGTTTCTATCGACGTTTCAAAAAGAAAAGAGTTAACAAAGTGAGTATTGGTCTTTCAGAAATGAGTCCAGGGAATTAATAATGGAAAAGAAGGAGATGGCAGATGAATTGAACAGATATCTTGCATCGGTTGTCACTACAGGGGATACAAGTAACATCCCAGAAATAGCTGTAAAACAGGAAATGGAAGGGAAGGAGGAACTCAAGAAAATTAGAATCACAGCAGAAGTGGTACTGGGCAAATTGTTGGAGCTGCAGGCTGACAAGAACTCAGGTCCTGATGGACTTCATCCTAGGGTCTTATAAAAAGTGGCTAGTGAGTTGGTTCATGTGTGGGTTGAAATTTTCCAAAATTTCCTCGATTCAGGAAGGTTCCATTCAATTGGAAAATAGGGGGGCAGAAAGCAGGCCAGTTAGCTTAACATGTGTCAGAGGGAAAATGTGAGAAGCTATTATTAAAGACATTATAACAGGGCACGTAGATAAATTCAGGGTAATCAGGCAGAATCAACACGGTTTTGTGACAGGGAAATCATGTTTAACCAGTTTATTGGAGTTCTTTGCAGAAGGAACACGCGCTGTGGATAAAAGGGAGCCGATGGAACAATAACTTAGATTTCCAGAAGGCATTTGATGAGGTGCCACATCAAAAGTTATTGTGGAAAATAAAATCTCATATAGGAGGTAGCATATTGAATAGAAGATTGGCTAGCTAACAGGAAACAGAGTAGGCAGAAATGGGTCATTTTCTGGTTGGCAAGATGTAATGAGTGGTGTGCACAATGATCAGTGCCGGCACCTCAATCTTTTAACAATTGATATAAATGACTTGGATGAAGGGACCGGAGGTATGGTTGCTAAATTTGCAGATGGCACCAAGAAAGGTAGCAAAGTAAGTTGTGGGGAGGACATAAGGAGACTACAAAATGATATAGACATGTTAAGTGAGTTAGCAAGAATCTAGCAAATGGAGTGTAATGTGGGAAAATGTGGAATTGTTCATTTTGGCAGGAAGAATAAAAACAAAGCATATTATTGAAATGGTAAGAGATTGCAGAGCTCTGAGACGCAGAGGGATCTGGGTGTCCTTGTGCATGAATCACGAAAGCTAATTATTCAGGTACACAAAGTAATTACGAAAGCTAACAGAAAGCTATTGTTAGAAGTGGTTATGCTTCAGTTATACAGGGCATTGGTGAGACCACATCTGGAGTACAGTGTACAGTATTGGTGTCCTTATTTAAGGAATGATGTAAATGTGTTGGAAGCAGTTCAGAGAAGGTTTACTAGCCTAATACCTGGAATGGGCGGGTTGTCTTATGAGGTAAGGTTGGACAGGCTGGGCTTGTATCCACTGGAATTTAGAAGAGGAAGAGGTAACTTAATTGAAATATATAAGATCCTGAGGGGCCTCAACAGGGTGGATATGGAAAGGATATTTCCTCTTGTGGGAGAATCTCAAAATTGGGGTCATGGTTTAAAAGTAATCTGTCGCCCATTTAAGACAGAGAACGTTTTTCTCTCATAAGGTAGTGAGCCTTTGGATCTCTCTTCCTCAAACGGCAGTGCAAGCAGAGTCTGAATATTTTTAAGGCAGAGTTACATAGAGTCTTGATAAGCAAGAAGTAAAAGACTTACTACTCTTTTGGTCACGTTATGATCTTTGATCTAATGCAATCTTTAATTTCTCTTGTTGGCCACAGTTTCATCACTTTACCTGTTGGGATTTTTGTTCCTGCAAGTAATCTATATTTGTTGTAAACATGTAATAATTCCTTCAATGTTAGCTATTGCCTGTCTACCATCATAACTTTTCATGTAGTTTCCCAATCTACCACAGCCAACTTGATCCTCAAACTGTGATAGTTTTCTTCTGTGAGAAACTCCCAGATAAATTATACAAAAGAACCATCTGACCAACACAGCCCATCTCCATGGCAACATGGCACGCTTTGGGTGGCTCCTAACAGACATACAAACTAAATATCTTTTAACTTCCAAACAGCCCTTTCTTCTGTGATCCTTCTGAAATCTGAAATCTGGTATTCTCAACAAGGCTCCAGCAGCATCAGCCCACTGGGGGCAAAGTTGTGAGACCGGCCAGTCCAGCAGAAAGAAACCCTCCGACCCTCCCACTTCACCAAGTGTCAGAATGAACATGGTTCAGTCCTGGATGTGATTAACAGCAGCAATAACAGCAGAATCCAACCCCTGTAATCACTTGTGAACTCGTTGGTGTGTCAGCAGGCTGGATAGCTGAGTGAATCCCTTTCCACACTGAGAGCAGGTGAATGGCCTCTCCCCAGTGTGAACTCGCTGGTGTATCAGCAGGGTGGATGATGCAATGAACCCTTTCCCACACTCGGAGCAGGTGAAATGCCTCTCTCCAGTGTGAACCTGCTCGTGCATTTGCAATTTTGATAACCGACTGAATCTCTTCCCACAATCTGAGCAGCTGAACAGCCTCACCCCAGTGTGAACTTGCTGGTGTGTTTGCAGATGGGATACCTGAGTGAATCCCTTCCCACACAGAGAGCAGATGAATGGCCTCTCCCTGGTGTGAATTCGCTGGTGTGTCTGTAGATGGGATGAGTGAGTGAATTCCTTCCCACACTGAGGGCAGGTGAACAGCCTCTCCCCGGTGTGAATTTGCTGGTGTGAATGTGGTCTGCATAACCGACTGAAACCCTTCCCAAACTCTGAGCAGGTGAACAGTCTCTCCCTGGTGTGAACCCACTGGTGTCTGTACATGTTGGAAGAATCAATGAACCCCTTCCCACACACAGAGCAGGTGAATGGTCTCACCAGTGTGAACTCGCTGGTGCGTCTGCAGGTGGTGTAACTGAGCGAATCCCTTCCCACAAACAGGGCAGGTGAATGGCCTCTCCCCAGTTTGACTGCACCGATGAGTTTCCAGCTCAGACGGGGATTTGAATCCCTTCCCACAGTCCCCACATTTCCACGGTTTCTTCATGGTGCAGGTGTCCTTGTGTCTCTCCAGGTTTGATGATCAGTTGAAGCTTCGTCCACACAGAGAACACATGGACGGTTTCTTCCTGTGGTGAACGGTGATGATTTTTCAGGCTGTGTAACTGGTTAAAGCTCTTTCCACAGTCAGTTCATTGGAACATCCTCACTCGGGTGTGTGTGTCTCAGACCTTTTCCAGTCACACTGATGTTCGAAATTTTATGAAGCAGACAGAGCAGACAAACATTTCTCCCAGATTCAAAGGCCGATGATATTTAGGTCTTGAGGAATTGAGTGACTGCCAGATCTTGATGTGAAGTTTGGTTTGAGATTTCTGTCCGTAAATCCTCCCCTTCTAATATCCTGTTAAAGGAATTCAGAACAGTCATCACTATCAGTACAGCATAGAAATTCAGAACAGACATTTCTAGTTTCTATGGAACGTTTTTTCCTCTCTCATTCCCCAAAAGCGGTAAATGTCCATCCCACACATATTCTCTCCATTCTCACTCAGCTGTACTTAATATACAGCCTCCAATTCTCCTGAAGGTCCATGTTGATCACAGGTCTATGCTCATTGCTTCATGACCAGGACACAGAGATCATAAGAAATAGGAGCACAAGCAGGCCATTCAGCCCATCGAGCCTGCTCAACCAGCCTGGAGATCATGGCTGATCTACCTAAGCACCATTTACCTGCACTATCCCCAATATCGCTTAATATCTTCAATATCTAAAACCTATCAATCTCTGTTTTAAATAAATTTAATGACTGAGCCTCCACAGTCCTCTGGGGTTGAGAATTCTAAAGCTTCACCACCCTCTGAGTGAAGAAATCCCTCCTCATCTTAGGTTTCACTCCTTGACTCCCTTGTCCATCAAAAATTTGTGTAACTCGTCTTTGAATTTATTCAATGACCCAGCCTCCACTGGTCCTTGCGGAAGAGAATTCCAAAGACAAACAACCCTCTGAGGGAAGAAATTTCTCCTCATCTGTGTCTTAAATGGGAGGCACCTTATTTTTAAACTGTGTTCCTATTTCTAACCTCCCCCATGAGTGGAAACATCCTCTCAGCATCTGTCAAGCTGCCTCAGAATCCGATATTATTCTTCTCAACTCCAATTTGAATAGGCCCAGCCTGCTCAATCTTTCCTCATAAGACAATCCCTTCATCCCAGGAATCAGCCGAGTGAACCTTATCTGAGCTGCTTCCAGTGCAAGTCTATCCCTGCTTAAAGAAGGAGCCCAGAACTGTACACAGTACTCCAGGTGTGGTCTCACCAAACCCTGTAGAACTGCAGTAAGACTTCCCTATTTTTATACTCCACCCCTCTTGCAATAAAGGCCGACATTCCCATTGCCTTCCTCATTATTTGCTGTATCTGCATACTGTCTTTTTGTGATTCATATACAAGGACACGCAGATTCCTCTGTACTGCAGCATTCTGCAGCCTCTCTCCATTTCAATAATATTCTACTTTTCTATTCTTCCTGCCAAAGGGGATAACCACATATTTTCACACATTATACACTATCTGCCAATTTTACACCCACTCACTTCATCTACCGCTATACATTTGTAGACTCTTTGTATCCTCAAAACTTGCTTTCTTACCTAAATTGTATCATCAGCAATTTTGGCTACAATACAGTCAGTTCCTTCATCCAAGTGATTAACATGAATTGTAAATATTTGAGGCCCCAGTAATGATCCCTGCAGGACTTCACTGCTTACATACTGCTAACCTCAAAGTGATCCATTTACCCCGACTTTCTATTTCCCGTTAACCAATCCTCTATCCGTGTTAATATATCATCCCCAACACCATGAGCTCTTATCTTGTGCAGTAATCTTTTATGTGGCCCCTTAGCGAATGCCTTTTGAAAATCCAAATATGTGACATCTACTGGTTCCCCAATGACAGATGTTAGATTGACTGGCCTATAGTTTCCTGCTTTTTGTCTCACTCCTTTCTCGAATGGTTGTGTTACATTTGTGGTTTTCCAATCCGCTGGGACCGTTCCAGAATCTGGGGAATTTTCGAAGCTGGCAAACAATGTATCCACTATCTCTGCAGATACTTCCTGGAGACCTGTCAGCCGTTAGTCCCATTAGTTTCCTGGTACTTTTGTTCTGAAGATCGTGATTGTTTTAAGTTTCTTCTTTCCTTTTGTCCCCTACTTTTTTACTATTCTTGGGATTTTTAGTGTCTTCTACTGTGAAGACAGATACAAAATTCTTGTTCAAAGACTATACCATTTCCATCTTTTCCATTATTAATTTCCCAGTGTCACCCTCTAGGGGATCAAGACTTGCTTTCACTACTCTTTCCCTTGTTACATACTTCTGGAAGCTTTTACTGTCTGTTTCATAATTCTTGCTAGTTTTCAGTCACACTCAGTTTGCTCTCTCTTTTTGTTCATGATGCTTTGCTGGTATCTAAGAATTTTCCAAACTTCTGACCCACCACTAACCTTTGCAGCATTGAAAATCATCACCCAGGTTGCTAGTCTTAAATATCTGTCAGTGCCTATAATAATGGGCTAAGTGTAACATACAGTAGAAGATTATTTCAATAGAGATATGGGTGGGATATGAACAAGCACCTTATTTCAGCAGCAGGTGATCATGTCCTGGAACTCGCTACCTCTGAGGATGGTGGAAGTGGCGATAATCAATAATTTCAAAATGAAATTTGTTGTGTCACTTGATGGAAATAAACTGGCGGGGGAACGGGGATATAGTGGGAGAATGGGACAGACAGGATTGCTCCAGAGGGTCGGCATGGACTCGAGTTACCGAATGGGCTACTTCTGTGCTGTAATGACGCTATGAGTCGAAATATGCAACATAGCTACATATACAAGACTGAAATAAGAATTAATAAACTTTATGACAGAACCATAAATAATATATCTAATATGTACCATGTAACAACACGAGATATATCTCTGTCCTATATTAAGCTACTGTCCCCTAAATGTCAGCCATCTCCTGGGGAAACCACCCCTTTAATTGTGAACATTAGGAAAGAGACCATCCTTTTAGCCAGACAAATAAATGTGTCAAGCTGAGGGAGCAAAGGATGTCAGTGTCTTTGAGAGAGAAAGATCTGGGCCAACCTTTCCAGAGTCTGCACCCTCCCAGGATTCACTTCCTTTCCCTTCAGTGCCTGCAAGTCAACAATTTGCCCCCAGAATGAGAAAAGAAATGGAAAGGGGGAGAAAAGAAAGTGTTTTACTCACAGATGTTGGACACAGGAGGAGGTTTTAGTCTGAAGCTCATTGTCCAACTTCCGCATTGTGACGTCAACATTGGGACCCTGCCTGAATCAGCCAATAGGAATCACTCTACTCCGCGATGACGTCCTCGGGTTCCAGTCCGTAGGCCAGGCGCGCGGACACGGGAGCCCCGCCTCCACCCATTGTTCCCCCTCCCCCTCCACCTCCTCGAGCCAAGGTTTCCAGGCAACCGGCTGATGGCTCCGGCCAGAGCGAGAAGCCGTTCGGATAGTTCGCGAGAGGGGAAGCTGCACATATGCGCGGGAGAGCTCCCCCCTTCCCGTCATGCTGAGGGACTGACCAATGGGAAGAGTGGGAGGACCGGAAGGACTCTGGTCCTCCAGCCAATCAGAGCGCGGACTTTGTGTGAATGAAGATTGAGCTTCACACAGACTAAAACTTCCTCCTGTGTCCAACGTCTGTGAGTAAATCACTTTCTTTTCTCCCCCTTTCTATTTCTTTTCTCATTCTGGGGGCAAATTGCTGACTTGCAGGAACTGAAGGGAAAGGAAGTGAATCCAGGGAGGGTGCAGACTCTGGAAAGGTTGGCCCAGGTCTCTCTCTCTCTCTTAAATACATTGACATCCTTTGCTCCCTCAGCTTGACACATTTATTTGTCTGGCTAAAAGGATGGTCTCTTTCCTAATGTTCACAATTAAAGGGGTGGTTTCCCTAGGAGATGGCTGACATTTAAGGGAACAGTAAATTAATAGAGGACAGAAATATGCCTAGTGTTGTTATATCTTATGTACACTGAGATGAGGAGAAATGTCCTCATCCAGAGAGTGGTGAGCCTGTGGAATTCGTTACCACAGAAAGTAATTGAGGCCAAAAAATTTTATGTTTTCAGGAAAGAGTTAGATACAGCTCTTGGGGCAAAAGGGATCAAAGGATATGAGGAGAAAGCAGGAGCAAGCTGTTGAGTTGGATGATCAGCCAAGATCATAATGAATGGCAGTGCAGGCTCGAAGGGCTGAATGACCTATTGCTGCTCCTAGATTCTATTAGATATATTTATTATTATTTTTTGTGTTCTGATATAGGACTGTAGCTACATTATAAATCTCCTGTCCTAGATTTGTTAAGACACAGAAGAAGACTTATGGGCACGTTGATTCCATAGCAACTCTCTGCAGAGCAATCCAGTCAGTCCCATTCCCCCTCTGTATCCCTGTACTGCTGCAAGTCTATTTCCTTCGAGTGCCTTTCGAATTTCAGTTTAAAATCATTGGTCTTCCACCTGCCTTACAAGTTGTGAGTTCCAAATAATGACCACTCACTGTAATAAACTACAGTTATGAACATTTCGAATCATGGAGTTCACTAAAACTAGAATTGTGTATTCTAAATTTCTATCCTGTACTGACAGTGATGGATTTTATAATCTCTTTCTACAGAACATCAGAAGTTGAGGATGTGAAGACAGGAAATTCACAACAAACAACACATCAGGATCTGACAGACTCACTCAATTCTTCAGGAGCTGAATATCATCGACCTTTGAATCTAGCTGGAGAAATGTTTGTGGTCTGCCTGCTTCAAAAGATTTTAAGCATCAAGGTGACTGGAAATGCACCGAGACACACACCCGAGTGAGGTACCACTGACTTGTGGAACAAGCTTTAACCAGTTATGCAGTCTGAAGAAACATCACAGCATTCACATTGAGGAGAGACATTATATATGTTCTGTGTGAGGAAAAGGACACCTGCACCATGGAGAAACCGTGGAAATGTGGGGACTGTGGGAAGGGATTTCGGGCCCCCTCTGATCTGGAGATACATCGACGCCGTCACACTGGGGAGAGGCCGTTCACCTGCTCCGTGTGCAGGAAGGGATTCAGTCAATCATCCAGCCTGCTGCAGCACCATGTCACTCACACCAATGAGAGACCTTTTAAATGCTCTGACTGTGGGAGTGCCTTCAAAAGGTCTCATGACCTGACAGTCCACCAGCGCATTCACACTGAGGAGAGATCATTCAGCTGTTCTCACTGTGGGAAGACATTTGGAACATCCTCTAAACTGCTGATACACCAGCGAGTTCACTCTGGGGAGAGGCCATTCACCTGCTCCATTTGTAGAAAGGGATTCACTCAGTCAAGCGCCCTGTGGACACACAAGCGAGTTCACACCGGGCAGAAGCCGTTCACCTCCTCTGAGTGTGGGAAGGGATTCAGTGATTCATCACACCTGCAGAGACACTGGCGAGTACATTCTGGGGAGCGGCCGTTCACCTGCTCCGAATGTGGAAAGGGATTTACTCAGATGTCCAACCTGCAGATCCACCAATGAGTTCACTCTGGGGAGAGGCCATTCACGTGCTCTGTGTGTGGAAAGAGATTCACTCAGATATCCAACTTGCAGATCCACCAGCAAGTTCACACCGGGGAGAGGCCGTTCACCTGCTGTGTGTGTGGAAAGGGATTCAGTCATTCATACACTCTGCAGAAACACAAGTGGGATCACACTGGGGAGAGGCCATTCACCTGCTCTGAGTGTGGGAAGGGATTCAGCGATTCATCCACATTGCAGACGCACAAGCAAGTTCACACAGGGGAGAGGCCATTCACTTGCTCCCTGTGTGAGAAAGAATTCACTCAGTTATCCAACCTGCTGACACACCAGCGAGTTCACACTGGAGAGAGACCGTTCACCTGCTCTGAGTGTGGAAAGAGATTCACTCAGTCATCGCACCTGCGGAGACACCAGCGAGTTCACAAGTGATTCCAGGCTGGATTCTGGTGTTTTGCTGCTGTTAATTACATCTGGGACTGAACCATGTTCATTTTGACACTTGGTGAAGTGAGAGGGTCGGAGGGTTTCTTTCTGCCAGACTGGCCGGTCTCATGACTTTGCTTCCAGTGGGCTGATGCTCTTTCAGCCTGGGAGTGAACATTTCCACTGAAATGATCCACAAAAGCTGATGAAGGATATTTATTTCATCCTGGTCAGTAAATAGTGTCTTCCCAAACAATACAGGTAGATCTAAAATGAATACATTTGTCTCTGTTCCACTGAGTCTACAGCACAGGGCCAGGCCAGTCAGCTCAATTGGTCTCTGTCAGTATTTATGCTCCACATGAGCCTCCACCCACCCATCTTCATCTCCCCCATCAGCATATCCTTCTATTCCTTTCTCCCTCATGTATGTATCTAGCTTCCCCTTAAATATATTCATACTATTCACCTGAAGCACTCGCTGTGGTAGCGAGTTCCACATTCTCACCACTCGTTGGGTAAAGAGGTTTCTCATGAAATCCCTGTTGGATTATTGAACCCCTTCATCATCTTAAAGGCTTCCATCAGGTCACCCTGCAGTCTTCTCTTCATTTTTTAAAACAGTTAATCATTTATGGAATGTTAGGCTTTCACAGGATGTGGACTTATCTGACTAGACCAACATTTATTGCCCTCCTCTAATTGCCCCTTGAGGTGGTGGTGAGCTGCAGTCTGTGTGGTGTAGGTACACCCACAGGGCTTTTAGGGAGGGAGTTCCAGGATTTTGGCCCAGCGATAGTGAAGGAACGGCGATATTGATTCATGTCAAGATGGCACGTGGCTTGGAGGGAAACTTGAAGGTGGCAGTGTTCCCATGTGCCTGCTCTCCTCGTCCGTCGAGGTGGTAGAGGTCATGGGTTTGGAAGGTGTTGTCGAAGGAGCCTGGGTGAGTCGCTGCTGTACATCTTATAGATGGTAAAAACTGCTGGAGGGTGTGAATGTTTGTGGATGGGGTGCCAATCAAGTGGGCTGCTTTGTGCTGGATGGTGTCAAGCTTGTGTGTTGTTGGAGCTGCACTCATCCAGGCAAGTGGGGAGTATTCCATCACACACCTGACTTGTGCCTTGTAGATGGTGGACAGGCTTTGGGGAGTCACAAGGTGAGTTACTTGCTTCAGAAATCCCAGCCTCTGGCCTGCTCTTGTAGCCACAGTATTTATGTGGCTGGTCCAGTTCAGTTTCTGGTCAACGGTAACCCGCAGTATGTTGATAGTGGGGGATTCAGTGATGGTAATGTCATTGAACATCAAGGGGTGATGGTTAGATTCTCTCTTGTTGGAAATGGTCATTGCCTGGCACTTGTGTGCTGTAAATGTTATTAGCCACTTGTCAGCCCAAGCCTGGATATTGTCCAGGTCTTGCTGCATTTGGACATGGACTGCTTCAGCATCTGATGAGTCTCAAATGGTGCTGAACATTGTACAATCATCAGCAAACATCCCCACTCCTGACCTTATGACGGAAGGAAGGTCATTGATGAAGCAGCTGAAGATGTCTGGGCCTAGGACACTACCCTGAGGAACTCCTGCAGTGATGTTCTGGGACTGAGATGACTGACCTCCAACAACCACAACCATCTTCCTTTGTGCTGGGTATGACTCCAACCAGCAGAGAGTTTTCCCCTGATTCCCATTGACTCCATTTTTACTCGGGCTCCTTGATGCCATATTTGGCCAAATGCTGCCTTTATGTGAAGGGCAGTCACACTTGCCTCACCCCTGGAGCTCAGCTCTTTTGTCCATGTTTGAACCAAGGTTGTAATGAGGTCAGGAGCTGAGTGGTCCTGGCGGAACCCAAACTGAGCATTAGTGAGCAGGTTATTGCTGAGTGAAAGGTGCTTGATAGCACAGTTGACGACACTTTCCACCACTTTGCTGATTGAGTAGACAGTTGGGGGGTAATTGGCTGAGTTAGATTGTCCTGCTTTTTGTGTACATACACATTGCCAGGTTGATGCCAGTGTTGTAGCTGTACTGGAACAGCTTGGCTAGGAGCACAGCTAGTTCTGGAGCACAAGTCTCAATCCTCTTGCCAGAATTTTGTCAGGGCCCATAGCCTTTGCTGTATCCAGTGTCTTCAGCCATTTCTTAACAGCATGTGGATTGAATCAAATTGGCTGAAGACTGGCATCTATGATGCTGGGGACCTCAGAAGGCCCAGATGGATCATCCAACCCACACTTCTGGCCGAAGATGTTTGCAAATGCTTCATCCTTGTCCTTTGCACTGATGTGCTGGGTTTCCCCCTCATTAAGGATGAGGATATTTGTGGAGCCTCCTCCTCCACTGAGTTGTTTATTTGTACACCACCATTCATGACTGATTTGGCAGGACTGCAGAGCTCAGATGTGATCCCTTGGTTTTGGGATTGCTTAGCTCTGTCTGTCACTTGCTGCTTTCACTGTTTAGCACACAAGTAGTCCTGTGTTGTAGCTTCACCAGGTTGACCCCTCATTTTTACATTTGCTTGATGCTGCTCCTGGCATGCCCTCCTGCACTCTTCATTGAACCAGGGTTGATCCCCTGGCTTGGTGGTAATGGTAAAGTGGGGGATATGCCAGGACATGAGGTTACAGATTGTAGCTGTACACATTTCTGCTGCTGCTGATGGCCCAGTTTTGAGTTGCTAGATCTGTTTGAAATTGATCCCATTTAGTCCAGTGGTAGTACCACACAACACGATGGAGCGTATCCTCAATGTGAAGACAGGACTTTGTCACCACAAGAACTGTGTGGTGGTCACTCACACCAACATTGTCATGAACAGATGAATCTGCAATCAGGAGATTGGTGAGGACAAGGTCAGGGAGGTTTTTCCCTCTTGGTTCCCTCAATACCTGTCACAGACCCAGTCTAGCAGTGATGTCCTTTAGGACTCGGCTAGCTTGGTCAGTTGTGATGCTACTGATTCACTCTTGGCTTTGGACATTGGAGTCCCCCACCCAGAGTACATTTGGTGCCCTTTCCATCCTCAGTGCTTCCTCCAAGTGGTGTTCAACATGGAGGAGCACTGATTCATCAGATGAGGGGGTGGTCGGTAGCTGGGAATCAGCAGGAGGTTTCCTTGTCCATGTTTAACCTGATGCCATGAGACTTCATGGGATACAGAGTCGATGTTGAGGACTCCTAGGACCACTCCCTCCTGATTGTATACCAGTGTGTACACAAATACCATTGTATAGACAAATTGCTGAATTCAGAGGGGAAAAAGCAAGATGACAGGGAATTTCTTCTGAAAGTCCAATTCCTGACAGCCAGTAATCAAAAGCCAGATGGATTGCCAGCAATCAGCAATGTGGTTCCTGACAAAATGAACCAGGCTCCAATCTGGAAATCCTTTGGACCCATCACAAATCCAACCCCCAAGGCCCAGACTGTACACAATCCGATACAGATTTAAAAAGCACCATGAGGAATAGAAAACCTTTTAACCAAGGACCTGGAAAGACTGTGTGACAGGGGAAAGGAGATCTCTTGAGAAGGTTAAAGAAAGTGAATCAACCAATAGTAAAATGAAATCGTGTTTACCAGAACATTGGACTCTTAAGAACTGGAGCAAGTTGAACTTTAAAACCTAATTGTCACATTTGGTTGGTTTTGTTACGAGTTAAGTTTATAGTGTTGCCAAGGTGATATGTTTAATTGTAAAATGTGACAGAGAAAACATTATCTGCACAGTGTGTAAAAAGGTAGTTGTTACAGTGTTTAGCATATTAAAATGTGTTGTAGTCAAAAAGGATTGTGGAAACTTCCTAACTTCAGTAAGGTTTTTCCGTTGGGTGTGGAGAACATCTGATGATCCACGTACCTTGGGAAAATGATGTTTTTTTCATGCAATGTCCCCTTTAAACTCAAAGTGAAACTGGGGATTCTTCTGAAGATGGAGTAATTGATTTCCTGGTTCTGAGGTCATTACTTTCAAGAAATGTCCACATGACCTGAGGTTACTGTGGGGATGAAAAGCTAAAAAGTCAAGAGTAAATAACAGTGAATTGCATATTGAATTACAGTTTGAGCAGCTGAAGCAGGTTCAGTTACAGGCAAAAATGACAGACATACTAGAGAACAGAAGCTGGTGTTGAAGCAGGGCTCTCAAGAATAGAGCAGGGACTGTGGTACTCTGTGTTATACAGACACATGAAGATAAGGAGAGCAGGTAGCTGTGGATTAGAAAAGACCCCTTGCTTGTATTTCAGTTATGCCAGAGCCAACTGGCAAAAAGAGGCTGAAGAAGGCAGTCTCTGGGTATTCTGTGACATCAGGATTGTTGTGACCCGAGAGAGACAGCATTTGTAGACGTGTCAGTGAAAGTGATTCGAGGGCCAAATTCATTGAGTGGGAAGTAAGAGATCCGACATAGGGAGGGCAATTGGAAAGACTGTGAGACTGCCCATGGTGCAACATGTGTGCAGGAAGTAATGAGAGTGCTTATAACAACCTGAGGTGTATCTTTGTTCTTTCAACAATGTAAAGTAAAATTTACCTTTTTCTTTGAAATATCCATCGCCTGTTAATGAGTATTTGTGTTGATTTTAGTTGGTTTATTACAGTGAAAGTTTTAAAAGGTGAAATCCTGACAATTGGTTTTCTTTCCATTGGTGTCATGGGGATTCCTTTCATTTAATAAGTTATTAGTCTCGACAGGAATTGGAACGAGAGTCATAGAGTCATTAGGACAGAGAAGGAGGCAATTCTGCCCATCGAGTCCATGCTGGCTTTCTGTAGAGCTATCCAATCAGTCCCATTGCCCCGTTCTAACCCCGTACCCCTGCAAGTTTATTTCCCTCAAGTGCCCATCCAATTTCCTTTTGTGACCAATATCTGGGAGGGATCCAAAGGAAAGCCAGTTTAATCTGGCACATCCGCTGTTTATTATTCAGAACTGGAAGGTAAGAAGGGGTTTAATTAATCACCAAGTTGAGCCTGGATCAGCTCAATAAAATGGGGATGAAATGAGTTTGATGTGTGTCTGAGATGGGAAAGCTGTATGTAAACCCAGTCAAATCTTTGAGAGGAGAGAGAGAGACAAACATTAGAACAGGTAGCCTGGGAAGATTAGGAAGGGGACCTCCTCTCCCACTCAGTCAGCTCATGGCTGATCTACACCTCCACTCCGTGCTCCTGTCTTTGCTGCACTCTGCACAAGGTTGTGTCGATGAGGGATGGAAGCCGATGAGATTAGAGTTGGGGTGGGGCCAGGGAACCAGAGCCCAATGAACACACACGTGAACCCTGCAGGAGGCAGATCCCCCACAACTGACCAAGCCAGAAGGAAGAGAGCATCCTGAAACGCAGCAAGAATTCTCACAGCTAACCAGGCAATGTGTTGCAAGGAGGCTTTAGAAACATACCCCGGGTAGACTCGTTCTCCAAAGCCGTGGGCTTGTCAGCTGGACAGTGAAACTAGGCGTCCAACAGCCACAGCCGCCTCTAATATTGGACACTGGGTGTAACCCTGTTCTGTATTAAGCAGACCGAGCTGATGCTGGATTATTGTGATATTGTTAATCTGACCCTTAATTGATTCAATTCCATCCGTTAATAACATTGATTCAAGTACAGTGCTTACTCTGTTAATCTGCAAATAAAGTGACCGCACTCACACTCAGTCCATTCACCTATCACCCCCTGTGCTCACTGACTGACATTGGCTCCCATCCAACCAATGCCTGGATTTCTGAGGAACAAAAGGACCTTGGCATGTGTGTCCATAGATCTCTGAAGGCAGAGGGGCATGTTAGTGGGGTGGTGAAAAAGGCATATGGGACACTTGCCTTTATCAATCAAGGCATAGATTACAAAAGTAGGGAGGTCATGTTGGAGTTGTATAGAACCTTGGTGAGGCCACAACTGTGTGCAGTTCTGGTCGCCACATTATAAGAAGAATGTGTTTGCACTGGAGGGGGTGCAGAGGAGATTCACCAGGATGTTGCCTGGGATGAAACATTTAAGTTATGAAGAGAGATTGGATCGACTTGGGTTGTTTTCGTTGGAGCAGAGAAGATTGAGGGGCGACCTGATCAAGGTGTAAAAGATTATGAGGAACATGGACAGGGGTGGATAGGGAGCAGCTGTTCCCCTTAGTTGAAGGGTCAGTCACAGGGGGACACAAGTTCAAGGTGAGGGGCAGGAGGTTTAGGGGGGATGTGAGGAAAAACTTTTTTACCCAGAGGGTGGTGATGGTCTGGAATGCGCTGCCTGGGAGGGTGGTGGAGGCAGGTTGCCTCACATCCTGTAAAAAGTACCTGGATGAGCACTGGCACGTCATAACATTCAAGGCTATAGGCCAAGTGCTGTTAAATGGGATTGGGTTGGTAGGTCAGGTGTTACTCACGTGTCAGTGCAGACTCAATGGGCCCGATCTTACCTCTGTAAAAGTGAATGGGATTTTGAATGAGTTAAAATCGGGCCCATTCTTTTCAAATCCTTCCATGATCTCACCCCTCTCCATCTCTGTAACCTCCTCCATCCCTACCACCCTCTGAAATATCTGTGCTCCACTCATTCTGGAGTATCCCTGATTTTAATCGCTCCACCATTGGCGGCCGTGTCTTCAGCTGCTTGTGTCCCAAGCTCAGGAATTCCCTCCCCAAACCTCTCCAACTCCCTACCTCACTTTCCTCCTCTCAGACTCTCCTTAAAACCTGCCTCTTTGTCTGAGCATTTGGTCACCTGACCTAATATCTTCTTATGTGGCTCAGTGTCAGATTTGGTTTGATAATCGCTCCTGTGAAGCTCCCTGGGAAGTTTTACTACATTGAAGGTGCTATATAAATGCAGGTTGTTTTTGTTGTGTTTGAATTATTTTCAGGGGATACCACTATTGTTAAGCAGTCAAACACTTTCTTGCTGCATCCAGTGAGAGCTACAGGAAGGCTGTTGACTATAATCGGCCATGCAAGGCTTTATTCTATGATTAAATATACAGAGGAGTGGAGACATTGTTATATCGGTCACTCAGAGCTGAACAGAAACCCGTCTCTTTAAATACAGATACAGGGTAGAGGCTGGAATGAAATCTGTCCCTTTCAACCTGCACAAAAGCAGGAGGCTCAGATTCAGAGGCTGCAAGAGTCCATTCAGCCCAGCACGCCCCTGCCATCTCTTTGAAAGGACTCTCTGATTCATCCAACTGCTCTACGCTTTCCCCACAGCCCTGCAAATTCTTCCCTTTCAAAAGTGTTTACCCTTTGGAAAGATACTGTTGAATCTGCTTTCAGGCAGATCAGAACAACTCGCTGTGTCAAAAAAAAAAAATCTCATCTCCCCTTCTGGCTCCTTTGCCAATTACCTTAGAGGGACTCACTTTCTGTTAAAGAGCCTGCCAACCCCATTCACCCACTTTCCCTAAAGTGCAGAAATCTGATCATGGAAAATTCAGAAAAAATCAAATATTTTTACTGATAAAAGTTTATTAATGAAACAGAACATGGTTAAAAAACAGAAAATTACTTGAGGATCAAAGACAACCAGAGTAAAAGGATGTGCACAATGTTCTGGACCCAAATGCTTTCTCTTTAATTCATCTGTCCCGTTCTCTACCCTCTTTGTGGAACATCTCCGCTCAGTCCACAAGCATGACCCTGACCTTCCAGTTGCTGCCTTTATAATTCACCACCTTGCTCTCATGCTCACATTTCTGTCCTCGGCCTGCTGCAATGTTCCCGAGAGGCCCAACACAAGCTGGACGAACAGCACCTCATCCTCCAATGAAGCACTTTACAGCCTCCTGGACTCAACATTGAATTCAACAACTTCAGACCATAGGCTCTGTTCTCTGTTTTTTTTCTGCCAAGTGCCAGTCTGCATCTTGTTTTCATGTTTTTTCTTTCAGACAGAGCTGTCCTTTATTCTACCATTAACACTTACTCTGGACCAATGCTTTGTTTCTTTACTACAACCATTATGTCTCCCTTTGCCTTTTGTTCCATGACATTTTTGTTATTTAATCTTGCCTGCCCTCTAACCAATCCCTGACTTTCCCTTTTCTTCTACCAGCCCAACCCCACTTTCTCAACAGCATCAAACCCATCACATTTCTCCCCCTCTGAAGTTCTGAGGAAGAGTCATATTGGACTCAAAACGTTAACTCTGTTTCTCTCTCCAAAGATGCTGCCAGACCTGCTGAGTTTTTCCTGCACACTCTGTATATATTTTAGATCTACCTGTAGTGGTAAGGAAAAACAACATCATCCAGAATAAAACAAATCTATTTTCATCAGCTTTTGTGGATCATTTCAGTGGAAATGTGCACTCCCAGGCTCAAACAGCATCAGCCAATAGAAGCAAAGTCGTGAGACCGGCCAGTCCAGCAGAAAGAAAATCTCTGACCCTCCCACTTCACCAAGTGTCAGAATGAACATGGTTCAGGCCTGGATGTAATTAACAGCAACAATAACAGCAGAATCCAACTCCTGTAATCACTTGTGAACTTGGTGTCGCTGCAGGTGGGATGACTGAGTGAATCCCTTCCCTCACTCAGAGCAGGTGAACGGTCTCTCCCCGGTGTGAACTCGCTTGTGTGTCTGCAGGTGGGATGAATGAGTGAATCCTTTCCCACACTCGGAGCAGGTGAATGGTCTCTCCCCAGTGTGAACTCGCTGGTGTCCCTGCAGATGGGATAACTGAGTAAAGCTCTTGCCACACTCAGAGCAAGTGAATGGCCTCTCCCTGGTGTGAACTCGCTTGTGTGTTTGCAGGTTGGACGAACCAGTGAATCCCTTCCCACACTCAGAGCAGGTGAACGGCCTCTCCCCGGTGTGAAGTCGCTGATGTGACTCCAAGGACGATAACCGACTGAATCCCTTCCCGCAAACAGAGCAGATGAACGGCCTCTCCCCATTGTGACTACGTCAATGAATTTCCAGGTGAGAAGGGTATTTGAATCCCTTCCCACAGTCCCCACATTTCCATGGTTTCTCCACAGGGCAGGTGTCTGTGAGTCTTTCCAGGTTCAGTGATCAGCTGAAGCCTTGTCCTCACAGAACACATGCACGGTCTCTCCGCACTGTGAATGATGTGGTATTTTTTCAGGCTGTCTAACTGGTTAAAACTCTTTTCACAGTCAGTGCACTGGAAACACTCTCACTCGGGTGTGTGTGTCAGTACTTTTCCAGTTACACTGATATTTAAAATCTCTTGAAGCAAACAGAAAAGACAAACATTTCTCCTTCCAGGTTCAAAGGCCAGTGATAGTCAGGTCCCATGAATCGAGTGAATGTGTCAGATCCTGATGTGATGTTTGGTTTGAGATTTCTGTCTGCAAATCCTTCCCTTCTAATATCCTGTAAAAGGAGATTATAAAAGTCAGCTGCCAGTACAGGATAGAAATTCAGAACAGACAATTCTAGTTTCTATGGTGCACTCGTTCCACAAAAACTGTACATCTCCATCCCACACACTCCCTCTCAATTCTCATTCTGCTGTATCTAATATACACCCAATAGTACTGCATTAGAATGTGTGCAATACACAGTACTCCTTTACATGATTAGAGATACATGGAGCTGTGAGGGAAAAATCTATTTTGACAGCCAATGACGCTGCCCCGGAACTCACTGCCTATAAGGGTGGTGGAAGCGGAGAGAGTCATTGATTTCAGAATGAAATTGAAGGGAATAAACTTGCGGGTGAATGGGACTGACTGGATTGCTCAACAGAGAATCGGCACCTACTCCAGCTGCTAAATGGACTCCTTCTGTGTCACAATGACTCTATGATTGGCAATATATAACATAGTTTCAGTACTAGATAACAGAACTAGAAATAATAATACACACATTATTACAGAAATCTTGATAATATAGCTAATATGTATCATATAACAATACTAGATATATCTTTGTCCAATATTAATTCACTGTCCCCTGAAATACCAGCCATCTCCTGGGGAAACCAGCCCTTTAATTGTGAACATTAGGAAAGAGACCATCCTTTTAGCCAGACAAATAAATGTGTCAAGCTGAGGGAGCAAAGGATGTCAATGTCTTTAAGAGACAGGGAGAGAGACCTGGACCAACCTTTCCAGAGTCTGCACCCTCCCTGGATTCACTTCCTTTCCCTTCAGTTCCTACAAGTCAACAATTTCCCCCCAAAATAAGAAAAGAAATGGAAAGGGGGAGAAAAGAAAGCGTTTTACTCACAGATGTTGGACACAGGAGGAAGTTTCAATGTGTGTGAAGCTCACAAAGCCCGCGCTCTGATTGGCTGGACGACAAGAGTCCTTCCGGTCCTCCCACTCTTCCCATTGGTCAATCTCCCACCTGAAGGCAATGGGATAGCAGAAGCCTTCGTTGGCGCGGGAGACCCTTTGACCCCCATGATAGGCGGTTAGCCAATGGGAAAGCGCGGCGGATAGAGTGGTTCCCCAGCGCTCTGGGAGTGTGGGAGCAGCGGCCGCCATTATTCACCCGGAGCCCAGTCCCCAAACTTCTGGGACTGGGATGGAAAGTAGGGATGGGGGGCGTAGTGACCCCGCCCTGTCACAAAGTACATGTGGGTAGTCACTGGATATGATTGTCACGCTCCCTTAGCAAAACAATTTGTTCACTTTAGGTATAATTATTTAAACGCCTGGGCGACATATTGGGGAGGGTAATAGGTGAGTGTGAAACTGAACCCGAGAGTCAGCACCTTCACGGGAGGAGAACTGGGGAAAAAAACAGGAGTAGGATAGTCGGATGAATTAGTGTTCCAATCAATGGGGAGGAGGGCTTGCATTGGGGGAGTGGCATGTATTTATAATTTGAAGGGGGAGAAATATGTTATCTGATAATTCGAATTGTCACTTCTGAATTTCTATCCTGTATTGACAGTGATGACATGATAACGTCAACCCTGTTGCACCCATTCATGATCTTGAAGTTCTTTATCAGGTCAACCCTCAGCCTTGGCTTCCACAGCCTGTTCATTCTTTCCTGTAACTTAAACACTCTTGGTTATGGTTTGATGCTTGTCAATCTTTCTTGCACCCTCTTGACGACCTCTGTCAGTTTAAAAGGGGTGTATCATTAAAATTTAAGCTCAGTTTAATTTGGTTGCAGGCACCTAATTACTCGATTCCAAATTGACCCTCTAAGATACTTTAGTTCAAAGGAGACTTAAGCATCAGGCAAGACCAGACTCTGAAGTAGCAAATAATAATAATATTTATTTAAAAGAAAAAGGTTTACTTACGAATTACACGAGTGACTTTCCCCACCTCAATTGGGCGACCACCCCAGGTATGAGTGTGAACCTTCCTCAGGTTTCTGAACCAACTGTAATTTCCCACAATCCTGCCCCAGAAGTCCCTCAGTACCTCTGAAATAGAGTCCAACTCGCAAACCCAAGATGGTTCTCGAAACCCACTTTTAATGCCTGAATTAATACTAACTCATCTTGAATCCGGACTGTTGTCATTAGACAAATAGTCATTGTTATTACTGGGTTAGTTTTATTGGATTTAAACCTTTCCGTATATTGTTCCATGAAGCAGGACAATTGGACTGTTCAGGATCTTTCTTTTTATCTGAGTTTAGACAATGTTACGGAGTGAGATGGGAGGATTGCACAGTGAATTCTAGACCCACATCACAGGTTCTAGTTCAAATGTTTAATTCATCCACAAAACAGGTCAACTGTTACCCATTGATACTGTTATTCCCAGGTAAAAAAAAAAATCTAACCAGGCTTCTTTCCCCTCTTGAAATTTGAATAAATATTTCCTTTTCCCACCTATTTTTAAATTTATTTCGATCTATTGTTTCATCTCCATCTTTTAGCCCATTTCGATCCCTTCCCCCCACCCTCATTAGGGCCATCTGCCACTAGCTTGTCCTGCTTGCTACCCTTAATGTCCCCATTAGCACATCCTTTAGATAATATCACCACCGTCAACACCCCTTTGTCCTCATGCCTATGACATCTTTGGCAGTCTCTTCTTGGCCTCCACCTATCACTGGCCCCCTATCGAGTTCTATCTGTCCCACCTCCCCCTACCAGCTTATATTTCATCTCATTTCTATATTTCTTAGTTCTGATGAAGGGTCATTTGGACTTGAAACATCAACTGTATCCCTCTCTGCAGATCCCCCGCTGTCAGAACTGCTGAGTTTTTCCAGGTATTTTTGTTTTTGTTGAGAAAAATTATCCTGATGGGACATTTTTGAGGCAGGTTTAAGACAAAGGTGGGGCAGAGAGAGGGAAAAACAGAATATTTTTTGCAGCCCGATTCTAGGGCACACACACACTCTCAGACTGAGGGTTCTAAAAGACTAAGATGTTCAAAGAATATTTCTCTTAGACCAGTAGACCAGTATTTTTAACCAATCAGCAAGAGTCTTTAGCCTGGCAACAGTGGTTCTTTGTTAATTTAGATATACAAAGTATCTCTTCCCTCTCCAGATGCTCCTGCTGGACATCTCAATTCATCCATGGTTTATTGAAGAATGGCACTCTCTCAGCCTTGAATTAATATGGTAGATTTAAAAAATAAATCAGGAGGGAGAATGTCCAAAATTCAATGTTCTTCAAATTGTCCAAAAACCAGTTCCTCACAACAAGATCATGAATCGAGTAAATAAAGAGAAACTGTTTCCACTGACCAGAGGACACAGATTGAAGGTGATTGACATAAAAGCCAGAGGGGAAATTAGGAAGATAAATCTTTACACAGTGAGGTGTTGTGATCTGGAATGCACTGCCTGAAAGGCTGGTGGAAGCAGATTCAACAAAGGGAATTAGATAAATCCTGGAAGAGGACTAGTTTGCAGACTCATGGGGAAAGGGCAGGATAGTGCGGTTAATTGAGTGGCTCTGTCAAAGAGCCAGCACAGGCATGATGGACCGAATGGCCTCCTTCTGTGCTGTGAGATTCTGTGATGACAGATAAAAAAATGTGTCTCTGTAATATGTACAGTGACGTCAATAATGTCTGGAATTCTCTTTGTGACGTTTCAGAATTTTATCCCTTTCCTTCCAATTTAGTTTCAGACAAAGAGAACAAAAGCAAATCACTTTCAGGACATTGAGCAGCCCTGATGTCTATTCTCAGCCAGCATTACACAGGGGGAAAAGGGCTGGATACTCAGACCTGCAAGTCAAGGCACCCTCTTTAAATGGCCACTTCGCACAATGGATTCAGTGGCCTCTGGAGGGACGCAGCCTCAGTCCACACTGGGAGTTCCTGCTTCCCAGTTGGCTGGCTCGTGCTGGCTCATGCTCCTGATGTACATGGCGTTGGTGAGACCACATCTAGAGTATTGTGTCATGTTTTGGTCACCTTATATCAGGAAGGGTAAATACTTTAGAAGCTGTTCAGAGGAGGTTCACTCGACTGATACCTGGGATGGGTGGGTTATCTGAGGACGCAAGGTTGGAGAGGCTAGGCCTGTATCCACTGGAGTTTAGAAGAATGGGAGGTGATCTTATCGAAACCTCCAAGATCCTGAGGGGACTTGACAGGGTGAATGCTGAAAGGAAGTTTCCCCTGTGGGAGAGACTAGAACTAGGGGACATTGTTTAAAAATAAGGGTCTCCCATTTGAGATGGAGATGAGAAGAATTGTTTTCTCTCAGAGGATTGTGTGTCTTGGGAACTCTCCTCCCCAGACAGCAGTGGAGGCAGGGGTCAATGAATATTTTTAAGGCTGAGGTAGATAGATTCTTGACTAACAAGGGAGTCAAAGGTTATCGGGGAGAGGCGGAATGTGGAGTTGAGGCCGCAGTCAGATCAGCCATGATCTTAGTGAATGGAGCAGCAGGCTCGAGGGGCCGAATGGCCCACTCCTGCTCCTAATTCACATGCTCGAATGGATGATCTGTCTGTAAGGATAGGAGCTTGTCGGTTTAAAAGGAAACTTGCATTTATATAGCGCCTTTCACCACCTCAGGGCATTCTCAAAGTGTTTCACTGCCGATGAAACACTATCTGAAGTATGTTACTGTAGGAATCACGGCAGCCAATTTGTGCACAGCAAGATCCCATAGACAGTAATGTGATGATGACCAGATCACCTGTTTTTACTGCTGTTGATTGAGGGGTAAATATCGGGTCCCAGGACACTGGGGGTGAACTCCTCCCCCTCCTGCTCTCCTTCCAATTGTGACCATTTAGTCTTGTACATCCACACGAGAGGGCAGGCGGGGCCCTCGGGTCAATTCTCACTCGAAAGACGGTCTGTCCGGCAGGACAGCTCTCCCTCAGTACTGGCACCGGGAGTGTGGGTGTTGGATTATGGGGGCTCGAGTCTCTGGAGTGGGGATTGGAACCCCCCACCTCCTGACTCAGAGGCGAGAGTGCTACCCACTGTCATGCCATGTTGAATAGAATCAGCAAGCTGGTGTTCTAGAATCGTGGAACGGTTACAACACTGAAGGAAGCCATTCAGCCCATTGTCTCTGTGCCAGCTCCTTGCAAGAGCAACTCACCCAGAGCCATTTGCCCCACCTTTGCCCTGTAACCCTGCCAATTTCTGCTCTTCAAATAATGATCCAATTCTATGTTGAAAACCATGACTCAATCTGCTTCCAAGTCCCTTCATCCCTGGTACCATTCTCGTAAATCTCCTCTGCACCCTCTCTAAGAACTTCACATCTTTCCTAAAGTGTGGGGTCCAGATATAGGGTTCCATTCTAGAGGGATAGAATTGAAAAGCAGGGAGGTTCTGTTCAACTTGTTTTGAACCATGGTTAGACTACACCGTGAGTACTGTCAACATCTGTGATCTCCATTTAGAAAAAGGAAATCGAGGCACTGAAGAAGGGGCAACAAAGATTCTCAAGAATAATACCAG
Source organism: Carcharodon carcharias (assembly GCF_017639515.1). Lineage (NCBI taxonomy): Eukaryota > Metazoa > Chordata > Chondrichthyes > Lamniformes > Lamnidae > Carcharodon > Carcharodon carcharias. The sequence continues at coordinate 3,082,095 of NW_024470624.1, forward strand.
AACTGAGAGCATTTAACCCTCAGGAAAGGCTGGGGCTGCTTTTCTCTAGAAAAGAGAAGACTGAAGGGTGACATGATGCAAGTCTTTAAGATTATGAAGGGGTTCAATAATCCAATAGGGATTTCATGAGAAACCTCTTTACCCAGCGAGTGGTGAGAATGTGGAACTCGCTACCACAGATTGAGGTGAAAAGCATGAATGCATTTAAGGGGAAGCTAGATACATACATGAGGGAGAAAGGAATAGAAGGATATGCTGTTGGGGGACTTGAAGAGGGGTGGGTGGAGGCTCATGTGGAGCATAAATACTGACAGAGACCAATTGGGCTGGCCTGGCCCTGTGCTGTAGACTCAATGGAAAGAAGACAAATGTATTTATTTTTGATCTAACAGTAGTGGTAGGAAAAATACAATTTACTGTCCAGGATAAAAGAAATGTCCTTCATCAGCTTTTGTGGATCATTCCAGTGGAAATGTGCACTCCCAGATTGTAAGGATCCCAATCAGGACTGTCAATGTTTCAAGAGAAATATGAACTCAGTAATGAACTGAAAGAACTACATCACAAAAAAGAAACTAAGCACGACTAACCTAACACTATATTGTGTAATTACTTCAGTTGTAAAGTCCGTTTTACATTTTAGTTCCACCCAAGAGTTCCCAACAAGATCCTGAAGGTTCATTTACCTTTCATGGGGCAAACCTAAAAATATGCCATAGCCCTCTGGAATTCACTTTGATTTCTCCTCAGTATTCCAGCTACTCTTTGAGGTCCAAGGATCCCTCGGCATCTTTCCATGAGCTTTTGGATAATTGACCCTCCAACCTTTCTTTAAGACCTCACGACTGTGGGTTCCTCTGCTGAAGCTTGAGCCTCACCGCCTTCTGGCCCTGACTTTCGACAGTCTGACTGCTTTTCCCAGCCTGCACCCACAGCTTCTTCACTGCTCTTTCTAAGCTAAATATTCAAGCTGACTGCTTTCTGCTACATGACGGGAATGTGGAACTTGAAACAAACAGATCAGCCATGACCATGTTGAAAGGCGAAGCAGGCTCGAGGAGCCGGGTGGCTGACTTCTGCTCCGATTTTGTACGCCTGGAAGACTTTCACTGGGAGGGTCACTGTAGTTTTCCTCCTCTAGCTCCAAGCTAGACAGATCTTTTGCTTCTTTTCCCCTCAACAACTCCAAATTAGCTGCAAATGACACAATCAATTTTGTAACTGCTTTCTGTGGGAAACACCCAGATAAATTCAACAAGATCTGATGTGGGCAAATGTGGAATCATTCATTTTGGCAGGAAGGATTTTACCTAAATGGTGAGAGATTGCAGAGCTCTGAGATTCTGAGGGATATGGGTGTCCTAGTGCATGAATCACAAAAGGTTAGTATGCAGGTACAACAGGTCATGGGAAAGGTAATAGAATGTTATTATTTATTGTGAAGGGAATTAAATACAAAATTAAGGAGGTTATGCTTCAGTTGTATAAGGCATTGGTGAGACCACATCTGGAGTACTGTGTACGGTGCTGGTTTCCTTATTTAAAGAAAGGTGTAAATGCATTAGAAGCAGTTCAGAGAAGGTTTACTTGGCTAATACCAGGAATGGATGGATTGTCTTATCGGTAAAGGCTGGACAAGCTGTGCTTGTATCCACTGGAGTTTAGAAGAGTAAGAGGCGGCTTACTTGAAACCTGTAAGATCCTGAGGGGTCTTGACAGGGTGGATGTGGAGAGGGTGTTTCCTCTTGTGGGAGAATCTAGGATAGGTTAAGTGAGTGGGAGTAAAATTAGCAGATGGAGTATAATGTGTGAAAATGTGAGGTTGTCCACTTTGGCAGGAAGAATAGAAAAGTAGAATATTATTGAACTGGAGAGAGACTGCAGAATGCTGCAGTACAGAGGGATCTGGGTGTCCTTGTCCATGAATCACAAAAAGTCAGTCTGCAGGTCCAGTAAGTAACGAGGAAAGAAATTGGAATGTCAGCCTTTATTGCAAGAGGGATGGAATATAAAAGTAGGGCAGTCTTACTGCAGCTGGACAGGGTATTGGTGAGACCACACCAAGAGTACTGTACCTGCTCCTTCTTTAAGGAGGGATATACTTGCATTGGAAGCAGTTCAGAGTGGGTTCACTCATCTGATTCCTGGGATGAAGGGATTGTCTTATGAGGAAACATTGAGCAGGTTGGCCCTATACAAATCGGAGTTAAGAGGAATGACAGGTGACCTAATTGAAAGATATCGGATTCTGAGGTAGCTTGACAGGGTAGATGCTGAGAGGATGTTTCCACTCATGGGGGAAGTCTAGAAATAGGGACAGAGTTTAAAAATAAGGTGTCTCCCATTTAAGACGGAGCTGAGTAGGAATTTCTTCCCTCAGAGGGCCGTTCCCATACTCAGAGCAGGGGAACGGCCTCTCGCCGGAGTGAACTCGCTGGTGTCTCAGCATGTTGGAATTCTCTTCCGCAGGGACTAGTGGAGGCCGGGTCATTGAATATATTCAAGGATGAGTTTGACCGATTTTTGATTGACAAGGGAGTCGAGGGTTATGGGGGGACAGGCAGAAACATGGAATTAAAGGTAAGATGAGGAGGAATTTCTTCACTCAGAGGGTGATGAAGCTTTGGAATTCTCAACCCCAGAGGACTGTGGAGGCTTAGTCATTAAATATATTCAAGACAGAGATGGATAGGTTTTAGATGTTGTAGATATGAAGGGATATTGGGGATAGTGCAGGAAAATCATGCTGTGGTAGATCAGCCATGATCTCCTTGAATGGGCAAGCAGGCTTGATGGGCTGAAGGGCCTACATGTGCTCCTATTTCTTATGATCTCTTTGTCCTAGACAGGAAGCGCTGAACGTGGATCTGTTGATCAGCATGAATCAGCACCTTCAGGAGAGTTGGGAGAGTGTATATTAGGTACAGCAGAGTGAGAACGGAGGGAGGGTGTGTGGGTCAGAGATTTACAGCTTTTCAGGAATGAGAGAGTAAAGAATGTTCCATAGAAACGAAATGTCTGTTCTGAATTTCTGTCCTGTACTGACAGTGAGGACTGTTGTGAATTCCTTTTACAGGATATTAAAAGGGGAGGATTTACAGACAGAAATCTCAAACCAAAGATCAAATTCTGAAAGTCACTGGATTTATCTGGACCAAAATATGATCAGCCTTTGAATCTAGAAGGAGAAATGTTTGTTCTATCTGCTTCAAAAGATTTTAAACATCAGTGTGACTGGAAAAAGCCTGAGACACACACACCTGAGTGAGAGGCTTCCAGTGCACTGACTGTGGAAAGATCATAAACCAGTTACACAGCCTGAAAATACATCACCATTCACAACGGGGAGAGACTGTACACATGTTCTCTGTGTGGACGAGGCTTCAACAGATCGTCGAACCTGGAGAGACACAAGGACACACGCACCATGGAGAAACCGTGGAAATGTGGGGACTGTGGGAAGGGTTTCAAATCCCCGTCTGAGCTGGAAACTCATCGACGCAGTCACACCGGGGAGAGGCCATTCACCTGCTCTGAGTGTGGGAAGGGATTCGCTTGGTTATACCACCTGCAGATACACCAGCGAGTTCACACTGGGGAGAGGCCATTCACCTGTTCTCAGTGTGGGAAGGGATTCACTGATTCATCCAACCTGTACAGGCACCAGCGATTCACATTGGAGAGAGACCATTCACCTGCTCACAGTGTGGGAAGGGATTCAGGAATTCATCTGCACTGCTGACACACCAGCGAGTTCACACTGGGGAGAAGCCATTCTCCTGCTCAGAGTGTGGGAAGGGATTCAGTTGGTTATGCAGACTGCAGTCACACCAACGGGTTCACACCAAGGAGAGGCCGTTCCCCTGCTCCGAGTGTGGGAAGGGATTCACTCAGTTATCCCACCTGCAGACACACCAGTGAGTTCACACTGGGGAGAGGCCATTCACCTGCCCTGAGTGTGGGAAAGGATTCACTCAGGTATCCCACCTGCAGACACACCTGCAAATTCACAATGGGGAGAGGCCGTTCAGTTGTTCTGAGTGTGGGAAGGGATTCACTCAGTTATCTAAATTGCAGGTGCACCAGCAGGTTCACACTGGGGAGAGGCCATTTACCTGCTCTGAGTGTGGGAAAGGATTCACTGCATCATCCACCCTGATGATACACCAGGGAGTTCACACTGGCGAGAGGCCGTTCACCTGCTCAGAGTGTGGGAAGGGATTCACTCAGTTATTCACGCTACAGGAACACGAGCGAGTTCACACTGGGGAGAGGCCGTTCACCTGCTCTGAGTGTGGGAAGGGATTCATTCAGTTATGTGACCTGCTGAGACACCAGCATGATTATAAGTGATTCCAGGGGTTGGATTCTGCTGTTATTGCTGCTGTTAATCACATCCAGGACTGAACCATGTTCATTCTGACACTTGGTGAAGTGGGAGTGTCGGAGGGTTTCTTTCTGCTGGACTGGCCGGTCTTACGACTTTGCTTCCAGTGGACTAATGCTGTTTGAGCCATGTTCAGAATATTGAGTTTCATATTTCACAGGGATCACAGAATGAAAGGGTGCTTGGAATGTGAAAGGTATTTAGTTTGCATTTCTGTTTGGAACCACCCAAAATATGCCACTTTGCCATGGAGATGGGATGTGCTGGTTAGATGGTTCTTTTGTATAATTTATCTGTGTGTTTCCCACAGAAGAAAACGATCACAGTTCAAGGGTCAAGCTGACTGTGGTAGATTGGGAAACTACATGAAAATCGATGACAGTAGACAGGCAATAGCTAACATTGAAGGAATTATAACATATTTACAACAAATGTAGATTTCTTTCAGGAACAAAAACCCAACAGGAAAAGTGATGCAACTATGGCCAAGAAGAGAAGTTAAAGATTGCATGAAATCAAAGGAAGAGGCTCATAAAGTGGCCAAAAAAAGTAGTAAGCCTGAGGATTGGAGCATGTTTTGAATTGAGCTTCTTTTGAATTCTGTAAAGGAGGACCAAGAGGCTGAGTTCCAAGAGTTCCAAAGACTCACTACCTTCTGAGAGAAAAAAGTTCTCCTCTGTCTTCAACAGGTGACCCATTACTTTTAAACCGTGACCCCAATTTCCAGATTCTCCCACAAGAGGAAACATCCTCTCCACATCCACCCTGCCGAGGCCCTTCAGCATCTTGTATGTTTCAATCAAGTCACCTCTTACTCTTCTAAACTCCAGCAGATACAAGCCCAGCCTGTCCAACCTTTCCTTATAAGACAACCCTCCCATTCCTGGTATTAGTCTAGTAAACCTTCTCTGAACTGCTTCCAACACATTTTCATCCTTTCTTAAATAAGGAGACCAACACTGTACATTATACTCCAGATGTGGTCTCACCAATGCCCTGTATAACTGAAGCATAACCTTCCTACTTCTAACAATAACATTCTGTTAGCTTTCCTAATGACTTGATTTGCCTGAATAATTAGCTTTTGCGATGCATGCACAAGGACACCCAGATACCTCTGCATCTGAGAGCTCTGCAATCTCTCACCATTTCAAAAATATGCTTTGTTTTTATTCTTCCTTCCAAAATTGACAATTTCACATTTTCCGACATTACACTCAATTTGCCAGATATTTGCCCACTCACTTAATATCCTTTTGTATATCTTTATATCCTTTTGTAGTCTCCTTATGTCCTCTTCACAACTTACTTTCCTACCTATCTTTGTGTCATCAGCAAATTTAGCAACCATACCTTTGGTCCCTTCATACAAGTCATTTATATCAATTGTAGAAGTTGAGGCCCCAGCACTGATCCCTGTGGCACACCACTCTTTACATCTTGCCAACCAGAAAATGACCCATTTATGCCTACTCTGTTTCCTGTTAGCTAGCCAATCTTCCATCCATGCCAGTATGTTACCCCCTACACAATGAGCTTTTATTTTCCACAATAACCTTTGAAGTGGCACGTCATCAAATGCCTTCTGGAAATCTAAGTTAGTGTTCCACTGGTTCCCCTTTATCCACAGTGCATGTTACTTCTTCAAAGAACTCCAATAAATTGATTAAACATGATTTCCCTCTCACAAAACCACGTAGACTCTGCCTGATTACCCTGAATTTATCTACGTGCCCCATTATAATGTCTTTAATAACAGTTTCTCACATCTTCCCTCTGACAGATGTTAAGCTAACTGGCCTGCCTTCTGTCTCCCTTTTTGAATGAAGGAGTTACACTCACTATTTTCCAATCTAATGGAACCTTCCTGAATCTAGGAAATTTTGGAAAATTTCAACCCACGCATCAACTATCTCACTAGCCACTTTGTTTAGGACCCTAGGATGAAGTCCATCAGGAGCTGGCTTCTTGTCAGCCTGCAGCTCCAACAAATTTGCTCAGTACCACTTCTACAGTGACTGTAATTTTCTTAAGTTCCTCCCTTCCTTCCATTTCCTGATTTACAGCTATTTCTGGGATGTTAGTTGTATCCCCTGTAGTGAAGACTGATGCAAAATACCTGTTCAATTCATCTGCCATCTCCTTATTTTCCATTATTAATCCCCCAGACTCACTTTCTAGAACACCAATGCTCACTTTGTTAACTCTTTTCTGCTTTAAACATCTAGAGAAACTCTGTTTTTCTACTTTCAGCTAGCTTTTTCTCCTAATCTAATTTTTCCCTTCTTATTAATCTTTTAGTCTGTCTTTGCTGTTTTTTATATTCTGTCCAATCTTCTGATCTGCCAGCCATCCTTGTGCAATTATATGCTTTTTCTGTAAGTTTGATACTATGTTTAACTTTTATAGTTAACCACAGATTGTGCATCATCCCCTTGGAATTTTTCTTCCTTGTTAGAATGCATTTATTCTGTATATTCTGAAATAACCCCTTAAATGTCTGACACTGCATCTCTGCTAACCTATCCCACAACCTAATTTGTCAGGTCACTTTAGCTAGCTCTGTTTTCATGCTCTCATAATTGCCCTTCTTTAAGTTGAAAATACTAGTCATTGCCCCACACTTCTCTCCCTCAAACTGAATGTAAAATTCAATCATATTGTGATTGCTGCTACCTCGGGGCACCTTCACTATGAGGTCATTAGTTAATCTTATCTAATTGCACAATACCGGGTCTAGTATTGCCTGCTCTCTGGTTCCAGAATGTGCTGTTCTATGAAACTATGCTGAAAACATTCAAGAACTTCCCATCTAGGCTTCCTTTGCCCATCGGATTTTTCCAGTCAATGTGTAAATTAAAATTCCACATATTTATCGTCCTACCTTTCTAACATGCTCCCATTATTTCTTCCTTTATTCTCTGTCCTACCATGTGGTTACTACTAGGTGTCCTGTACACCACTCCCACAAGTGACTTCTTCCCTTTATCATTTCTCATCCCTACCCAAACTACTTCGATATTCTGGTTGCCTGAACTTGGCCATCACTCTCTATTGTGTAAATGCCATCATTAATTAACAGTGCCACCCCTCCACCTTTTCCAAGTTTCCTGCCATCCCTAAATGCCTTGCATCCTTCAATATTCTGTTAGTCTCCAAAGTCCCAGGAAGGTATTGAAAATGTCAGATTTTGTATATGGCTATATTTAATTGTGTATTTAATTTCAAGATAGAATGAAGTTGGGAGTCTGAAAGATAATGAATTGGCATGTCTACCTGGATCCAAGGCCCATGTGATTCACATTGCCATGGAGATGGGGTCTGATAGGGGAAGGATCCACAGGAAGCCATTGTAGGATCAGATTGGAAAGTTGTCCTAAAAGGCATCCCTGAATTTCACAGACACATCAGTCTGCCAGGGTCCAAGAAAGAGAGAGCTGATAGAGATGGCATGTCTCTGTTTCACCACATGGGAATGTGGATGGGACCTTGTGCTCAGATTGTAAAACCAAATTAATGAAGACTTAAAATGAGACTGAAAGATTCGCCTTGCTTGAGTTAGAGGGAGAACCCAGCAGAACCTTCAGTGTGAAAGACAGTTCTGGGGTTAAAGGTTGCCAGACTGGGAAAGAAAAAGAATAAAAGTAAACACTTGGGAGCAAATAATCACTTTGGACAGGTTCCAGGAGAACGAAGTGTCTACTTCAGGAACAGAGTAAAGTATAACCGTGGAGTGGGATTTTTAACTGTGTTAAAAAGTAAAATGGCAAAGTTATGTTTGCTTGTTTAAAGTGTATGTTGCCGACAAATATTGTGTTTCTTCAGTGTTGCTTCTAGTTTGTTTGCTGCAGTGAAAGTCATAAAACTTGAAGTCTTATCATGTGATCCTTTAATTAGTTCACTGTGAATTTGAATTTCGTTTTAGAAATTGCTCGTGACAGTGACAGCCAGGTAACGGAGCTGAGGGCTGAATTTAGCTGAGAATAATGGGGCCTGCGCCATTGGGAAATTGCCATGGGCGTCGCACTGATAGATGGGAAGGTGCTGGAGGACTGACTGGGAAATGGGCCTCCAACCAATTGGGCGTGGGAAGCAGTGACAGGGACTAATGGTGATTTGACTCCTGGGGTTCAGTGCCCCTGTGTCCAAAGCGGGGAGTCATGGGAACAAGGTAACCAGGAGCAGAAGAGAAACCATTTGGGTCCAGAACATTGTGCACATCCTTTTACTCTGGTTGTCTTTGATCCTCGAGTAATTTTCTGTTTGTTTTGTTCCCCATGTTATATTTCATGAATAAACTTTTATCAGTAAAAATATTTGATTTTTCCAGACTTTTCCTCATAAAATTTATGCATTTTAGGGAAGGTGGGTGAGAGGGGTTGGCAGGCTCTTTAACAGGAATTGAGTCCCTCTAAGGTAATTGACAAAGGAGCCAGAGGGGGAGATCAGGTTTTATTTTTCTGTTGACAATGTTAGAAAATGGGGTTCAGGGAATCCATTGTGATTTATTAATTTATCAAAGTTCTTTGAGGAAGTAACAAGAAATGAGGATAAAGGGAAACCTGTAGATATGGTTTACTTAGATTTCCAGAAGGCATTTCACAAGGTGTCACAGCAAAGGTTACTACACAAAATAAGAACTGGTGGTGGAGGGGGTAACATATTAGCACAGATAAAGGATTGGTTAGCTAACAGGAAACAGAGAGTAGGCATAAATAGGTCATTTCTGGGTTGGTAATATGTGACAAGTGGAGTGCCACAGGAGATCAGTGCTGGGCCCTCAATCTTTAACAATCTATATTAATGACTTGGATGATGGGACTGAATGTATGGTGGTTAAATTTGCTGATCACACAAATATGTAGGAAAATAAATAAGGAGTTTATAAAGTGATATCAATATGTTAATTGACTGAGCAAAAATTTGGCAGATTGGGTATAATGTGGGAAAATATGAACTTATCCATTTTGGCAGGAAGAATAAAAAAAACAGCATATTATTAAAATGGAGAGAGATTACAGAACTCTGAGGCACAGAGGGATCTGGGTGTCCTGGTACATGAACCACAAAAAGTTAGTCTGCAGGTACAACAAGTGATTTGGAAGGCAAATGGCATTTTCATGTTTATTGCAAGGGGGATGGAAAATGAAAGTAGGGATGTTTCCTGCAGCTGTACAGGGCCTTGGTGAGACCACATTTTGAGTATTGTGCACAATTTTGGTCTCCTTATTTAAGAAATGACAGAATTTCACTAGAAGCAGTTCAGAGAAGGTTCCTTTGAAGCCTTGCTTCTATCAAAATTTTGAAGAGATCCCACCAGATCACTGTCATCTTGTAAAGCGAATCTACCATTTGTGGATCTTTTACAGCATTACCCTAGCACTGAATTTAATAGTTCACTCACCTGATTCCTGGAATGAGGGGGTTATCTTCTGAGGAAAGGTTGGGCAGGTTAGGCCTGTCTTCGTAAAATATAGGAGCAGCAGAAGGGCATTCGGCCCTGCGAGCCTGCTCCGCCATTCAATATGATCATGCCTGATCCTCGATCTCAATGCCGTACTCCCGTGCTTTCCCCATACCCCTTGACACCCTTAAAAGTCCAGAAATCTATGTATTTCCTTCCTCAATATAGTCAGTGACTTGGCCTCCACAGCCTCTGTGGGAGAGAATTCCAAAGGTTCACCACCCTCTGAGTGAAGAAGTTTCTCCTCATCTCAGTCCTTAATGGAGTTTGGAAGAATGAGAGGTGATCTCATTGCAACATATAAGATCCTGAGGGGACTTGACAGGGTGGATGCTGAAAGGACGTTTCCTCTTGTCAGAGAGAATAGACAGAGGGGACACAGTTTAAAAATAAGGGGGTCTCCCGTTTAAGACAGAGGTGAGGAGAATTTTTTTTCTCTGAGTGTTGCCAGTCTGTGGAACACCCTTCCCCAGAAAGCGGTGGAGGCCGGGTCAGTGAATAGTTTTAAGGCTGAGTTAGATAGATTCTTGATTGACAAAGGAGTGAAAGGATTTCGAAGGTGGGAAAGAAAGTGGATTGAGGCCACAATCAGATCAGCCATGATCTTATTTAATGGTGGAGCAGGCTCGAGGGGCTGAATGGCCTACTCCTGCTCCTAATTTGTATGTATTAACCCTTTATCCCCTTTTCCAAACTCTGAAATGATTCACAGTGATAACCCTTATTGGTGACAGTGGTTAGATTTTATTCAGTATAAATAAGACCTGACACATGCTCATGTCTGAGCAGTAGTATCAAAGTGCAGCAGCATTACCATTACACTCTGGGTAGAAGCACCATCTCCACGTAAATGCTCCCTGGTCTGCCCCAGATGCCATGGCACCAGTCAATGCAATATGTAAAACCTCTACAAATCTCTGTGCTCGGGGAATCCCTTCTGATACTTTTTTACAGTACAAAGCCTATGGAGACTGATTTAACCCAATCATTGCTGAGCTAACATTTGAATGGACCAATTACAAAACCTGTCGTTGAACCATCTGTACCTGCCCAAGGCACATCAAACTCTCAAACAATTGGCTTCCCACACTCCGTCCCCGGTACAGGGAGTCAGCATTCCAAACCACAATTTCCCCTCCGGTCACCTGTCAATCATCCTCATCCAGAGAATAATCACAACAGGAATAAAAACAGGAGAAGTGTAACAATCAAATTAAAAATCAATGCACAGCCAGTCATAGTTTTTAAGTTAGTGTTCACTAATTAGCAAGAAAACCCGAAGTCGGGCGTCCCCCAGGATTCTTACAGTCCACACCTTGAAGGGGAGGAGAACTCTCTCTCCGACTCCTCACTCAATTTCCTTCTGTTATTTTCCAGTTCTGTTCTGGCCCCGCCTGAAGCAACATCTACTCAATCTTGTCTGCATCCAGAAGGAGCGCCGTGAGTTCCAGGTTACCGGTACATAAGGACATATGCTTCAAGCCTGGACGTAAAAGATTCTCCAGTTCTCTTCTTACCCCTGTCCAACTTGTGGAGAGTTGTCACTCTATTATTTCTGCCAAGCCCTTCATTGTCCCGATCCATATTTTTTAATCCCTTTCAGTTTAGTTTTATTCACTTTTCAACCATGACTGGTGTCTTTAATTCTATCCTGACTGTTTTAAAGCCAGTTTCTCTCTGGAGCGTGTGTCAGTGCCCTGATCACATCAAAATGTGGTCTCATTCCTCTGGCCACATTAAACATTTCATGTCATACTGTTTGTCAAGTCGCTGTGTATGTTTGGGACACTTCCATGTATTTCACCATGAATATCCTCCTATTAGTTGCTTAACATCTAACTAACAACATCTGCATTTACACTGGTATCCCAGTAGCATGACAGACATTTTTTGACTTTCATGTTATCTTATCTAAAGTTCATGGGGGTGGTGGGGGTTGGGGGGGACCGGGGGTGTCTGGGTCTGCCACATGAGCTTTGCTGATCTCACTCTGTGCAGTCCCAACATTTCAGGTAGTGGCCAGGATTTCAACTGTGGTTTCCTTTAAAAAAAGGGTTCAGAGGCAAATGATTTAAACATTTCCAAGAGAAAGCTATCGACTTATTCATCTTGTCTATGCTTCCCTGAATTTCACTAGAATCTACATGGATATCAGATTGATCTATTCCACTCAACTCTACACCCAAGGTGAGTTATTCCAATTCCTTCACTGCCCAGTGGAATTGTAAACATTCCCATTTTATTCCAGACATGAACATATCTTGTTTCTTTGTTCTGGCTGAGACTGTTCCCCTGGGAGCAAAGGAGGTTGAGGGGAAATTTGATAGAGGTGTACAAGATTATGACAGGTTTACATCAGTTGGGCAAAGAAAAGCTGTTCCCGCCAAGGACGAGGGGACACAGGTTGAAGGTTTTAAGGTAGAGATGTGGAGGGGATGTGAGGAAGAAGTTTTTTTACACAGCGAGTGAGAATGACCTGGAACTCACTGCCTATGAGGTGGTGCAATCAGAGATGATGAACGATTTCAAAAGAAAATTGGATGGTCACTTGAAGGCAATAAACTTGCAGGGATACGGGGAAATAGAGGGGGAATGGGACTGACTAGATTGCTCTGCAGAGAGTCAGCATGGGCTCGAGTTACCAAATGGATCTTTTTGAAGGTAACTTTGTAACATTTAACCCATGTTGGTGCAGCTGTTCAACAAAACTAACAACTTCTTAAACAAATATTTGCGACTCTTGACCAATGGGAAAAGTGTTCCCCATTTCCCAACGACAAGTTGAGCCAATCAGCTTCTAACTGTGAACTATAACTTGTATCTAAACAGGGTGTCCTGGAACACCTGGTGCTCTCACCCCTTCCTGACCTTAACACCAGGTTTTTTTCCTGAAAGCTGCATTACAGTATCGAACTTAAACAGACAGGCAATTGTTAAGCTTACATACAGTATAATTTGGTAATATAAGCCTTATTAATTACACAAATGTGTCATCGAGGTGAAGTTTAACAGTTAACCCTGATGAAGAACAGTTAGTTTGTAGGGAATCCCCACTCTTTTTAGTGACTTCAATGTGTTGACATCACTAAACCAAGACAAGTAGAACTTTCATAACCTTGTGTCAGTCCTCAGTATGAGGTGAATCTGGGTAACATTTTCACCAATCTAATCCACATGCTGACGAGGTGCAGCCACTGTCTAGCACAGCACAGTTGAATGAGTCTGTGAGTAACATACTCATCACTGGGACAAAGCTCCTTGTGACTAGTGCAATTCCTTCAGAGTCATCATCATCATCATCTTCAGCCTCAGAATTCTCTGTATCATGTGTCACTTCGAAGACCCTGATTTTCCACTTTGGGCAATTCATCACAAAATGATATTTTGAGTCAGACCGGAAACACCTGTTAATTGCTCCTTGGTCATTCCTGGGGTTCATTCACCTATCAGTGCTGTTCCAATCCTGCCTTTTGTTGTGATTTCTAGATCTGCTAAAGATGCTTTCACCCTCATTTGAAACCTGTCAAAGTCCAACTATGCTTCATAGGCATCCAATAGATCATTTTTCTTGTAAATCTCATCAATGAATCCGAATAGAAGATCCAAACCTTCATCAATTTCCAACTGACCAGCATCCAGCTCACTAAATACTTTGCTTCTGACTTTACTTTTGTTGGGAATTAACAATGGCAAGACCAGACTTTGTTTCCTCCTTGGTAGAGATGTAACTCGTGTTCACATATCCACTTCATTCTTCCAATGGTCGTGTGGCTCAGACTCCGAGAACGTCGGCGGGTAATCAAACCCTGACAATTTCCACTTGCTTTCAGGCATTTCTTACAATAGCTACTCAGGTTGTAAGTTTCTGTCTGAAATTTAATTTTCTTTTAGTTTCCAACCTTCACCATTAGACATGCATTCTCCATTACCATGTTATAATCCTAACAGCAAGATGGTGAAGGAAGAAACCGGAGCCAATCTTTACTTGGTATAGATTTATTCACTGAGTGAAACATTACGGGTATATACCTCCTGACTCGACTTCACTCTATGTCAGTAAGGGTCTCTTGAGATGTGCTCAAGTAGCTATCCAATCCATGATGTCCACCTGTGTATACTTAACCTCAATTGACAGCCACAGTCAGAGCACCTAAACGGTCTCTAATCAGTGTGACTGTAATGGTGTGTCAGCAGCTCAGATGAACAAGTGAATCTCTTCCCACATTCAGAGCTTGTGAACGGCATCTCCCTCGTGTGAGCTTTCTGGTGTCTCAGCAGGGTGGATGGATCACTGAATCCCTTCCCACACTCAGAGCAGGTGAATGGTTTCTCCCCAGTGTGAACTCATTGGTTTACCAGCAGATGGGATGACCGAGTGAATCCCTCCCCACACTCAGAGCAGGTGAACGGCATCTCCCCGGTGAATTCGCTGGTGTTTCTGCAGGTCAGATGACCGAGGGCATCCCTTCCCACACACATAACAGGTGAACGGCCTCTCCCCAGTGTGAACTCGCTGGTGTGCCAGCAGGTCGCATGACCGAGTGAATCTCTTCCCACATACAAAACAGATGAGCCAGTCCCTGGTGTGAACTCGCTGGTGTGTCAGCAGGTAGAATGACTGAGTAAATCCCTTCCCACACTCAGAGCAGGTGAATGGTCTCTCCCCACTGTGCACTCGCTTGTGCATCAGCAGGGGGGATGAATCACTGAATCCCTTCCCACACTCTGAGTAGGTGAATGGCCTCTCCCCAGTGTGAACTCGCTGGTGTCTCTGCAGGTGGGATGAATTCCTGAATCTCTTTCCACATTCAGAACATGTGAACGGTCTCTCCCCACTGTGAACTCGCTGGTGTGATTGCAAACTGGATAACTGACTTAATCCCTTCCCACACTCAGGGCAGGTGAACTGTGTCTCCCCAGTGTGAACTCGCTGGTGTGTCTGCAGTTGAGATGACTGGCTGAATCCCTTCCCACACTCAGAGCAGGTGAATGGCCTCTCCCCAGTGTGACTGCACCAATGAGTTTCCAAAGGTGTTGAATCCCTTCCCACAGTCCCCACATCTCCACGGTTTCTCCATGATGCACGTGTCCTTGTGTCTCTCCAGGTTCTATGATTAGTTGAAGCTTCGTTCTCACACAGAACACATGTATAGTCTCTCCCCACTGTGGATGGTGCGATGTTTTTCTCAAGCTGAGAAACTGGTTAAAGCTCTTTCCACAGTCAGTGCACTGGAACACTCTCACTCGGGATGTCTGTGTCTCGGAACTTCTCCAGTTACACTGATGTTTAAAACCTTTTGAAACAGACAGAACAGACAAAGATTTGTCCTTCTAGATTCAAAGGCTGATCATATTCAGATCCTGATGAATTGACTGTCAGATCTTCATGTGATGCTTGTTTTGAGATTTCTGTCCGCAAATCCTCCCCTTCTAATATCCTGCTAAAGGAGTTTACAAAAGTCATTATTGTCAGTACAGGATAGAAATTCAGAACAGACAATTCTATTTTCTATTGAACATTCTTTCCTCTCTCATTCCCCAAAAACAGTAAATCTCCATGCCACACACTCTTGCTCCATTCTCACTCTGCTGTATCTAATATACACCCAATAGTACTGTACTGAAAATGTGTATAAGACACAGTGCTCTATTACATGATTGGAGATACATGGTGCAGTGGGGATGAGCTTTATTTCAACAGCCAGTGGTGATGACCTGGTATCCACTGCCTATGAGGGTTCCAGAGATGATCAATAATTTCTAAATGAAATTGAAATGACACTTGAAGGAAATGGGACTGGGACTGACTGGATCGCTCTACAGAGAGTCGGTATGGACTTGAGTTGTCAAATGGACTCCTTCTGTGTCATAATGACTCTTATGACTGGAAATATATTAAGCAGCTACAGTACTGTCCTCCAAGACTAAAAGGATAACAAATTAACTTTGGTACAAAGCTATAAATAAAATATCTAAAGTGTTCCCCATTACGAAAGGATAACAATTTTCATAATGTTATTCTGGTTTATTCTCAAGTAGCTTTATGGGTGTGAGTGTGGATGGTTCTCTCTGTGTAATTTAATTACATTTGGAGTCAGGGAGACTGCAAGATCGAAATTATCAAAAGTTAGGTGTAGAAATGTACTTGAAATGCTAATTTGTAAACGTCGATGGGGTCTTAGTATGTAAGGTGTGAAGGGAATTCGCATTTTTAGATAAGTGAAGGGGTTCTTTGGATTTCAAAGGGACTTTAAGATTTTTACAATGAGCCAGATAAGCAAGGCTAAGCAGTGTGTTTATTTTTCCCAAAGGTTACTGGCAATATTGGCAACGTGAAAAATGTTTATAGTATCGGAAAGGTAAAGTTCCAAAGACCTATGGAACAATAGAATTTACATAGTAAAGGGAGAGAAACATATATAAAGGAGGATGAAAGGTTATATTGAGGGGCCATGTGAAATCTAGCAGGAGTGTGTGAAACAGCCTTCAGGAAGCCTCCACCCATTTGTGCATAAGTCTACTGTGTCCAGTGACTAAAGATGGAGACAAGCTTTTGGAAGTCCACTGTCAAGTGTGTACTGTGGTAACTTGCTGATTTGTTTTTTAAATTTAAAATCTATTTTGGATTGTTGCCTTAAAGAGGGTGTGTAATTTAGAGTCAGGTTAATTAGGAATTATAGTATTTGTTATAGTATTAATTAATTGTAGTCTTACATATGTGCTTGAAATCTTTTATTCTGTTAATAAATATTTTAATTTCATTTTTAAAATCTCTAAAGATCTTAGTGGACTCCTTGTTTCTGAATTCAGTGCACACATCTTCTCGTAATAAATAGAAATTGCAAAATTGTTGTGATAGCGTGGCCAAGTTTCTGTTGTGGATTTGGTTCACCTGGCACACATCATCTGCCACGTCATAACATCCCTATCACAACATTAGACATATCTTTGCCCTCTAGTACTGTGTTCTCTAGGGGACAGAATTCTTATGAAATAAAATAAGGGACCCTTCAGATGTGGGTCTGGAGGATTGCGTGGGGGTGGGATGCTTGTGACCGTGAGAGCAAGTTAAGGGGGGGCTGGGTTTCAATATGAGAGACGGGGGGGGGTAGGAGGGGTCCTGATACAATAATAGTGGGATGGGTGGGGTTTAAAATCAACTAAAACTTACAACTTATCTTGCTCAGTCACAGCATCATCATCCTTCTGCTGGCCGATCACTAACTTGCCATTCCACTCGAATCACTCAAACTCACCCTGGAGACTCCTGGGATCAGTTTCCCACAGGCTGTCCTAGTAATATAATACAAAAGGTAAAATAAGGAGCAATCCCTTAAAATAGAGGATAGTTAAACACCCTGAAATTGTCCCCTTAAATGTCAGCCATCTCCTGGGGAAACCACCCCTTTAATTGTGAACATTAGGAAAGGGACCATCCTTTTAGCCAGACAAATAAATGCGTCAAGCTGAGGGAGCAAAGGATGTCAATGTCTTTAAGAGAGAAAGAGACCTGGGCCAACCCTTCCAGAGTCTGCCCCCTCCCTGGATTTACTTCCTTTCCCTTCAGTTCCTGCAAGTCAACAATTAGTCCCCAGAATGAGAAAAGAAATGGAAAGGGGGAAATATTGATTTCCTCACAGATGTTGCCCAGAGGAGGAAGTTTCAGTCTGAAGCTCATTGTCCAACTTCCGCATTGTGACGTCCACAATGGAACCCTGTCTGAATCAACCAATAGGAATCACTCTGCTCCGGGGTGACGTCCTCGGGTCCCAGTCTGCAGGCCAGGCGCGCGGACACGGGACCCATTGTTTCCCCCTCCCCCTCCCCATCCCCCTCCACCTTCTCGCGCCAAGGTTTCCGGGCAACCAGCTGACGGCTCCGGCCAGAGCGAGAAGCCGCTCGGAGAACTCGGGATGGGAAGCTGCGCATGTGCAAAGGAGAGCACGCCTCTTCCCCTCATACCGAGAGCTTGACCAATGGGAAGATTTGGAGGACCGGAAGGATCTAGGTCCTCCAGCCAATCAGAGCGCGGGCTTTGTGTGAATGACGGTTGAGCTTCACACAGACTAAAACTTCCTCCTGTGTCCAACATCTGTGAGTAAAACACTTCCTTTTCTCCCCCTTTCCATTTCTTTTCTCATTCTAGAGGTAAATTGTTGACTTGCAGGAACTGAAGGGAAAGGAAGTGAATCCAGGGAGGGTGCAGACCCTGGAAAGGTTGGCCCAGGTCTCTCTCTCTCTTAAAGACATTGACATCCTTTGCTCCCTCAGCTTGACGCATTTATTTGTCTGGCTAAAAGGATGGTCCCTTTCCTGATGTTCACAATTAAAGGGGTGATTTCCCCTGGAGATGGCTGACATTTAAGGTGTCAATTTCAGGGTGATGAACTGTCCTGTATTTTCAGGGATTGCTCCTTATTTTGTCTTTTTGCTGTAGTTTTAGTACAGCCTGTGGGAAACTGATCCCAGGAGTCTCCAGGGTGAGTTTGAGTGATTCGAGTGGAATGGCAAGTGACTGAGTCGGCCAGCGAAGAGATTATGATGTTGTGACTGAACAGGATACGTTGTAAGTTTTAGTTGATTTTAAATCCCAGCCCTCAAACTAATATTGTCTCAAGACCCCTCCTCCCCACCCCTACCCCCCTTCTCATATTGATACCCACACACCCCCAACCTGTTCTCAGAGTCACCAGCATCCCACCTAACTGTGCCCCCCCCCACCCCCCCCCCCCCCACCAATTCCTCCAGCCCCACTGCTGACGTGTCCCTTATTTTATTTTATGAGTTCTGCACCCTGGGCAATATATTAATATGGGTTATGTACCTGTCTAATGTTGTGATAGGGGACACTTTGGATATATAATTTAGTTCTGTAATTAAGTTCATTAACTTTCCCAGTCTTGTGATATAACACTGTATCAATGTTATATATTTGCTGTCATAGGCACAGGAGTCCATTTGACAAGTCGAGAACAATCCCATTCAGTGAGTCAGCCCCATTCCCCCTCAATATCCCCGTTCACCTGCATGTTTCGCCTCCAAATGTCCATCCAATTTCATTTTGAAATTATTGATTGTCTCTGCATAGGCAGTGGGTTTCAGACCATCACCACTCACTGCTGAAAAAAAGTTGCCCCTTACACCCCATGTATCTTTTTATTCGTTCATGGAATGTGGGCTTCACAGGCTCGGCCAGCATTTATTGCCCATCCCTAACTGTCCCTGAGCGTTTTAAGAGTCAACCACATTACTGTGGGCCTGGAGTCACATGTAGGTCAGACCAGGTAAGGACGACAGATTTCCTTCCCTAAACGACACTCATGAACCAGATGAGTTTTTGCAACAATCAACAATAGTTTCACCGTCGTCATCAGACTTTTAATTCCAGATTTTTATTGCATTCAAATTTCTCCATCTGCTGTGGTGGGATTCGAACCCAGGTCCCCAAAGCATTGACTGGACTCTGGAATACTAGTCAGTGACAATACCACTATACCACCGCCTCCCCAAATCATGTACTAGAGTACTGTATATTAAAAACATCTCTAATCTTGTAATAAAGCACTGTGAATTGCACTCATTTTTACTGCTGTACTGTTGAGTGTATATTCAGTATAGCAGAGTGTGAATGGAGGGAGATTGATGAATTTTGTGAACTCCTTTTACAGAATATTAGAAAAGGAGGATTTCCAGACAGAAATCTCAAACCGAACTTCACATCAAGATCTGACAGAGTCACTCATTTCATCAGGACCCGAGTATCTTCAGACTTTGAATCTAGAAGGAGAAACGTTTGTCTGTTCTGTCTGCTTCAAAATATTTTAAGCATCAGTGTGACTAGAAAAACTGACTGTGGAAAGAGCTTTAACCAGTTACACAGACTGAAAAAACATTGCACCATTCACAGTGAGGAGAGATATTATACATGTTCTGTGTGTGGACAAGGCTTCAACTGATTGTCGGACCTGGAGAGATACAAGGGCACGAGCACCATGGAGAAACCGTGGAAATGTGGGGACTGTGGGAAGGGTTTCAGATCCCCCTCTGAACTGGAAGCTCATCGACGCAGTCACACTGGGGAGAGGCCGTTCATCTGCTCGTTGTGTGGTAAGGGATTCACTCATTCATCCAACCTGCTGACTCATCAGCGAGTTCACACTGGGGAAAGGCCATTCACTTGCTCTCAGTGTGGGAATGGATTCACTCAGTTATCCCACTTGGAGACACACCAGCGAGTTCACAGTGGAGAGAGGCCGTTCACCTGCTCTGACTGTGGGAAGGGATTCACTCAGTCATCCCTGCTGCAGAGACACCAGCGAGTTCACAATGGAGAGAGGCCATTCTGCTGCTCCGTGTGTGGGAAGGGATTCATTGATTCATCCAACCTGCAGCGACACCAGCGAGTTCACACTGGGAAGAAACCGTTCACCTGCTCTGAGTGTGGGAAGGGATTTACTCAGTCAGTACACCTGCAGACACACCAGCGAGTTCACACTGGGGAGAGGCCGTTCACCTGCTCTGTGTGTGGGAAGGGATTCACTTGTTCATCGGAGATGCTGAGACACCATGGCAGTCACACCAAATAGAGACCTTTCAGACTCTGGGTGTCAATTGTATCAATTGAGGTTAAGTATATATTGATTGGATATTTACTTGAGCACATATAAATACACACTTAGTGACATTGTGTGGAGTCAGGAGATTGATACCTGTAATGTTTCACTGAATAAATCTATGTCAAGGTAAAGATTGACTCCATCCTCAGGCTGTCAGGATTATAACATGGTAACAGAGAATCCTTGTCTAATGGCGAAGGTTGGAAACTAAGGGAAAATAAAATTTCAGACAGAGGCTGACAACCCGGGTAGCTTTTGTGAGAAATGGCTAAAATCAAATGGAAATTGTCAGGGTCGGTTTACCTGTGGATGAGGCTTCAACTGAGTGTTGAACCTGGAGAGGCACAAGGACATACTTACCATGGAGAAACCGTGGAAATGTGGGGACTCAGGGAAGGGATTTCATTCCTGGTCTTCCCTGGAAACTCATCAATGCATTCACACCGGGGAGAGACCGTTCACCTGCTCTGTATGTGGAAGGGATTCACTCATCCAGTTTGCTGGGACACCAGGACAGTGTCACTAATGAGACATTTTAAATGCTCTGATGGTGGGGTAGCTTTAAAAACTAAATAAGAACATGAGAAAAACCAAGAGTAGGCCATTCGGCCCCTCAAGCCTGACCCGCCATTCAATAAGATGATGGCTGATCTGGCCCAGGCCTCAACTCCTCTTTCGTGCCAGCTCCTCATAGCCCTCAACTCCCCGATATTTCAAAAATGGGCCTCATGATCCACTAGCAAATTCACACTGAGGAAATACTTCACCTGCTCTGTGCATGGGAAGGGATTCAGCCATTCTTCCACCTGCTTGAGACACCAGCGAGTTCCTACCACTACAGGTAGATCTAAAATAAGTACATTTGTCTCTGTTCTGTTGAGTCTACAGCACAGGGCCAAGCCAGGCAGCTCAATTGGTCTCTGTCAGTATTTATGCTCCACATGAGCCTCCACCCACCTCCCTTCATCTCCCCCCACCAGCATATCCTTCTATTCCTTTCTCCCTCATTGTGTATCTAGCTTCCCCTTAAATGTATTCAAGTAGCCCAGCCTTTCCTGAGGGTTTAATGCTCTCAGTTCTGGTTTTATTCTTGTGAATCTTTGTTGCCCCTTCTCCAGTGCCTCTATTTTCTTTTTCTAAATGGAGATTACAAATGTTGACAGTACTCTCAGTGTAGTCTAACCATGGTTCGAAACAAGTTGAACATAACCTCCCTGCTTTTCAATTCTATCCCTCGAGAATGGAACCCTATATCTGGGCCCCACACTTCAGGAAAGATGTGAAGTTCTTAGAGAGGTTGCAGAGGAGATTTACGAGAATGGCACCAGGGATGAGGGACTTCAGTTAGTTGGAGACACTAGAGCAGCTGAAATTATTGTCTTTAAATCAAGAGTCATTGGGACAGAGAAGGAGGCCATTCAGCCCATTGAGTCCATGCCAGCTCTCTGTGGAGTAAACGAGTCCCACTTTCCTGTGCTATCCCCACATCCCTGAAAGTTTATTTCCCTCAAGTCTCCACCCAATTTCCTTTTGAAATCGTTCATCGTCTCCGCTTGCACCACCCACACAGGCAACGAGTTCCAGCTCATTACCACTCGCTGCATAAAACAGTTCCTCCTCATATTGCCCTCTGCATCTCTTACACAAAACCCTTAAATCTGTGTCCCCCCTCATCCTTGTACCATCAGCAAATGGGAACAGCTTTTCTTTGTCCACCTTATCTAAACCTGTCATAATCTTGTACCCCTCTATCAAATCTCCCCTCAACCTCCTGTGCTCGAAGGAGACCAACCCCAACCTGACATCTACAATAAAGAGCAAATAAAATATGTTAATGCTTAAAATCAAATGGGAATGTTTAATTTCTGTTTAAAGATATGAGGAAAATATTGTACTGGACAGTAAAGGAATTGGAATAACTCACCCTGGGTGCAGTTCAGTGGAATGTAACAATCTGGTTTCCACCTACATTCTAGTGAAAGGCAAGAAAGTGGAGATCGAATGAATAAGTTCACAGCTGTATCTTGGCGAAATTTGTATCCTTTGCCTCTGAACTTTTTTTTAAAGAAAACCACACTCGGGTCTTCATTCTCTGGTTGTCTTATTGATCTGAAAGGGGTAAAAAGGGCCAATCTTCAGCAGAAATCTGGCAGAGCTGAGAACAGACGACTTGCTATGTGGGAACAGGGAGATGAACAGTTCCCAGAGGACAAAGAAAACAAGAGTGTCTTGAATCCTAGACGATACCTGGGTGTCAAGGCTGCCATGTTTTCACTGCTTGGCATGGGAATGCTGACTCCCTGTACCGGGGACGGAGCATGGGAAGCCAATTGTTTGAGAGTTTGACGTGGCTTGGGCAGGTACAGATGGTTCAATGAGAGGTTTTGTAATTGGTCCATTCAAATGTTAGCTCGGCAATGATTGGGTTAAATCAGTCTCCATAGACTTTGTGATGTAAAAAAGTATCAGAAGGGATTCCCCGAGCACAGAGATTTGTAGAGGTTTTACATATTGCATTGACTGGTGCCATGGCATCTGGGGCAGACCAGGGAGCATTTACGTGGAGATGGTGCTTCTACCCAGAGTGTAATGGTAATGCTGCTGCACTTTGATACTACTGCTCAGACATGAGCATGTGTCAGGTCTTATTTATACTGAATAAAATCTAACCACTGTCACCAATAAGGCTTATCACTGTGAATCATTTCAAAGTTTGGGAAAAGGGATAAAGGGTTAATTGACTGCCTGAACCCCATTTTCTAACATCGCTGTGTCAAAAATAAAATCTCATCTCCCCCTCTGGCTCCTTTGCCAATTACCTTAGAGGGACTCACTTTCTGTTAAAGAGCCTGCCAACCCCTCTCACCCACTTTCACTAAAATGCAGAAATGTAATTTTGAAAATCCAGCAAAATCAAACAATTTTACTGATAAAGATGAGACAGAATTATGGTTAACAGAAACAGAAAATTACTTGAGGATCAAAGACAACCAGAGTAAAACGATGTGCTCAATGTTCTGGACCCAAATGGTTTCTCTTCGGTTCCTCTGTACCCAGTTCCCGTGATTCCCACTTTGGACACGCGGGCACTGAACCCCGAGGGTTGGGTCACCATCAGCCCCGGTCACCCCATCCCATGTCCCGATTGGTTGGAGGTCCATTTCCCAGTCAGTCCTCTAGAACCTTCCTGTCTCTCTATCAGTGCGACGCCCATGGCAGTTTCCCAACTGGGGCACAGGCCCCGTTATTCTCAGCTAAATTCAGCTCTCAGCGCCGTCGTCCGGTCCTGCTGCAAGTCAATGGCTGGAGCACTGCCCACAGAGGGTCCTGCCCACGACGTGGCCAGAAAATCCCGGCCAATGTCTTAAAGTTGTTAAGTAAACCTTTTTCTTGCAATAAACTTCTTTTCAAAGTTACTATCCAGAGAACTCTGCCTTTGCCTTAGAACATCCCAAAGCGTTTTATATCCAGGCTTTCAATCGAATAATAAAAACCCTGGTGTAAATAACATGTATTTGACTGACAAACGTTGAAGTGTTGGTTTAGAGCCACAAGTTTCAACTTCCCATTTGAGCCTCCAGCACCTTTCTGTCTCTCTATTGCTCGTGTCAATGACAGCCAGGCGAATGAACCAGAGCATGGCTGTCACCTATTTTGTTCAGTTGGAACAGGTAAATGTCTATATATATTCATTCTGTCTGCAAAGAACAGGGCACTGTGTATTCATATAAGTAGCTTCTAGAACACATAAGTGCAAGTCCTACTGATAATCTTATATTGGTTGTCAGTGTTTTTCTTAGAACACTCAGGATTGTTTAGCAAGTATTTCCAATCGCGGAATCACATCTAATGTTGGTCACTGTGGTTTTAGATTTGCAAACCTCAGTATAACTCAGGTTCATTACTTAACAATTAACTGTTTCATAAATGGGCTTTTAATACAAGATCAATGTATAGTTAATGAAGAAAAGTTACAGATGTGAAACAGCTGCAGAAAGTCTTATGTTAGAGTTAAAATGGTTTCCTTGACCTTGTTACTTATAGCAGTGAATACAGTATGAAAGTGATGGATTTTTAAACTTAAATTTGGTTTCCCTTCACTACCTCCAATTTCCTTCATTACAACAGTGACTACACTTCAAAAGTACTTTATTGGCTGTAAAATGCTTTTGGAGGTCCTGTGGTCATGAGAGGTGCTAAAGGATGCAATCTTTTTCCGATTGTCCACAAATTTGGAAATATTACACTCGGTCCCCACATCAACATCATTAATAACGAATGAGTCTTAATTTTGTGGAATAACCATGTCTTGGGCACCATTTCAAATACTCTGTGAAAATCCAAACACATGATACCCTGAATGATTTGTTTTAACCACAGTGAGTTGTTCTGATTTGGAATTCGCTGTCTGAAAAAGGTGTGAGGAACAGATTTGAATCTATTGGTCAAAAGGGAACTGGACAGATTCTGGGAAGGAAAAGAAAATTGCAGGGCGATGGGATTAATTGGACAGATCTTTCAGCGAGCCAGCATAGGCATGATGGGCTGAGTAGCCTCCTTCTGTGCTCTATGAGCCTCGGGTGCAGTTAAAGCGAGTGATAATCACCTGGAACCCACTTCATATAAGGGTGGTTGAAGCTGAGATGATGGAATGTTTTCAAAAGGAAGTTGAATGGGCTCTTGAGGGAAATAAACCTGCAGGAATACGGGGCAATGGGACTGAGTGCTTTGCTCTGCAGAGAGCCTGCATGGATGTAATGGGCTGAATCACCACGTTCACTACAGTAAAGACTCACTGATCTAAAGAGAGAGTCTTTCCAACTGACTGAAGTCCCTCATCCCTGGGGCCATTATCATCAATCTCTGCTCCCTCTCGAAGAACATCACATCTTTCCTAAAGTGTGGGGCCCAGATATAGGGTTCCATTCTAGAGGGATAGAATTGAAAAGCAGGGAGGTTCTATTCAACTTGTTTCGAACCATGGTTAGACTACACTGGGAGTACTGTCAACATTTGTGATCTCCATTTAGAAAAAGGAAAGAGAGACACTGGAGAAGGGGCAACAAAGATTCACAAGAATAATACAGAACTGAGAGCATTTAACCCTCAGGAAAGGCTGGGGCTACTTTTCTCTAGAAAAGAGAAGACTGAAGGGTGACCTGATGGAGTCTTTAAGACTATGAAGGGGTTCAATTGTAATTCAAGGAAATTCAAACCCTCTGACCCTCCCACTTCACCAGCTGTCATAATGAACATGGTACGGTCCTGGATGTGATTATCAGCATTAGTAACAGCAGAATCCAACCCCTGGAATCACTTGTGAACTCACTGGTGTCTCAGCAGGTGGGATGTATCACTGAATCCCTGTCAACACTCAGAGCAGGTGAATGGCCTCTCCCCAGTGTGACCTCACTGGTGCTTCTGCAAGTTGAATGGATCACTGAATTCCTTCCCACACACGGAGCAGGTGAATGGCCTCTCCCCAGTGTGAAACTGCTGGTGTTTCAGCAGTTGGGATGATGATCTAAACCTCTTTGTGCAGTGAGAACAGCTGAATGGTCTCTCCTCAGTGTGAATGCGCTGGTGGTCCCTCAGTTCCCAAAGGCTTTGAAGCCACCCCCACAGTCAGAACAGTGAAAAGGTCCCTCATTGGCATGAGTGACATGGTGTCTCAACAGGTTGGACAACTGACTAAATCCCTTCCCACACTCAGTGCAGGTGAACGGCCTCTCCCCGGTGTGAACTCGCCGGTGTCCCCGCAGGGTGGATGAATCACTGAATCCCTTCCCACACTCAGAGCAGGCGAATGGCTTTTCCTCGGTGTGAACTCGCTGGCGTGTCAGCAGGCTAGAGAACTGAGTGAATCCGTTACCACATTCAGAGCAGATGAACAGCTTCTCCCCAATGTGAACTCGCTGGTGTGTCAACAGGCTAGATAACTGAGTGAATCCCTTCCCACACTCCGAGCAGGTGAATGGCCTCTCGCTGGTGTGTCAGCAGGCTGGATGACTGAGTGAATCCTTTCCCACACTCCAAACAGGCGAACGGCCTCTCCCCAGTGTGTACTCGCTAGTGTGTCAGCAGGTTAGATAAAGCACTGCATCCCTTCCCACACATGGAGCAAGGGAATGGCCCCCGGTGTGAATACTTCGATGAGTTTCCAGTGCAGACGGGGAAGGGAATCCCTTCCTACAGTCCCGACATTTCCATGGTTTCTCCATGGTGCAGGTGTCTTTGTGGCTCTCCAGGTTTGACGATCAGTTGAAGCCTTGTCTTCACACAGAACATGTGTTCAGTCTCTGCCCACTATGACTAGTATGATGTATTTTCAGTCTGTGTGACTGGTTAAAGTTCTTTCCACGGTCAGTGCACTAGAACACTCTCACTCAAGGCTACGTTTCTTGATGTTATTTCTATCACAAGGATGTTTAAAATCTTCTAAAGCAAACAAAACTGGTAAAAATTTCTCCTAGATTCAAAGTTTGCTGATGTTCAGGTCCCACTGAATCGCGTGACTCTGTCACATTGTTTGGTATCCATCTGTAAATCCTCTGCATCAGACATCCTGTAAAAGTAGTTTTCAAAAGTCATCACTGTTAGTACAGGATAGAAATTCAGGACAGACAATTCTAGTTTCTATGGAACATTCTTTCCTCTCTCGTTCCCCAAAACCTGTAAATCTCCATCCCACATGCTCTCCATCCCACATTCTCAGTCTGCTGTACCTGATACACACCCTCCCAGTTCTCCTGAAGGACCGATTCCTGCCGATCGACAGTTCCATGCTCACTGCTTCCTGTCCAGCAGGACCTGAAAATCTTCCTGCAGGCTGCTGGCCCAAATAAATCTGTCTAACGTACAGTACGGTATTACTGCATTAAAGATAGTGGGAGGAATTTCAATTAGACAGTGAGTGGTCAGGCACTGGGACTCGCTGCCTACAAGGGAGATGCGAGCAGAGATGATCAATGATTTCAAAATGAAATTGAGTGAGTACTTGAAGGAAGTAAACTTACAGGGGAACAGGGATAAACAGGGGGACTAGGACTGACTGGATTGCTCTAAGAGAGTCAGCATGGACT
This sequence comes from Carcharodon carcharias, assembly GCF_017639515.1. Taxonomy (NCBI): domain Eukaryota; kingdom Metazoa; phylum Chordata; class Chondrichthyes; order Lamniformes; family Lamnidae; genus Carcharodon; species Carcharodon carcharias. The sequence goes on from NW_024470624.1 coordinate 3,109,644, forward strand.
CAAGTTGCTGAATACAATCTTTCTCTACTATTATGACTCTGACTGGAAATATATAATGTAGCTACGGTACTATATTATGAGATTAAAAATAATCACAAATGAACTTTATTATCGAACCACGCATTTTCAATAGAAATAGAAAATAAAAATATAAAATGCTGGAAAAATCTCAGCAGGTGAAGAGCGTGTGAGAGGGCAGAGGGAGGGTCCAGGTGGAGGGAGCTTATTGGAGACGAGTGAGAGGGTTTGTTCAGGGGGGTGAGGGGGAGGACTCCAGGTCAAAGAAGGGAGCACTTAGGCAAAGGAGCAACAGTTCAAAGTCACGGCGAGCTCGAAATTCATTAAGTTGAGGGTGTGAGGGGATAAAGCCGAGTCCTTTGCTAAGGATGGATCATTCAGCGTCAGACAGGGAGAAGGTCAGAGGGTATTGTGAATTCCAGGCCAGGGGTGAGATTACAAGAAGAGAAGGGATCAGAGGGAAGTGAAGGGAAGAGAGATCTGAAGGACGATTGGTACCCAGCGGATATTGGAACTAGCAATCCTCAACACCTGAAAGAACGAGAAAATTTTTTTTTTAAAGTGTCGAATGAGTAGAAGGATGAAATTAAACAGTGGGGCATTTTAATCCCTTTCCTCTGCTTGTTTCTGACTTTTTTTAGTTCGTAGCACATCCGCTCCAGGCACACGTATTGTTTCTTTTCTAGTCCCATCTCCATTCCCTTTGGCCCTGGAGGAATAACTTTTCTGTCATTCAACCTCTCCTGTCTTCCACCCTATCCTTTTGTCCTTGTTCCATCCACCCCTCGCTCAAAACCTAGGACATCTCTAATTTTTCCCAGTTCAGATGAAAGGTCACACACCGGGAACGTTCACTCTGTTTCTCTCTCTCTCTACACACAGATGCTGCCAGACCTGCTGAGTTTTTAATTCCAGCATTTTCTGTTTTGATTTCATATTTCCAGCATCCGCAGGATTCTGCTTTTCGATGAGCTGTCTTCCCACAGCCCATTTCCACAGGCAGCCCCAAGAGTCACAGCCTCTGGATCTCTCACTGCTGGATTCCCCCATTCAGCCTTTTTGATCTCTTTTCCCAGCTGCTCAGACTTCCAGTTCTGTTGAAGGGTCATGAGGACTCGAAACGTCAACTCTTTTCTTCTCCGCCGATGCTGCCAGACCTGCTGAGTTTTTCCAGGTAATTCTGTTTTTGTTTCAGACTTCCTTCCTCTCCATCTCCCACTCACAGCTTCACTGTTCAGTTACTGAACTTTTCCCTTTTCTCCTGAAAACCTCAACCTCACAAACCCTGTCTGTTTCTCTTCTCTTTATTTTCAACACAAAGAAAGTGTTTTACTTACAGACTTTGGACACAGAAGGAAGTTTTAGTCTGTATGAAGCACAATCTTCATTCACACAAAGCCCGCGTTCTGATCGACTGGAGGACCAGAGTCCTTCCGGTCCTCCCACTCTTCCCATTGGTCAATTCCTCAGCATGATGGGAAGGGGCGGGCTTGCACATGCGCAGCTTCTCCTCTTCCGAGTTCTTCGAGCAGCTTCTCGCTCTGGCCGGAGCCGTCAGCCGTTGCCTGGAAACTTTGGCACGAGGAGGAGGAGGGGGTGGGGGAGGGAGAATAATGGGTGGTGGCGGCCTCCCGTGTCCGCGCGCCTGGCCTGCAGACTGGAACCAGAGGACGTCACCGCGGAGCAGAGTGATTCCTATTGGCTGATTCAGACAGGGTTCCATTGTGGACGTCACAATGTGGAAGTCGGACAACGAGCTTCAGACTGAAACTTCCTCCTCTGGACAATATCTGTGAGGAAATCAATGTTTCCCCCTTTCCATTTCTTTTCTCATTCTGGGGGCAAAATATTAACTTGCAGGAAATGAAGGGAAAGAAAGTGAATCCATTACTGTAAGTTGTAAACATATTTAGTCCAGTCACATAGATATATATGTCATATATAATATATATGGCGAGCAGACTGTGAGGCTGCATCTGTTGATGAACATGAATGAGCAGCTGGAGGAGAATTGTGAGGGTGTAGATTAGGTGCAGCAGAGTGAGAATGGAGGAAGGGTGTGTGGGATGAAGATTTACAGTTTTTGGGGAAGGACAGTAGTTCCATAGAATTGTCTTCTGAATTTCTATTCTGTACTGACATTGATGAATTTTGTAAACTACTTTTACAGAATATTAGACGAGGAGGATTTACAGACAGAAATCTCAAAGGAAACATCACGCCACAATCTGACAATTCAAGTATTCATCAGGACGTGATTGACATTGGCCTTTGAATGTAGAATGAGAAGTGTTTGTCCTGTCTGCTTCAAAAGATTTTTAACAGCAGTGTAACTTGAAAAAAATTGAGACAGACACACCCGAGTGAGAGTGTTCCAGTGCATTGTCTGTGAAAAGGGCTTTAATAAGTTGCACAGCCTGAAAAAACATTGCATGATTCAAAGTGCAGAGAGATCATGCATGTGTTCTGTGTGTGGACAAGGCTCCAACTGATCAAAGAACCTTGACTGACACAAGGATACCCGCACCATGGAGAAATCATGGAAGTGTGGGGATTGTGGGAAAGGATTCCGTGTCCCTGTGAGCTGGAAATTCATCGGCGCAGTCACAGTGGAGAGAGACCATTCATCTGCTCCATGTGTGGGAAGGGATTCATTGATTCATCTACGCTGCAGAGGCACCAGCAGATTCACACCGGGGACAGGCCGTTCACCTGCTCCATGTGTAGGAAGGCATTCAGAGATTCCTCCGCCCTGCTGACACGCCAGCAAGTTCACACCGGGGAGAGGCCATTCACCTGCTCTGAGTGTGGGAAGGGATTCAGAAATTCGTCCACCTTACAGAGACACCAGCGAGTTCACACCAAGAAGAGACCATTCACCTGTTCTGAGTGTGGGAAGGTATTCAGAAATTCCTCCACCCTGCAGAGACACCAGCGATTTCACACTGGGGAGAGGCCATTCAGCTGCTCTCACTGCGCAAAGAGCTTTAGAACGTCGTACGATCTCCTGAGACATCGGCAAGTTCACACCAGGGAGAAACCGTTCATTTGCTCTGAATGTGGAAAGGGATTCACTCAGTTATCTAGCCTGCTGACACACCAGTGTGTTCACACTGGAGATAGGCCATTCACTTGCTCCATGTGTGGAAAGGGATTCAGTCAGTTATCCAGCCTGCTTAAACACCAGCGAGTTCACACCGGAGAGAGGCCATTCACTTGCTCCAACTGTGGGAAGCGATTCACTCAGTTATCCAGCCTGCTGAGACATAAGGCAGTTCACACCGGGGAGAGGCCATTCACCTGCTCTGAATGTACGAAGGCTTTCACTCAGTTATCCAGCCTGCTGAGACATCAACACATTCACACAAGGGAGAGACCGGTCAACTGCTCCGCACATGGAAAGAGATGCACTTGTTCATCCGAGCTGCTTAGACACCATGGCAGTCACACCGATTAGAGACCTTTTAGATGCTCTGACTGTGGGTGTTAGCTGCATCAGTTGAAGTTAAGTATATACAATTGGAGGGAATTGACTGAATGGTTACTTGAGCACATATAAAGAGACACGTACTGGCCAAATTGGCCATCAACAGGTCCAGGCAGCAGGTGGCGAGGGGGTCGTCGGGCCCGACTGCCCAATTTTTATGGCTACATTCATGGCCGGGTATCCCTGCAGAGGGAGCACGCGGTGTCCGCTGGCCGCTGGAGGCATTCCGTGACCGGTGGGCACTGCAGGGTCTGGGGCACATCACTGCCTACCACAATCACATTTTGGTTTAACCTACATAATTTTCCTTTGTGGTTTTGTCTTTCATTGCATTTCCCCTTTAATTTTTTCAATTGATCTTTTGTTAATTTGTCCCCTTTAATTGTTAATTTCATATTCAAAAGAGTATGAAGAGACACTTACTGACACAGAGTGGAGTGGAGTCAGGAGGTATATACCTGTAATGTTTCACTCCGTGAATAAATGTACACCAAGTAAAGATTGGCTCCAGTTTCCTCCTTCACCATCAGGCTGTCAGGATTATAACATGGTAACAGAGAATGCTTGTCTAATGGTGGAGATTGGTAACAAGAGGAAAATAAAATTTCAGACAGAAACTTACAATCTGAGTTGCTTTTGTGAGAAATGGCTGAAAGCAAGTGGGAATGGAACTGGTTCATAATCTTAAAGGCTTCCACTGGGTCACCCTTCAGTCTTGTCTTTTCTGGAGAAAAGTGCCCAGGTTGTTTAACTTTTTATGAAGGTTAAATGCTCTCAGTTCTTGTGAATGTTTGTTGCCACTTCTCCAGTGCCTCTATCTCGTTTTTCTAAATGGAAATCACAAATGTTGACAGTACTCTCAGTGTAGTCTAACCATTGTTTGAAACAAGTTGAACATAACCTCTCTGTTTTTCAATTCTATCCCTCAAGAATGGAACCCTATACCTGGGCCCCACACTTTAGGAAAGATGTGAAATTCTTAGAGAGGGTGCAGAGGAGATTGATGAGTCTGGCACCAGGGATAAGGGACTTCAGTTAGTTGGAGAGACTGGAGCAGCTGAAATTGTTCTCTAGATCACAGAGTTACTCGGACAGAGAAGTAGGCCATTCAGCCCATCGAGTCAAAGCCGACTCTGTGGAGCAAACCAGTCAGTTCTATTGCTCCGTTCTACCTCTGTAGCTCTGCAAATTTATTTTCCACAATTGCCCCAACAATTTCATTTTGAAATCGCTCATCGTCTCTGCTTCCCCCACCCCCGCCTCTCAGGCAGCGAGTTCCAAGTCATCACCAGTCACTGTATAAAAATACTTCTTCCTCCCATCCCTCCTGCAATTCCTGCCGATAACTTTCCCCCTCATCCGCGCATCATCAGCGAATAGGAACAGCTTTTCTTTATCCACCTTATCTAAACTTGTCATAAACTTGTACACCTCCACCAAATCTCCCCTCACCCTCCTGTACTCCAAGGAGAACAATCCCAGCCTGACGTCTATAATAAAGAGCAAACAGAATATGTTAATGCCTGAAATCAAATGGGAATGTTTGATTTCTGTTTTACCAATATTAGCTAAATATTGTACTGGACAGTAAAGCAATTGGAATAACTCATCTTGGGTGTAGTTCAGTGGAATATATTAACCTGATGTCCACCTACATTCCAGTGAAAGTCAGGAAATTGTAGGTGAAATGAATAAGCTGATCACGTTGCCCTCAAGGCAGCTGTGGTGGGGGAGAGACCATTGTTCACCTCCTTGTGGAATGTATCTTTGCAAAGAAGGTCTGGAGAGAGATGCAGTGGTTTTTGTTGAGGTACATCCCGAGCAGTTCTATGACACAGGACTGTGTTCTACGGGCTCTTCCCAGGGACACACAGCGAGACAAACATCAACTGCAGCTGGAGGATCAACTCGGTGAAAGACCCTCTTTGGTCTGCCCGTAAATTGTTGGTCTTCTGGTGCAAAGAGTTGTCCCTGACTGAGTGTTGCAGACTGGCACATTCCAAGGTCCAGGACTACGTGCTGAGGGATGCGCTAAAGCTTGGGGCAGCCGCCGCAAAGGCCCAATGGGGAAAGGTCGCTGTCCAAGACCTTTCTGGCATAGTGCACTGAGGTGCTGGGAAAGGTATTGACCCATTGGGCTGTACAGCTCACAATGAATGTATGTAGTGAATACTAATTGTATTATAAACGGATTGAAGCACCTTAGAGTGCAACGTGATGTATGTTGATAACTCCAATACCATTACACTCTGTCTGTAATGACCATATTGAAACGATTGTAATATTCATTGATTGTGTTGAAGCACCTCGTGATCCATGTGTAAAAGTTGAATCTGATTGCACTTTTTGTGATGGCGATTTAGAAATGTTTTGTAGTGTTCTTTCAGGTACTTTATGAATAAAGTATACTTTTCAGAAAAAAAAATCGGCCCCTCCACCATTCAATAAGTTTATGGCTGGTCTGGTCTCAACTCCACTTTCCTTCCTACACCTCATACCCTTTCATTCCCTTGTCAATCAAGGATCTGTCAATCAAAACTGAGCCTTAAAAATAATCAATGACCCTGCCACCATCGCTCCCTGGGGAAGATAGTTCCATAGTCTGGCAACCCTCAGAGAAAAAAATTCTCCTAATCTCTGTCTTAAATGGGAGACCGCCTTATGTTTAAACCGTGTCCCCAATTCTAGTCTCTCCCATAAGGGGAAACATCCTTTCAGCATCCACCCTGTCAAGCCCTCTCAGGATCTTAAAAGTTGCAATAAGATCATCTCTCATTCTTCTGAATTCCAAAGGATACAGGCCTAACCTGTCCAACCTTTCCTCAGAGGATAACCCCCTCATTCCAGGAATCAGGCGAGTGAACCTTCTCTGAACTGCTTCGAATGCAATTATGTCATTTCTTACATAAGGAGACCAAAATCGTGCACAAAGCTCGAAATGTGGTCTCACCAAGGCCCTGTACAACTGCAGGAAAACATCCCTACTTTTATATTTCATTCCCCTCACAATAAACACCAACATGCTATTTGCCTTCCCAATCACTTGCTGTCCCTGAATACTAACTTTGTGATTCATGTACCACGACACCCAGGTCCCTCTGTACCTCAGAGTTCTGCAATCTCATTGCACTTTAATTTGCTGTTTTTTTTTTATTGCTTATGCCAAAGTGGACAAGTTCACATTTTCCCCCATAATATTGCATCTGCCAAATTTTTGCCCCCTCACTGAACCTTCCATATCCCTTTGCGGACTCCCTGTTTCTGCTTCACAAATTACTTTCCTATCAATCTCCGCGTCATCAGCAAATTGTAAATGGTTGAGGGCCCAGCATTGATCTCCTGTGGCATTCTACTTGTCACATCTTACCAACCCGAAACTGACCCATTTCTCTCTGTTTCCTGTTAGCTAACCAACCCTCTACCCATGCTAATATGTTACCGCCTCCACTACGAGCTCTTACTTTGTGGAGTAACCTTTGCTGTGACATCTTGTGAAGTGCCTTCTGGAAATCTAAGTTAACCACATCTACAGGTTCCCTTTTATGCACATTTCTTGTTACTTCTTCAAAGAACTTCGATAAATTAGTAAATCACGATGGGCTCCCTGAACCCCATTTTCTAAGATTGTGTGTCAACAGAAAAATAAAATCTCATCTCTCCCTCTATCTCTTTTGCCAATGACCTTAGAGGGACTCACTTTCTGTTAAAGAGCCTGTCAACCCCTCTCACCCACTTTCCCTAAAGTGAATAAATTTTATCAGGAAATAAAATATTCTTACTGATAAAAGTTTATTAATGAAACACAACATGGTTAAAACACACAAAATTACATGAGGACCAGAGACAACCAGAGTAAAAGGATGTGCACAATGTTCTGGACCCAAATGGTTTCTCTTTGGCTCCTCTGTACCCTGTTCCCATGACTCCCTGCTTTGGACACAGGGGCACTGAACCCCAGGAGTCGTCACCATCTGCCCCAGTTGCCCCCTTCTGCGCCCCGATTGGTTGGAGGCCCATTTCCCAATCAGTCCTCCAGCACCTTCCTGTCTCTCTATTAGTGCAACGCCCATGAGAGAAAGCTAGCTGGAAATAGTAAAACAGATAGTAAGAGTTTCTATAGATGTTTAAAAAAGAAAGGAGTTAACAAAGTGAGTGTTGGTCTTATAGAGAGTGAGTCTGGAGAATTAATAATGGAAAGTAAGGAGATGGCAGATGAATTGAACAGTTACTTTGCATTGGTCTTCACTATAGGGAATACAATTAACAACCCAGAAATAGCTGTAAGTCAGGAAATGGAATTCAAGAAAATTACAATCACCACAAAAGTGCCACCTGAGCAAATTTTTTGGAGCAGTTTACCAACTGGGTTGCAGGCCCCATTATTCTCACCTAAATTCAGCCCTCAGCTCCGTTGCCTGGTTGTAATTGGCATGAGAAATAGAGTAACAGAAAGGTGCCAGAGGCTCAAATGGGAAGTTGAAACTTGTGGCTCTAAACCAAATATTAGGATCTCTGTAAAGACCGGTAAATTGTAAAAAGAAATTCAAATTGTCAGTGAACAAATTAAAGGATCACAAAACATGATATTAAGTTTTATGACTTTTACTGCAACAAACAAACTAGAAGCAACATTAGCTAAACACCATTTTTGTAGGCAAGGTATACCTTAAACTATCAAAGAGAATTTTGCTCTTTTTACTTTTAACATAATCAAAAATCCCACTCCATGCTTATACTTTACTTTGTTCCTGAAGTAGACACTCAATTATCATGGAACTTGTCCAGAGTGATTCTTTGCTCCTGAGGGTTTACTTCCATTCTTTTCCTTTCCCAGTCTGGCAACCTTAAACCCCAGAACTGTCTTTCACAGCGAAGGTTCTCCTGGGTTCTCCCTTTAACTCAAGCAATGCGAATCTTCCAGTCTCATTTTAAATCCTTGTGAATTTGGTCTTTTCAATCTGAGCACAAGGTCCCATCCACATTCGCGTGTATTGAAACAGAGACTTGCCACCTCCATCAGCTCTCTCTCTCTCTCTTGGATCCTGGCAGACTTATCTGTCTGTGAAATTCAGAGAAGCCTTTTAGAAAAACTTTACAACCTGATCCTACAATGGCTTCCTATGCATCCTTCTCCAATCAAAGCCCATCACCATGGCAATGTGAATCACATGAGCCTTGTAGCCAGGTAGAGATGCTAATTAGTTATCTTTCAGACTCCCAACATCATTCTATCTGGAAATTAAATAGACAATTAAAGTATAGCCGTTTACAAAATCTGACATTTAAATACTTCCCTGGGCTTTGGAGACTAACAGACTAACTGATATTATTGAAGGATGCATGACACTGAGTAGGGACAGGAAGCTAGGAAAAGATAAAGGGATGGCACTGTTAATTAATGATGGCATTACCGCAATAGAGAGGGATGACCTAAGTTCAGGAAACCAGGATGTAGAAGCAGTTTGGGTAGAGATCAGAAATGATAAAGGCAGGAAGTCACTTGTGGGAGTAATGTACAGGCCCCCTAGCAGTAACCACATGGTAAGATGGAGTATAAAGGAAGAAATAATGGGAGCTTGTCAGACATTACAGTGATAAATATGGGGGATTTTAATCTATGTATACACTGGAAAAATCAGATAGGCCAAGGTAGCCTAGATGGGGAGTTCAAAGAACATTTTCAGCATAGTTTCTTAGAACAGCACGTTCTTGAGCCAGACAGCAGGCTATATTAGACCTGATATTGTGCAATGAGATAAGATTAATTAATGATGACATAGTGAAGGCGCCTCTAGGTAACAGCAATCACAATATGATTAAATGTTATTTTCAATTTAAGGGAGAGAAGAGTGGGTCCAAGACTAGTATTTTAAACTTAAAGAAGGGCAGTCATGCGGGCATGAAAGCAGAGCTAACTAAAGTGAACTGACAAATTAGGTTACGGGATGCATCAATAAAGATGCAGTGGCAGACATTTAAGGGGATATTTCAAGACATACAGAATAGATACATTCCAACAAGAAAGAAAAATTCCAAGGGGAGGACGCACCATCTGTGGTTAACTATAAAAGTTAAAGATAGCATCAAACTTAAAGCAAAAAGAGCTGGCAGGTAAGAAGACTGGACAGAATATAAAAACAGCAAAGACTAACCATAAGATTGATAAGAAGGGAAAAATTAGAGTATGAGAGAAAGCTAGCTGGAATAGAAAAACAGATAGGAAGAGTTTCTATAGATGTTTAAAAAAGAAGAGTTAACAAAGTGAATATTGGTCTTATAGAAAGTGAGTCTGGAGAATTAATAATGGAAAATAAGGAGATGGCAGATGAATTGAACAGGTATTTTGCATTGGTCGTCCCTATAGGAGATACAATTAACAACCCAGAAATAGCTGTAAATCAGGAAATGGAAAGGAGGGAGGAATTCAAGAAAATTACAATTGCCACAAAAGTAGTATTGAGCAAATAGTTGGAGCTGCAGGCTGACAAGAACCCAGGTCTTGATGGACTTCATCCTCGAGTCTTAAAAGAAGTGGCTAGTGAGATAGTTGATGTGTTGGTTTTAATTTTCCAAAATTTCCTAGGTTTAGGGAAGATTAGATTGGAAAACGGTGAATGTAACTCCTTCATTCAAAAAGGCAGGCAGAGAGGAAACTGGAAACAACAGGCCAGTTAGCTTAACATCTGTCATAGGGAAAGTCAACATGGCGTTGTGAGAGGGAAATCATGTTTAACCAATTGATTGGAGATCTTTGAAGAAGTAACATCTGCTGTGGATAAAGGGGAACCAGTGGAATACTATTCTTAGATTTCCAGAAAGTATTTGATAAGGTGCCACAAAGGTTATTGCAGGAAATTAGAGCTTATGCTGTAGGGGGTAAGATATTGGCATGGATAGAAGATTGGTCAGCTAACAGGAAACATGGTAGGCATAAATGGGCTATTTTCTGATTGGCAAAATGTGACAAGTGGTGTGCCACAGGGATCAGTTCTGGGGCTTCAACTTTTTACTATTTATAGAAATGACTTGGACGAAGGGACCGAAGGTATGGTTGCTAAATTTGCAGATGACACTAAAATAAGTAGTAAATTAAGTTGTGAAGAGGACAATTGGATATTGACAGGTAAAGCGAGTGGGGTAAGTGAGTGGGGAAAGATCAGGCAAATTGAGTATATCCACTTTGGCAGGAAGAATAAAAAATAAGCATATTATACATAGAGAGAGAAATTGCAGAGCTCTGAGATGCAGAGGGATCTGGGTGTTCTTGCGCATGCATCGCAAAAGTTTATGATGTAGGTACAGTAAGTCATTAGGAAAGCTAAAAGAATGTTATTGTTAGAAGTAAGGAGGTTATGCTTCAGTTATACAGGGCATTGCTGAGACCACATCTGGAGTATTGGTCTCCTTATTTAAGTAAGGATGTAAATGTATTGGAAGCAGTTCAGAAAAGGTTTACTGGACTAATACCTGGAATGGGTGGGTTGTCTTATGAAGAAAGGTTGGACAGGCTGGGCTTGTATCCGCTGGAATTTAGAAGAGTGAGAGGTGGCTTGATTGAAACATATAAGATCCTGAGGGGCCACGACAGGGTGGATGTGGAGAGGATATTTCCTCTTGTCGGAGAATCTGGAAGTTGGGGTCATGGTTTAAAAGTAATGGGTTGCCCCTTTAAGACAGAGGAGAACTTTTCTCTCTCAGAAGGTAGAGAGTCTTTGGATTTCTCTTCCTCAAAGGGCGGGGGAAGCAGAGCTTTGAATATTTTTAAGGGAGAGCGAGATAGATTCTTGATAAGCAAGAAGTAGAAGGTTATCAGGGGGTTGGTGGGAATGTGGATCTGAGGTTACAATCAGATTATCCATGAACTTATTGAATGGTGGTGCAGGCCCAAGGGGCCAAATGGCCTACTCCTGCTCCTAATTCATATGTTTCTATGTTATCACATCCTTTATAATGGATTCAAGCATTTTCCTTTCTACTGATGTCAGGCTAACAAGTCTGTAGTCCCCTGTTTTCTCTCTCCCTCCTTAAATAGTGGGGGACATTTGCCACCTTCCAATCTGCAGGAACCATTCCAGAATCGATAGAATTTTGGTGGATGATCACCAATGCATCCACTATCTCTACAGCCACCTCCTTCAACACTCTGGGATGTAGATCATCAGGTCCAGGGAACTTAACAACTTTCAACCCCATTCATTTCTCCAGCACTACTTTTTTACCAACACTAATCTCTATCAGTTCCTCATGCTCACGAGTCCTTTGGTTCTCTAGCATTTTGGGGACGATTTCTGTATCTTCCTCTATAAGAACAGACACACATTGTTTAGTTTCTCTGCAAATTCCTTATTCCCCTTTATAAATTCTCCTGTCTCTGCCTGGAATGGACCCACATTTCTCTTTGCTAATCTTTTCCTTTTCACATACCTATAGAAGCTTTTACAGTTGCTTTTTATGTTTCTTGCCAGTATGCTCTCATGTTTGATTTTCTCTTTATCAGTTTCTTGGTCCTCATTTCCTGAATTCTAAAAATGCTCCAAACCTCAGGCTTGTTATTTTTTTGGCCACTTTATGAGCCTCTTCCTTTGATCTATTGCAATCTTTATCTTTTCTGTTATCCATGGTTGCATCACTTGTCCTGTTGGATTTTTATTCTTTAAAGGAATCTATATTTGTTGTAAAGATATAATAATTCCTTCAATTCCTATTGCCTGTCTACTATCATAAATTTTCATGTAGTTTCTCAATCTACCATAGTCAACTTAACCCTCAAACTGTCAGTTTTCTTCTATGAGAAACAGCCAGATAAATTATATAGAAGAACCATCTAACCACCACAGCCCATTTCCAGGCAACCTGGCATGATTTGGGGGGTTCCAAACAGGATTGCAACCTAAATATCTTTTACATTCCAAACACCCTTTCATTCTGTGATCCCTGTGAAATGTGAAGCTGGATATTCGGAACAAGTCTCAAAGAGCATCAGCCACTGGGGCAAAGTCATGAGACTGCCCAGTCCAGCAGAAAGAAACCCTCTGACCCTCCCAATTCATCAACTGTCAGAATGAACATGGTTCAGCCCTGAATGTGATTAACAGCAACAATAACAGCAGAATCCAACCCCTGGAATCACTTGTGAACTCGCTGGTGTCTCAGAAGATGGGATGACTGAGTGAAACCCTTCCCACACTGAGAGCAGATGAACAGCCTCCTCCTGATGTGAACTTGCTGATGTTTCAGCAGGTGGGATGACTGAATAAATCCCTTCCCACACTGAGAGCAGGTGAATGGCCTCTCCCCAGTGTGAAGTCACTGGTGTGTCTGAAGATGGGATAACTGAGTGAAGCCCTTCCCACATTTAGAGCAGTTGAACAGCCTCTCCCTAGTGTGAACCCGCTGGTGTATCCGCAGATGGGATAACTGAGTGAATCCCTTCACACATGCAGAGCATGTGAACAGCCTCTCCCTAGTGTGAACCTGCTGGTGTCTCTGCAGGTGAGATAACTGAGTGAATCCCTTCGCACATGCAAAGCAGGTGAATGGCCTCTCCCCAATGTGAAATCGCTGGTGTCTCAGCAGGTTGGATGACCGAGTGAATCCCTTCCCACATTCAGAGCAGCTGTACAGCTTCTCCCCGGTGTGAACTCGCTGGTGGGACTGCAGTCTAAATAACTGATCGAATTCCTTCCCACACTCAGGGCAGGTGAACGGCCTCTCCCCGGTGTGACTGCGCCAATGAGTTTCCAGCTCAGACGGGGTTTTGAATCCCTTCCCACAGTCCCCACATTTCCATGGTTTCTCCATGGTGCACATGCCCTTGTGTCTCTCCAGCTTTGACGATCAGTTGAAGCCTCATCCACACTCACAACTTGTGTACGAACTCCCTGCTGTGAATGGTGCAATGTTTTTTCAGTCTGTGTAACTGATTAAAGCTCTTTCCACAGTCAGTGCACTGGAACACTCTCACTCAGGTGTGTGTGTCGGTCCTATTCTAGTCACACTGGTGTTAAAATACTTTAAGGCTGACAGAACAGAGAAACATTTCTCCTTCTAGATTCAAAAGCTGATGATATTCAGGTCCCAATGAGTCCAGTGACTCTGTGAGAATCTAACCTTTGATTTCAGATTTCTGTCTGTAAATCCTCCCCTGCTGATATCCTGTAAAAAGAATTCACAACCGTCATCACGATCAGTACAGGATAGAAATTCAGAACAGGCAATTCTAGTTTCTATGGGACATTCTTTACTGTCTCATTCCCCAAAAGCTGTAAAACTCCATCACAGTCTCTCTCTGCATTCTCACTCTGCTGTACCTAACATACACCCTCCCAATTCTCCTGAAGGTTCATGTTGATCGACAGACCCACTCTTACCACTTCCTGTCAGGACACAGAGATCGTAAGAAATGGGAGCAGTATGAGGCCATTTGGCCCATTGAGCCTGCTTGGACCTTCAATGAGATAGTGGCTGATCTACCTCAGCACCAGTTTCCCACACAATTCCCAATATCCCTCAATATCTTCACCGTCTAAAACCTATCAATGTCTGTCTTGAATATATTTAATGACTGAGCCTCCACAGTCCTCTGGGGTTGAAAATTCCAAAGCTTCACCACCCTCTGAGTGAAGAAATTCCTCATCATCTTCACTTTTGCTCCATTTTCCTGCCTGACTCACATAACCTCAGCCCCCTTGTAAATCAAAAATCTTTCTAACTCGTCCTTGAATATATTCAATGAGCCAGCCTCCTCTGGCCCCTGCGGAAGAGAATTCCAACATGATGAGACACCAGCGATTTCACTCCGGTGAGAGGCCATTCCCCTGCTCTGAGTGTGGGAAACAGCCCTCTGAGGAAGGTAAGTGTGTTTTTACTAGTCTAAGAACTAAAGTAAAGAACGAGTGTAATCAGTTCTGGGAAGAAAGCATCTCTGAAGAGACTGGTTGAGACAATAGAGAGATCAAAGGGAAGGAAAACATTTGTGGAAATACTGAAGCTTATGTGAGGGGGTAGCTGCCGAGATTTCCCAGAAGACAGCAGGATAGCTGGTCAGATCTCCCAGAAGACAGCAGGATAGCTGGTCAGATCTCCTAGAAAACAATGTGAACAAGGCCAGAATGGAAGATCTAGTTGCTGCCAGCCTGAGAGGACACTCCAAGGAAAAAGCACTGTGTGGTAAAAATTACTGGAACCCTACAGATTTTAGAACCTATAAAGATAGTTGCTGAACAGAAAAGGGGAAGGTTAGCTCTGAGGGTAATTAAGTCAAGATTTATGGAACTGTTTTAAAGTACAGTTTACTGTGTGAAGCTCTTCTTGTGTTTAAGTGTAATTGTACTCTTTTTATTCTTTTAATAAATGCTTACTTTACAATAAAATCGTCACAAATAGTCAGGTCCATTATTTCCTGATTTCAGAACCTCTCCTCATAATATCCATATTGTAAAAACCATTTTGGCAGCTGTTTCAAGTTTCCCATTGGGATTTGGGCAGCTCAGCATTTACCATCAGCTGCGCCATAACAATGCGTGGCTCAAAGACCGGTGTGGGAGAAATGGATTTCCATTCATGGGGCACTGACACCAGTACTGGGGAAATTGGGACCTGTACCTTTGGGACGGTCTTCACCTGAATCATGCTGGGACCAGTGTTCTGGGGAGTCTTATAACGAGGGTGGTAGAGAGCGCTTTAAACTAAATAGTGGGGGCAAGGTCATGCAAGAGGAGATGTGGCAAATCAAAGGGAAATAATGAGGTAACAGAGCAAAGTAGTGATTTGGATAATGATAACCAGAGTGTGGCAGGAAAGGACAGAGAGTACAAACTTTAGAGTGCACCAGCAGGTAGGACCAGAGAGTGCAAAAATGGTAAAAAGGCAGAGTTAAAATCTCTGTATCTGAATGTGTGTAGAGTTCCTAACAAAATTGATGAATTGTTAGCACAGATAGAATTGAATATCTATGACTTGATAGCCATTACAATACATGGTTGCAGGGTGACCAAGGGTGGGACCTACATATTGAAGGGTATTTGATATTTTAAAAAGATAGGAACCTAGGAAAAGGTGGTGGGGTAGCTCTGTTAATTAAGGATGACATTAGTACAGTCGTGAGAGATGGCCTTGGCTTGACACAGCAAGATGTCGAATCAGTTTGGGTAATGATAATAAATAGTAAAGGTAATGGGTCTCTTGTAGGAGTAGTTTTAGGCCTCCTAGCAGTAGTCACATGGTAGGACAGGGTGTACAGGAAGAAATAAACGTGGCATGTAAGAAAGGGACAGCAATAGTGATGGATGACTTTAATGTACATGTGGATTGGGGAAATCACATTGGCAAAGAGTGCCTGGGACAGGAGTCAATCATCTTTCTCGTAAATCTCATCAATGAACCAAGAGGAGGAAGATCCAAACCTTCATCAGTATCCAACTGACGGGCATCCAGCTCCACCCCCCGCCACTTCTCTCCATACCGCCCCCCCAACTCCACCCCCCCCCCCCCCCCCCCCCACCCCCCCGCCACCCCCACCCCACACCATAAACCGGCTTATATTTCACACCTCTCCTTGGATTCACCCAGTTCTGTTGAAGGGTCATGAGGACTCGAAACGTCAACTCTTTTCTTCTCCACCAATGCTGCCAGACCTGCTGAATTTTTCCAGGTAATTCTGTTTTTGTTTTGGATTTCCAGCATCCGCAGTTTTTTGTTTTTAGCTCACTAAATACTTTGCTTCTGATTTTATTTTTGTTAGGAATTGACAATGCCAGTGAGTTTCAATCCTACACCATTAGCCAAGCATTCTCTGTTACCATGTAATAATCCTGACAGCCTTAGTGTGAATGAAGAAACTGGAGTCAATCTTCACTTGGTATTTATTTATTCAGTAAGTGACTCTTTATAGGCGCTTACATAGCCATCCAATCAATGCCCTCCACCTTTATACACCTAACCTCAATTGAAACAATTAACACCCAGCATCAGAGCATCTAAAAGGTCTCTAATCGGTGTGACTGCCATGGTGTCTCAGCAACTCGGATGAACAAGGAGCAGTTGAATAGCCTCTCTCCTCTGTGTGAACTCGGTGATGCTTCTGCAGGCTGGATGTATCAGCGAATTCCTTCTCACACTCAGAACAACTGAAAGGTTTCTCCCCAGTGTGAACTTGCTGATGTCTGGTTGGAGGATTGAATGAATCCTTTTCCACACACGGAGCAGGTGAACAGCCTCTCCCCACTGTGAACTCTCCAGTGCTTCCACAGGTTGGTTGAATTAGGGAATCGCTTCTCACACTCCGAACAGGAGAACGGCCACTCTTCAGTGTGAATGCGTTAGTGTGTCAGCAGATTGGACGAATAAATGAAATACTTCCCACACACGGAGCAGGTGAATGGCCTCTTCCCGGTGTGAACTACGCAGTGGTTCTGCAGGGTGGATGATCTACTGAATCCCTTCCCACACACAGAGCAGGTGAATGGCCTCTCCCCAGTGTGAACTTGCTGGTGTGCAATGAACTGGGATGACTGAGTGAATCCCTTGCCACATACGGAGCAGGTGAATGGCTGCTCCCCACTGTGAACTCGCTGGTGTGCAACCAGGTGGGATGAGTGAGTGAATCCCTTCCCACACTCAGAGCAGGTGAATGGCCTCTCCCCGGAGTGAACCCATCGATGAATTTCAAGTGCAGATGGGGTACGAAATCCATTCCCACAGTCCCCACATTTCCACGGTTTCTCCATGGTTTGGATGTCCTTGTGTCTCTCCAGGTTTTATGATCAGTTGAAGCCTCGTTCACACATGGAACATGTGTATGGTTTCCCCGCTGTGAGTGGTCCAACGTTTTTCAGTCTGTGTAACTGGTTAAAGCTCCTTCCACAGTCAGTGCACAGGAACACACTTGCTCGGGCGTGTGTATCTCGGTGCTCTTCCAACACATTGATTTTAAAGCCTTCTGAAGCAGACAGAACAAGCAAACATTTCTCCTTCTGGATTCAAAGGCCAATGATATTCAGGTCCTGATGAAGTGAGTGACTCTGTGAGATCTTGATATGACGTTTGGTTTGAGATTTCGGTCAGCAAATCCTCCTCTTCCATTATCCTGTAAAAGGAGTTTACAAAAGTCATCACTGTCAGCACTGAATATAAATTCAGAACAAACAATTCTAGTTGCTGTGGAACACCCATTCCTGTCTCATTCCCCAAAAGTTGTAAATCTCTGCAACTCTCCCTCCATTCTCACACTCTTGTGCCTGATATACACCCTCACAATTCCCCTTAAGGTGCTGATTCACGCTGATCAACAGATCCATGCTCACTCCTTCTGGTCCAAAATCTGAAAATTTATATCTAAGTATATTTACTGATCAGAGGCAATGGAAGAATCTGAGAAAGACCTTTGTTTTGTTCGAGAGTGATCATGATCTGGAATTCGATGATGACGAGGGTGGTGGAAGCAGAGACGATCAATCATTTCAAAATGAAATTGGATGGACACTTGAAAGTAACAAATGTGCAGGGCTATGGAGATAGAGAGAGGAATGGGACTTTTTGGATTGCCTTACAGAGAGTTGGCAAGGACCAGAGTTGCTGAATGGACTCTTTATGTGCCATAATGATGCTACGATTGGAAATATATAACATAGCTAGAGTACTAGAAGACTAGAAATGATGATCTGTTAACTTTATTACAGAATCTTAAACAATATACCTAATATGTGCCACAAAACAACACTGGACATATCTCTGTTCTATATTAATTTACTGTCCCCTTAAATGTCAGCCATCTCCTGGGGAAACCACCCCTTTAATTGTGAACATTAGGAAAGAGACCATCCTTTTAACCAGACAAATAAATGTGTCAAGCTGAGGGAGCAAAGGATGTAAATGTCTTTAAAAGAGAGAGAGACCTGAGCCAACCTTTCCAGAGTCTGCACCCTCCCTGGATTCACTTCCTTTCCCTTCAGTTCCTGCAAGTCAACAATTTGCCCCCAGAATGAGAAAAGAAATGGAAAGGGGGAGAAAAGAAAGTGTTTTACTCAGATTTTGGACACAGGAGAAAGTTTTAGTCTGTGTGAAGCTCAATCTTCATTCACACGAAGCCCGCGCTCTGATTGACTGGAGGACCAGAATCTTTCCGGTCCTCCAAATCTTGCCAATGGCCAATTTCTTAGTTTAAAGGGATGCGGGCGGGCTCTACCCCGCACATGCGCGGTTTCCCCTCTCCCGAGTTCTCGGAGCGGCTTCTCGCTCTGGCCGGAGCCGTCACCTAACCGGGTGACTTTGACTCTTGAAAGAGAAAAATTTCTCTCTTCTGTCTGTGGGTAAAGGTTTCAAACATCAGGCAGCGTCCTGCGTGTCGTCAAGATTCAAACTGATCACCCAATCTGGATAGACTCAAGGACACAGACTTTGTAGAGAAACCGTGGAGATGTCGGGACTGAGCAAAGATATTCACCAACCTGTTCACACTGAGGAGAGGGAGAGGCCATTCACCAGCTCCATGTGGGAAGTGGTTTACAGGTTCTATCAGCTGCTGACTGACCCATCAGCGACTTCACACTGAGGAGAGGGAGAGGCCATTCACCCACTCCATGTGGGAAGTGGTTTACAGGTTCTATCAGCTGACTGACCCATCAGCGACTTCACACTGAGGAGAGGGAGAGGCCATTCACCCACTCCATGTGGGAAGTGGTTTACAGGTTCTATCAGCTGACTGACCCATCAGCAACTTCACATTGAGAAGAGGGAAAGGCCATTCACCCGCTCCATGTGGGAAGTGATCACTGATCTGTGATCACAGGTAAATAAATGTGTGTCTGTAATATGTACAGTGATGTCAATAATGTCTGGAATTCCCATCGTGCCTCTGCCATCTCTTTGAAAGGGCTCTCTGATTCATCCAACTGCTCTGCTCTTTCCCCACAGCCATGCAAATTCCTTCCTTTCAAGTACTTGGAAATATACTATTGAATTTGCTTGCAGGCAGATCAGAGCAACTCGCTGTGTTAAAAAAAAAACATAGAAACAGAAAATAGGAGCAGGAGTAGACTATTCGGCCCTTCGAGCCTGCTTCACCATTCATTATGATCATGGCTAATCATCCAACTCAATAGCCTGTTCCTGCTTTCTCCCCAGACCCTTTGATCCCTTTCGCCCCAAGAACTATATCAAACTCCTTCTTGAAAACATACAATGTTTTGGCCGCAACTACTTTGTGTGGTAATGAATTCCACAGGCTCACCACTCTCTGGGTGAAGAAATTTCTCCTCATCTCAGTCCTAAATGGTCTACCCCGTATCCTCAGACTGTGACCCCTGGTTCTGGACTCCCCCACCACCGGGAACATCCTTCCTGCATCTATCCTGTCTATTCTTGTTCAAATCTCTCCTCATATGTCAGTACCACCATCCCAGGAATCGGTCTCATAAACCTTCGCTGCACTCCCTCTGTCACAAGAACATCCTTCCTCAGATAAGGAGACCAAAACTGCACACAATATTCCAGGTGTGGTCTCACCAAGGCCCTGTATAATTGCAGCAAGACATCGCTGGTTCGGTCCTCGAATCCTCTGGCTATGAAGGCCAACATACCATTTGCCTTCTTTATCCCCTGCTGCACCTGCATGCTTCCCTTCAGCGACTGGTGTATGAGGACACACAGGCCTCGTTGCACATTCCCCTCTCTCAATTTATAGCCATTCAGATAATAATCTGCCTTCCTGTTTTTGCTACCAAAGTGGATAACCTCACATTTGTCCACATTATACTGCATATTCCACGCATTTTCCCACTCACTCAGCTTGTCCAAATCACACTGAAGCATCCCTTTATCCTCCTCACAGCTCACCCTCCCACCCAGCTTGATGTCATCTGCAAATTTGGAGATATTACATTTAAATCATTAATATATATTGTGAATAGCTGAGGTCCCAGCACAAATTCCTGTGGTACCCCACTAGTCACTGCCTGCCATTCGGAAAAAGACCTGTTTATTCCTACTCATTGTTTCCTGTCTGCCAACCAGTTTTCTATCCATCTCAATACACCACCCTGATTCCACGTGCTTTAATTTTACACGCTAATCTCTTATGTGGGACTTTGTCGAAAGCCTTCTGAAAGTCCAAATAAACCATATCCACTGGCTCCCCCTCATCAACTCTACTGGTTACATCCTCGAAAAATTCCAGTAGATTTGTCAAGCATGATTTCCCTTTCATAAATCCATGCTGACTCTGCCCGATTCTGCCACTGTTTTCCAAGTGCTCAGCTATTAAATCTTTTATAATGGACTCTAGATTTTTCCCCACTACCCAAGTCAGGCTGACTGCTCTATAAAATCTCATCTCTCTCTCTGGCTCCTTTGCCAATCACCTTAGAGGGACTCACATTCTGTTAAAGAACCTGTCAACCCCTCTCACCCACTTTCCCTAAAGTGCAGAAATCCAATCATGAAAAATCCAGAAGAATCAAATATTTTTACTCATAGAAGTGTATAATGAAACAGAAATGTTTAAAAAGAACATAGAATTATTTGAGGGTCAAAGACAATCAGAGTAAAAGGACGTGCACAATGTTCTGGACCCAAATGGTTTCTCTTTGGCTCCTCTGTACCCTGTTCCTGTGACTGCCCACTTTGGACACAGGGGCACTGAACCCTGGGGGTCGGGTCACCATCAGCCCCGGTCACCCCCTCCCGTGCCCTGATTGGTCGGAGGCCCATTTCCCAGTCAGTCCTCCAGCACCTTCCTGTCTCCCTATCAGTGCGATGCCCATGGCAGTTTCCCAACTGGGGCGCAGGTCCCGTTATTCTCAGCTAAATTCAGCCCTCAGCTCCGTCGCCTGGCTGTCATTGACACGAGCAATAGAGAGACAGGAAGGTGCTGGAGGCTCAATGGGAATCCAAAACCTGTGGCTCTGAACCAACACTTCAACATTTGTCAGTCAAATACATGTTATTTACACCAGGGTTTTTATTATTGGCTTAGTCACTGGAGGAAAAACGAGCGGGATTATAAAGGGTTAATTTCCCTTTCTAACATTGCACTGTCTATTGTGTTAGCCGTGGCTCAGTGGATCACACTCCCAGCTCTGAGTCAGAAGGTTATTGATTTAAGTCCTAGTCCAGGGACCTGAGGACAGAAATCACATCCAACATTCCAAGTGCCAGCACTGAGGGAGTGCTGCACTGTCAGAGCTGCTGTCTTTTGGACGAGGTGCTAACCTAAGGGCCCTGTCTGCTGCTTCAGGTGGACAACGAAGTTCCCATGGCCACTATTTTGAAGAAGAGCTGGGGAGTTAACCCTGGTGTCGTGGCCAATGTTTATCAATCAACATCACTAAAAACAGATCATCTGGTCAGTATCACATTGCTGTTGTGGGATCTTGCTGTGTGTAAATTGGCTGCCGAGTTTCCTACATTACAACAGTGACTGCCCTTCAAAAGTACCTCATTGGCTGTAAAGCACTTTGGGACATCCTGTGGTTGTGAAAGACGCTATATAAATGCACATTTTAAAATTTAAGATTGATGTTACCTGATCTTGTTACCTGCAACTTAATTGATTTCAGCCGCCCCCAACTTACCATTTAATAAATTCACTTTGGTTCAGACAAGACTTCAACCAATTAAGGAAAAGGCAGAATTCTCTGGGTAGTAAATTTAAAAAGAAACTTATTAAAAGAAAAATGTTTACTTCACAACTTTAAGACATTGACTTTTACAACTTCATGTGGGTGATCAGTCTGTAGAAGCGTAACCCTCTCTGGCCCCTTCTTTGACAGTAATTCTTGTGGAATTCGCCCTCGGGAGTCTGGCTCCTTCTCTGACAGTAATTTCCTTGGAACTCAGCCTCGGGAGTCTTCAGTACTTGGCCAGCAAGGAAGACCTTCAGAACCTCTACTTTTATCCCCAAAGTGACCATGACCTCACGCCAGAGTTGGGCCTGTTGCAACATGACGTTTAGTCAATTTGGTTACTAGTTAAATTAATTGGATCCTCAATTACTTACACCACCTCCTCTCATTATCTTAGACAGGAATACAATAGAACTGTTTCACTATCCTTTTATCTGATTCTATCCAATCCCTTATTCATACAGAATCAAATGTTGAGGACAATCAGAGCGAGAAGGTCTCTCTTGTCAGTACATTTATCTTCATTGCACATTCTTTACATACACAGCAATTAAGCTTTTACATTTATACAGCAAATAAAGCTCAGTCTTTTACCATAACTACTGATTCATTCTTGATTCATTAACTGTAACTCAATTATGGCTCACTACTTATTCAATCATATGTTACTGTTTGTTAATTAAAACAGTAATTGCGGAAAAAAGAGACATCGAAGTTTTTCATCTTGCACTCAACAGAACATTCGCAAGAATACCAACTGGAAAGGGAACAATAATTTATACTTCACATGAGAGGACAGTACTGATTGGTTGGCAAATGAACTCTGATTGGTGGATGCATTGCCTTGGAGAATGCACCATTTAAATGATGACTCATGTCATTCTCATAAATCCTCACTCCAACCTCGAGGCTCAATGGAACAGAGACAAATGCATTTATTTCAGATCTACCTGTAGTGGTAGGAAAAACACTATTTACTACCAGGATAAAATAAATGTGCTTCATCAGCTTTTGTGGATTATTTCACTGGAAACGGGCACTCCAAGGCTCAAAGAGCATCAGCCACTGGAAGCAAAGTCGTGAGATCGGCCAGTCCAGCAGAAAGAAACCCTCCGACCCTCCCACTTCACCAACTGTCAGAATGAACATGGTTCAGTCCTGGATGTGATTAACAGCAACAATAACAGCAGAATCCAACCCCTGTAATCACTTGTGAACTCGCTGGAGTGTCAGCAGGTGTGGTGACTGAGAGAATCCGTTCCCACACTCAGAGCAGGCGATTGGCTTCTCCATTGGTCACTGGTGTTTCCACAGGCTCGAGAACTGACTGAATCCCTTCCCACACTCAGAGCAGGTGAATGGTCTCTCACAGAGTGAACTCACTGGTGTCTCAGCAGGTTGGATGAATCAGTGAATCCCTTCCCACATTCAGAACAGATGAACGGCCTCTCTCCACTGTGAGCTCGCTGGTGTCTCAGCAGGTTGGATGTGATTGAATCGCTTTCCACACAAAGAGCAGGTGAGTGGCCTCTCCCCAGTGTGAACCCGCTGGTGCATCACCAGGTTGCAAGACTGATTGAATCCCTTCCCACACACAGAGCAGGTGAATGGCCTCTCCCCCGTGTGAACTCGCTGGTGTGTCAGCAGGTGGGATGTATGACTGAATCCCCTGCCACACTCCGAGCAGGTGAATGGCCTCTCCTTGGTGTGAACTCGCTGGTGTGTCAACAGGTGGGATGAATCCCTGAATCCCTTCCCACACTCAGAGCAGGTGAACGGCCTCTCCCCAGTGTGAACATGCTGGTGTTTCCGAAGGGTGGATGAATCAGTGAATCCCTTCCCACACATAGAGCAAGTGAACGGCCTCTCCCCAGCGTGAATGCGTCGATGAGTTTCCAGCGCAGACGGGAACCGGAAACCCTTCCCACAGTCCCCACATTTCCACAGCTTCTCCATGAAGCAGTTGTCCTTGCGACTCTCCAGGTTTGATGATCAGTTGAAGCCTCGTCCTCACACAGAACACGTGCACAGCCTCACCCCGCTGTGAATAGTGTGATATATTTTCAGGCTGTGTAACTGGTTAAAGCTCTTTCCACACTCATTTCACTGGAACACCGTCACTTGGGTGTGTGTGTCTCAGTTGTTACCAAGTCACACTGATGATGAAACCCTTTTGGAGCAGGCAGAACAGACAAACATTTCTCCTTCCAGATTCAACGGCCGATGATATTCAGGTCCTGATGAATTGGATGACTCTATCAGATCTTGACACAATGTTTGGTTTGAGGTTTCAGTCTGAAAATCCTCCTCTTCTCATAACCTGTAAAAGGTGTTTACAAAAATCATCTGTCAGTACAGGATAGAAATTCAGAACAGACAATTCTAGTTTTATATGGAAAATTCTTCCCTCTCTTGTTCCCAAACTCTGTAAATCTCCGTCCCACACACTTTCCCTCGATTCTCATTCTGCTGTCCTGAATATACACCCTCCCAATTCTCCTGAAGGGGCTGATTCGTGCTGATCGACAGATGCAAACACATTGCTTCCTGTCCATGATGTGAAAAGCGTCAAATAAGAATATTTCCTGATCAGAGAGACAGGGAGAATCTGAAGAAGATTTTTTTATGCAGTGATTGTCCATGATCTGGAACTTGCTGCTAACAAGGGTGGTGGAAGTGGAGACGATTCATGATTTTAAAATGAAATTGGATGGGCACTTGAAGAAAATAAACTTGCAGGGGAACGGGGATATAGAGGGGGAATGGGGCTGAGTGGGTTGCTCTACAGAGAGTCAACATGGACTCGAATTGCTAAATGGGCTCCTTCTGTGCTGTAATGACTATATCTGTTACTAATGAACCATAAATAACTTCCACTAGACATATCTCTGACCAATATTAATTTACTGCCCCCATAAATGTCAGCCATCTCCTGGGGAAACCACCCCTTTAATTGTGAACATTAGGAAAGAGACCATCCTTTTAGCCAGACAAATAAATGTGTCAAGCTGAGGGAGCAAAGGATGTCAATGTCCTTAAGAGAGAGAGATCTGGGCCAACCTTTCCAGAGTCTGCACCGTCCCTGGATTCACTTGCTTTCTCTTCAGTTCCTGCAAGTCAACAATTTGCCCCCAGAATGAGAAAAGAAATGGAAAGGGGGAGAAAAGAAAGTGTTTTACTCACAGATGTTGGACACAGGAGGAAGTTTTAGTCTGTGAAGTCCAATCTTCATTCACACAAAGCCCGCGCTCTGATTGGCTGGAGGACTAGAGTCCTTCCGGTGCTGCAGACTGCCCATTGGTCAATTCCCCGCATGAAGGCAATGAAGGGCGAAACCCCACGTGGGAGGGACTTTGCCCTCCCGCCCACCCCCCCCCCCCCACCCCACCGCGCTGAGCTGTTGTCCAATGGGAAAGGCTGGAGGGACGGAACCGACAATGGTCCCGCCGGTCAATCAGAGCGCAGGCTTTGTGCCGGTCCCCACCTCACTCCCGCACATGCGCATTCCTTCCGAAAACCCGTCGGCTCACAAGGGCAGGCCATCGTCTCCCCAGCACACGCGCAGCTTCCCCTCTCCCTTGGACATGCGCACTCCCGGACCGCCCGCCCGCGAGGTGGATAGAGCGGTTTCCCCAGCGCAGGGGATTGTGGGAGTTGCGATCGCCATTACTCATCAGGAGCCCAAATTCCTGGGACTGGGATGGAAAGTAGGGGTGGGGGGCGCAGCGTCAAAAGTACATGGGGATAGTCCGTGGACTTGATTGTGACGCCCCACAAGCAAAACAGTTTGTTCACTTCAAGTGTAAAGATTTAGACATCTGGCTGACATATTGGGGAGAGCAATGGGTGAGTGTGAAACTAAACCCGAGAGTCAGCACCTTCAGGGGAGGATAATTTGGTGGAAAAGCTGGAGGAGAATCGTCGGATGAGGTACTATTACAATCAATAAGAATGTGGGTAATTGCGGGGGACAGAGATTTCTAGATTAAGTGGGAGAAACTTGTTTCATGACAACTAGAATTGTCAGTTCTGAATTTCTACCTGTACTGACAGTGATGAATTGATGACATCAGCCCTATCACACCCTGTCATAACCTTAAAGTCCTCTATCAGGTCAGCCCTCAGCCTTCTCTTTTCTAGACAAAATATTCCGTACCTGTTCAATCCATCCTGTAACTGAAACACTCTCAGTTCTGGTATCATCCTTGTGAATCTTTCTTGCACCTTCTGGAGGCCCCCTGTCAGTGTTAATGGGGTATGTAAATAAAATTGGTTGCAGGCGCCTAATTACTAGGTTCCAAATTGAACCCCTCAAGTTTCAAATTGACCCTCTCAAATGCTTTAATTTGAAAGAGACTTAACCATCAGGCAAGACCGGACTCTGAAATAACAAATCATGTCAGTGTTTATTTGAAAGAAATAGGTATACTCATGAAATAGATGAGCGACTTTCCCCACCTCATTTTGGCAACAACCCAGGTAGAAGTGTGAATCTTCCTCAGGTTCCTGAACCAACAGCGATTTCCTACAATCCTGCCCCAGGAGTTACTCAGTACCTCCACAGCTAGCATCCAACTCGCAAACCAAAGATAGTTCTTAAAAGCAACTTTTAACCTTTGAATTAAAATAACCTCATCTGGAATCAGGTCTGTCATCATTCGACAATTGGTTATTGTTGTCACTGGGTTAATTTGATTATATTTAACCATTTCCATACATTGTTCCATGGAGCAGAACAATGGGATTGTTCAGAACCTTTCTTATATCTGAGTTTAGAGAAGCCTCCATTCATCCTCTTACAGGTGCCCAAGACAGCCATGGACTGTAGTGGAGTGATCTCTGTTGTCACGAACAGTGTTTACAGCAGCAAATTAATATTTTAAACTTCGAACATTAGCATTCTGTCGAGTCTTAACAACTACTTGATTAATTACTTATTCTTCAATTATACATTGAGTCTCACTGCTTATTTCAGTATGTTTCTGGCTTGTTAGTAATTCCACGGTAACTCTTGATTAATTACATGTAAAGGATGATTCAGAATACATGGCTTTTTTTAGCCCAGTGTTAGTATAAAATGCCATCTTGACCCTGTTAGCTTAATACAGTGAATGTAGTGTAAAAACTCCCTAAGGATGGTCGAGTTAAACTAAAATCTACTGTCCAGGTCAGCTTACACCTCTCTATCCCTTTTATTATTATGGGGACCCAGAAACTTCACACTATTCCAAGCGTGGTCTAACCAAGCTTTGATACAAGTTAAACATCATCTCTCTGCTTTTCAATGCTATTTCTCTAGAAATGAACCCCATATATGGGCCCCATAATTCAGGAAGGATGTCAAGGCCTTGGAAAGGGTGCAGGGATTTAGTACGGGGACAGGAATGAGGAACTTCAGTGATGTGAACACAGAGGAGAGGCCGCAGTTGTTCTCCTTGGAGCAGTGAAGGCTAAGAGGAGATTTGATAGAGGTGATCAAGATCATGAACGGTTTACATTGAGTAAATAAAGAGAAACTGTTTCCACTGACAAAAGGGTTGTTCCCCAGAGTACACAGATTGAAGGTGATTGACAGAAAAGCCAGAGTGGAAATGAGGAAGATAAATCTTTACACAGTGAGGTGTTGTGATCTGGAATGCAATACTTGAAAGGCTGGTGGAAGCAGATTCAACAAAGGGAATTGGATAAATACTGGAGGGGGACTAGTCCTGGGGCCTAATATTTATCCTTTAATCAATATCAGTAAAAACAGGTGACATGGTAATCATCACATTGCCAACTGTGGGATTTTGCTGTGCACAAATTGGCTACCACGTTTCCCGTTGTGCCTACACTTCAGAAAGAGCTTCATCGGCAGTGAAACGCATTGAGAAACCCTGAGGTTGTGAAAGGCGCTATATAAATGCAGGTTTATTTTTAAACTGACACGCTCCTTTCCTCACAGGCAGATCATCCAGCAGGAGCGTGAGCCAGCATGAGCCAGCTGACTGGGTGGGGCAGGAACTCCCAGTGTGGACCGAGGCTGCTTCTCTTCAGAGGCCACTGAAATCATCGTGGGATGTGGCCATTCAAAGAGGGTGCCTTGACTTGCTGGTCTGAGAATCCAGCCCTTTTTCTCCTGTGTAACGCTGGCTGAGAATAGACATCGGGGCTGTTCAATGTACTGAAAGTGATTTGCTTTTGTTCTCTTTGTCTGAAACTAAATTGCAAGGAAAGGGATAAAATTCTGAAACGTCACAAAGAGAATTACAGATACTATTGACGTCACTGTACATATTACAGACACACATTTATTTATCTGTGATCACAGAGACTCACAGAACGGAAGGAGACCATTCGGCCCATCGTGCCTGTGCTGGCTCCTTGAAAAAGCTACTCAATTATTCCCACTATCCTGCCCTTTCCCCATGAACCCTGCAAACTAGTCCCCTTCCAGGATTTATCCAATTCCCTTTGTTGAATCTGCTTCCACCAGCCTTTCAGGCAGTGCATTCCAGATCACAACACCTCACTGTGTAAAGATTTATCTTCCTCATTTCCCCTCTGGCTTTTATGTCAATCACCTTCAATCTGTGTCCTCTGGTTAACAACCCTTTTGTCAGTGGAAACAGTTTATCTTTAATTACTCGATGTAAACCATTCATGATCATGTTGTGAGGAGCCCGTTTTTGGATAATTTGAAGAACAATGAATTTTGGACATTCTCCCTCCTGAGTTATTTTTAAAAGTCTGGAATTTTAATTCAGGGCCGTGAATGTGCTGCTCTTCAATAAACCACGGCCGAATTAAGCTACCCAGCGGGAACACCTGGAGGGGGAAGAGTTACTTTGTACATCTAAATTAACAAAGAACCACTGTTGCCAGGCTGAAGACTCTTGGCGATTGGTTTAAAAACATCTGGCCTAAGAGAAGTATTCTTTGAACATCTTAGTCCTTTAGAACCTTGAGTCTGAGAGTGTGTGTGTGCCCTAGAAACAGGCTGCAAAAAATACTCTCTCTTCCCCTCTCTCTGCCTCACCTTTGTCTGAAAACCTTCCTCAAAAATGTCCCATCAGGGTAATGTGTCTGTTTTCCTAAGGTCTGCAGACAAATAAGAGTCATCAATGACAGTTTTACCAAAAAATCCGTCTGAAGGAACCTCCAGACCTATTGTGACCAGAATTCTGTTAAGTCAACAGTGTTGTGATCTCTTCAAATGCTATCCTTTTAAAAGAAACTTTCCCATACTCCAGCTTCTCCAGGGGACTGTGTTTGTTTTGTCCTGTTGTGTGTGTGTGTGTGTATGTATGGGGGGGTTCGAATATTTTTTTTAAAAGGGGCAAGTCATTGCACTTCCAAAGTACAAGCTGTATGTTAACCAGTTCATTCACTTGTTTTTAAAAAGTAATTTGTTTTATAATAATTCAATCTTTTGTGTTTACTGAAAGAAGCCTGGTTACAGTTTTATTCAGCTGGGAATAACAGCATCAAAGGATAACAATTGACCTGTTTTGTAGGTGAATTAAACATTTAAACTATTGTTATGACTTGTGAAGACGTGGGACTAGAATTAACTGCGCAATCCTCCCATCTTGGTCCATAACATTGTCTAACCTCAGATAAAAATAAAGATCCTGAACAGTCCAATTGTTCTGCTCCATGGAACAATGTATGGCAGGGATTAAATCCAATAAAACTAACCCAGTAACAACAATGACTAATTGTCTAATGACAACAGGCCTGATTCGAGATGAGTTAATGTTAATTCAGGTGTTAAAAGTGAGTTTCAAGAACCATCTTGGTCTTGTGAGTTAGACTCCATTCGTGGAGAAACTGAGAGACCCCTGGGGCAGGATTGTGGGAAATCGCTGTTGGTTCAGAAACCTGAGGAAGATTCACACTTCTACCTGAGGTGGTTGCCCAATTGAGGTGGGGAAAGTTGCTTGTGTATTTTGTAAGCAAATCTTTTTCTTTTAAATATGTATTAATATTATTTGCTACTCCAGAGTCTGGTCTTGCCTGATACTTAAGTCTCCTTTGAACTAAAGTTTCTTCGAGGGTCAGTTTGGAATCAAGAAATTAGGTGCCTGCAGCCAAATTAAACTGAGCCTAAATTTTAATTACACACCCCTTTTAAAGTGACAGAGGACGTCAAGAAGATGCAAGAAAGATTCACAAGGATGATAACAGAACTGAGAGTGTTTAAGTTACAGGATAGAGCGAACAGGCTGGGGAAGCCAAGGCTGAGGGTTGACCTGATAAAGGACTTCAAGATTATGAATGGGTGCAACGGGGTTGACGTTATCAAGTCATCACTGTCAATACAGGATAGAAATTCAGAAGTGACAATTCTAATTATCTTAAGACATGTTTCTCCTCCTTCAGATTATAAACATCTGCCACCCCCAATGCAAGCCCTCCTCCCTATTGAATTTAACACTAATTCATCTTACTATCCTACTCCTGCCTTTTCCCCAATTCTCTTCCCCTGAAGGTGCTGACTCTGGGGTCCAGTTTTACACTCACCTATTGCCCTCCCCAATATGTCACCCAGGTGTCTAAATCTTTATACCTGAAGTTAACAAACTGCTAAGGGGACGTCACAATCAAATCCAAATCTATCCACATGTACTTTGTGTCAGGGTGAGGTCACTGTGCCCTCCCCCCACCCCCCACCCCCACTTTCCATCCCAATCCCAGGGGTTTGGAGCTGGGCTCCGGATGGGCAATGGCGGTTGTAGCGCCCACAATCCCCCGCGCTGGGGAAACCGCTCTATTCGCCACGCGGGCGGGCGGCCCGGGACTGCGCATATCCGAGGGAGATGGGAAGCTGCGCATGAGCAGAGAATGGAGTTTCCCATTGGCCATCCGCTCAACTCATCATGGGGGTCAAAGGGTCTCCCGCGCCAACGAAGGCTTCCGCTGCCCCATTGTCTTCATGCGGGAGATTGAACAATAGGTAGAGTTGGAGAATCGGAAGGACTTTGGTCGTCCAGCCAATGAGAGAGCGGGCTTTGTGTGAATGAAGATTGAGCTTCACCCAGACCAAAACTTCCTCCTGTGTCCAACATCTGTGAGTAAAACACTTTCTTTTCTCCCCTTTCCATTTCTTTTCTCAATCTGGGGGGAGATTGTTGACTTGCAGGAACTGAAGGGAAAGGAAGTGAATCCAGGGAGGGTGCAGACTCTGGAAAGGTTGGCCCAGGTCTCTCTCTCTCTCTCTCTTAAAGACATTGACATCCTTTGCTCCATCAGCTTGACACATTTATTTGTCTGGCTAAAAGGATGGTCTCTTTCCTAATGTTCACAATTAAAGGGGTGGTTTCCCCAGGAGGTGGCTGACACTTAAGGGGACAGTAAATTAATATCGGACAGAGATATGTCTTGTCTTGTTATAAGGTATATATTTTATATAAATTATTCATGGCTCTGTATTAAAGTTCATTTATTATTATTTCTAGTCTTATTATATAGAACTGTAGCTACATTATATATTTCCAGTCTAGGAGTCATCACTAGACTTCCTGCCGACTCTGTGGAGCAATCCAGTCAGTCCCATTCCCCCTCTATATCCCCATTCCCCTGTAAGTTTATTTCCTCCAAGTGCCCATCAAATTGAATTTTGAAACCATTGATCATCTCCACTTCCACCAGCCTCATAGGCAGCGAGTTCAAGGTCATCACCACTTGCTCCCAAAGAAAGTTCTTTCTTGCATCCTCCCTCCATTTCCAAGCAAGTAACACAGTTCTAGTGCACAGCATTACACACATTTTTATTCTATTAATTTAGAAACCAAAAGGCTAGCAGCCTGCATAAAGAGTTTCAGGTCCCTGTGCCCAGGACTGGAAGCAGTGAGCACAGATCTGTCGGAAAATTGGCATCAATCAGCACCTTCAGGACAATTGGGAGGGTGTATATTACGTACAGCAGAGTGAGAATAGAGGAAGAGTGTATGGGTCAGAGATTTACAGCTTTGGGGCAGTGGGAGAGGAAAGAATGCTCCATAGCAACTAGAATTGCCTGTTCTGAATTTCTATCCTGTACTGACAGTGATGACTTTTGTCAACTTCTTTTGCAGGATATTAGAAGGGGAGGATTTAAAGTCAGATATCTCAAACTAAGCACCATGTTGTGATCTGATGGAATCACTCAATTCATCAGGAGCTGAATATCACCGGTCATTGAAACTCTAAGGAGAATTGTTTGTCTGCTTCAAACGATTTTAAACATCAGGGGAACAGGAAAGGCACTGAGACACGCACACACCTGAGTGAGAGTGTTCCAGTACACCGACTGTGGAAAGAGCTTTCACCAGTTACACAGGCTGAAAAATTAATACACCATTCCCTGCAGGGAGAGACCATACACATGTGTGTGTGGATGAGGCTTCAATTGATCATTAAACATACAAAGAAATAAGGACACCCGCACCATGGAGAAACCATCAACATGTGGGGATGGTGAGAAAGGATTCCGGTTCCAATCTGTGCTGGAAACTCATCAACATGTTCACACTGGGGAGAAGCCGTTCAACTGCTCTCAGTGTGGGAAGGGATTCACTCAGTTATCCAACCTGCAGACACACCAGCGGGTTCACACTGGGGAGAGGCCATTCACCTGCTCTGAGTGTGGGAGTGGATTCACTCAGTTATCCAACCTGCAGACACACCAGCGAGTTCACACCGGGGAGAGGCCATTCACCTGCTCCATGTGTAGAAAGAGATTCAGTCGGTTATCAAGCCTGGTGACACACCGTCGATTTCACACTGGAGAGAGACCATTCAACTGCTCTGTGTGTGGGAAGGGATTTAGTGATTCATCCACTCTCCTCACTCACCAGCGAGTTCACACTGGAGAGAAGCCATTCACCTGCTCTGATTGTGGGAAAGGATTCAGTCGGTCATCCAACCTGCAGACACACCAGCGAGTTCACACTGGGGAGAGACCGTTCACCTGCCCTGTGTGTGGGAAGGGATTCACTCAGCTATCCAAGATGCTGACACACCAGCGAGTTCACACCGGGGAGAGGCCGTTCACCTGCTCTGAATGTGGGAAGGGATTCTCTGATTCATCCATCCTGCTGAGACACCAGCGAGTTCACACTGGGGAGAGGCCATTTCCCTGCTGTCAGTGTGGGAAGGGATTCACTCAGTTATCCAGCCTGCAAACACACCAGCGAGTTCACACCAGGGAGAGGCCATTCACCTGCTCTCAGTGTGGGAAAGGATTCACTCAGTTATCCAGCCTGCAGAGACACCAACGTGTTCACAAGTGATTCCAGGGTTGGATTCTGCTGTTATTGCTGCTGTTAATCACATCCAGGACTGAACCATGTTCATTCTGATGGTGCGGGAGGGTGAAGTGGGAAGGTCGGAGGGTTTCTTTCTGCTGGACTGGCTGGTCTCACGACTTTGCTTCCAGCGGTTGATGCTCTTTGAGCCATGTTGCAAATACTTGGTTTCATATTTCATATTGATCACTGAATGAAAGGGTGTTTTGAAAATCATCAATGTTTAGTTTGCATTTCAGTTTGGAACCTCCTGAAACATGCCACTTTGCCATGAAGATGGGCTATGGGGGTTAGAAGGTCCTTTTGTTTAATTTATCTGGGTGTTTCTCAGAGAAGACAGTCACAGATTTGGTCTTGGGTACTTTGCAACTCACTCAGTGTTGGTGAGGGTGGAAAAGAAGCTGGAAGATTTGCCTCACTTGGAGTTGGAGGAAGAAATATGAGTGACCCTCACCCAGAAAGACAGTTAGTCCTGTGGCAGAAAGTAGTCATACATAACAAACATATGAATGAGGAGCAGGAGTGGGCTATTCGGAACTTTGAGTCTGCTCTGCCATTCAATAAGATCATGGCTGATCTGATTGTGTCTCAATTCTACTTCACTGTCTAAAAGCTATGACCTTCGTCTCCCTTGTCAATGAGGAATCTTTCTCACTCAACCTTAACTATACTCAATGACCCTGCTTCCGCTAATTTCTGTGGAAGTAAATTCCACAAACTAATGACCCTCCGAGAGAGAAAAATTCTCCTCATCGCCATCTTAAATGGGAGACCTCTTTATATTTAAACTGTGTCCTCTCGTTCTAGTCTCTCCCACAAAGGGAAACATTCTTTCAGCGTCCACCCTGTCAAATCCCCTCAGGATCTTATATGTTTCAATAAGATCACCTCTCATTCTTCTAACCTCCAGTGGATACAGAAAGGGAGGAAAGAGAAGGAAAGAGACTGGGAGCTTCAAAGAGAGGGCAGGTTAGGTGAATGGGCCAGAATTTGGTAGATGGAGTTTAATGTAGATAACTGTGAGGTTATCCATTTTGGTCAGAAGAATAAAAAGGCGACTTATTATTTAAATGGAGAGAAACTTCAGAATGCTTCAGTGCAGAGGGATCTGGGTGTCCTCGTGCATGAGTTGCTGAAAGTTAGTATGCAGGTACAGCAGGTAATAAGGAAGGCAAATGGAATTTTGGCATTTATTGCTAAAGGAATAGAGTATAAAAATAGGGAAGTGTTGTTGCAACTGTACAAGGCATTGGTGAGACTGCACCTGGAGTAGTGTGCACAGTTTTGGTCCCCTTACTTGAGGAAGGATGTAGTTGCACTGGAGGCGGGTCAGAGGAGGTTCACTAGATTGATTCCAGAGATGTGGGGCTTGTCTTATGAGGAGAGATTGAGCAGTTTAGGCCTATACTCGCTAGACTTTAGAAGGATGAGAGGAGATCTAATTGAGGTATATATGATGCTAAAGGGGATAGACAAAGTCGACATGGAGCAGATGTTTCCCCTTCTGGGGCATTCTAGAATGAGAGGCCATAGTTTTAGGCTAAAGGGGTGTAGATTTAAATCAGAGATGAGGAGGAATTACTTTTCTCAAAGGGCCATGAATCTATGGAATTCACTACCTCAGAGTGCAGTGGATGCCAGGACGCTGAATAAATCTAAGGAGGAGATAGGTAGATTGTTAATTAGTAATGGGTTGAAAGGTTATGGGAAGAGGGTGGGAAATTGGTGTGAGGCCAAAATGAAATCAGCCACGATCGTAAAGAACGGCGGGGTGGGCTCGAAGGGCTGAATTGCCTTCTCCTGCTCCTAATTCTTATGTTCTAAACAAACTGGAAACTTTGAACTGGCTAAAGAAAAGCTTAATTTAGGTGGTGAAAGAGAACCTAATAGTTCACATGAGGAGTCGAGTCCCACTCCGAGTTTTGATTTGACAAAGAATCTTGGCCTATTGCCTCATTTCACTGATGACAGAATTGGGGGATATTTTATCTCGTTAAAGAAAGTTGCTACAAAGCCAGAGCGGCTAAAGGAGACGCAGAATTTGTGAATTGCATGGAAAACTCAAAGTATTAGAAAGAAAAATCAAAGTTCAAAATGAGGAAGCTGTCGACATCATTCACAGAGAGTTAAATAAAATTCATCCTCAGTGGAATGGGGAAAAACTGAAAGATTACAAATTGTTTCATGATCAGACCAAACAAGAATATCAAACCTGAAATGAAAACAGAAAATGCTGGAAAAACTCAGCAGGTCTGGCAGCATCCGTGGAGAGGGAAACAGAGTTAACATTTCGAGTCCGTATGACTCTTCTCTGAATTTCCAGCATCTGCAGTAATTTGCTTTTATCTTAAGAATACCAAACCTTTCTGCTTGATCATAAAAAGCATCTGAGTGATATTCTGAAAGTGGCCAAAGAAGATTTTGACCAACATAAGAATGAGTTGTTGGTCTTGTGGAGGCTGCAGCTCACTTGGAGTTTGTGTGAGGGGAAAAGAGGCTGGAAGATTTGCCGAGCTTGAAGCTGGAGGAAGAAATCTCCAGGGGTCCCTATGGTGAAAGGCATTTGGCCTTGTGGCAGAAAGCAGTCGGCTTGAACAGTGAGTTTGGACAGAGCTGTGAAGAAGCTGTGGGAGCCGACTGGGAAAAAGCAGTTGGTCTGTCCAAAGTCAGCTCAAGAAGGCAGTGGAATCCTCACAGAGAGAAAGCGCTGCAAGTCTGAGTGCCAGATTGGGAAACTGGGGACAAATCAAAGTAAATGCCAGAGGGCTGTGGCATACCTTTGGGCTGGTACCTAAAGAAAGTGAATGAGCCTTCAACATTTTGTAAGATAAGGGAACTCTTGGGGAGGGATTAAAAAGAAAACTGGATTCACAGCTCACGTAGATATAAACTATAGTTTTCAGGTAGAGTGCTTACTTTGTTCAGTTTTTTTATATATACAGTAAAGTTCATTTTCATTTAAAAAAATGAAATTTTGTGGCCTAAGTTAATCACTGGCTGTTCAGATTTCTCTTTAAACATGAACAGTCCCGACTCGGATGTTAACATTCTAGTTTGGTGTCTGGCGAGGAAATTGACCAGAAATGGTCGGTGAGAATCTCCACAGAGAGCGAGGCAGCAGAAGCCAGTCAGGCTCAGGAAGAGGTAAACAGATAATGGGTGTTTTCAAGTTACTGAATGAGGCAGTGTGGCCTGTTTGTTCTTGTTTGTCATGGGGAGCCAATCGGAACCAAAGACTCTTTCTGTTCTTTAATGGAATGTGGGCGTTGCTGGCTGGGCCAGCATTTATTGCACATCCCTAATTACCCTTAAGAAGGTGGTGTGAGCCATTTCTTGAATCACTGCAGTCATGTGGTGTAGGTACACCCACAGCACTGTTAGGGAGAGAGTTTCAGGATTTTGAGCCAGCGACAGTGAATGAACGGGGATATGAACAGGATGGTGAGTGGCTTGGAGGGGAACTTGCAGGTGGTGGTGTTCCCATGCGTCTGCTGCCCTTGTCCTTCTAGATGGTAGAGGTCGTGGGTTTGGAAGGTGCTGTCTAAGGAGCCTTGGTGAGTTGCTGCAGTGCATCTTGTGGATGGTACACACAGGCTGCTACTGTGTGTGGGTGGTGGATGGGCCACCAATCCAGCAGGGCTGCTTTATTATGATTCACTATGTGGGAGAGACCCCGTCAATCCTGACACATTCTCCAAAGGCAGTTAGCTAATCGGAAATGCCACTTACATTGCAGAATGTTTTCATATTTAAATCAGCAAACATCGACTGAAATAGATAATGAGTCAGTAAGTACCGAAAATATAGATTGTGGAACTCACAAGATGCAGTGCTCCCCGCTTGTACTAAATCGGATCCCAGCTCTGGTGACCCTGTGAAACCCTCTGAGATCCCAGAGGCCAGTTTGAAATCCGATATCCTACAGAGTCGACAATGGATTTTCTACAATTCTCAGCTGATTAATGATGTTGCAGCTGCTCCTGCTTCTTGGGTGCGAGGAATAGACGAACAAGATGCAAGAGTAGCAGCATGTTGTGCGAGCAGGGTGTGGGATAGGTTTACAGCCCATTCCCTGTGGAGCAAGTACCTGGTCATGGTTTTGCTTCACATGAAAGCTGCAGATAAAATGCAAGTGCAACCTGAGTCTGGACTCTGACACCGGAGGGAAGCAGAATTAGTCCTGAAGAGCAGCACCAGAGATGACTGAAGGGGGACCTGATGGAAGTCTTTAAGATTATGAAGGGGTTCAAAAGTCCAATAGGGATTTCATGAGAAACTTCTACCCAGCGAGTGGTGAGAATGTGGAACTCACTACCATAGCGAGTGGTTGAGGTGAATAGTATGAATACATTTAAGGGAAAGCTAGACACATACATGAGGGAGAAAGGAATAGAAGGATATGCTGATGGGGGAGATGAAGAGAGGTGGGTGGAAGCTCATGTGGAACATAAATACTGACAGAAACTAATTGAGCCAACTGGCCTGGCCCTGTGCTGCAGACTCAATGGAACAGAGACAAATGTATTTATTTTAGATCTATCTGTAGTGGTAAGAAAAGCATGATTTACTGTACAGGATAAAATGTATTTGATCAGCTTTTGCAGATCATTTCAGTGGAAATGTGCACTCTCAGGCTCAAAGAGACTATCCTTTTTGCCAGACAAATAAATGTGTCAAGCTGAGGGAGCAAAGGATGTCAATGTCTTTAAGAGAGAGAGAGACCTGGGCCAACCTTTCCAGAGTCTGCACCCTCCCTGGATTCACTTCCTTTCCCTTCAGTTCCTGCAAGTCAACAATTTCCCTCAGAATGAGAAAAGAAATGGAAAGGGGAAAACATTGATTTCCTCATAGATGTTGCCCAGAGGAGGAGGTTTTAGTCTGAAGCTCATTGTCTAACTTCCGCATTGTGATGTCCACATTGGGACCCTGCCTGAATCAGCCAATAGGAATCACTCCGCTCCGCGGTGACGTCCTCGGGTTCCAGTCTGCAGGCCAGGCGCGCGGACACGGGATCCCCGCCCCCACCCATTGTTCCCCCTCCACCTCCCCCTCATCGAGCCAAGGTTTCGAGGCAACTGGCTGACGGCTCTGGCCAGAGCGAGAAGCCGCTCGGAAAACTTGGGAGAGGGGAAGTTGCGCATGTGCAAGGGTGAGCCAGCCCCCTTCCCGTCATGCTGAGGGACTGACCATTGGGACAGTTGGAAGACTGGAAGGACTCTGGTCCTCCAGCCAATCAGAGCGCGGGCTTTGTGTGAATGAAGATTGAGCTTCACACAGACTAAAACTTCTTCCTGTGTCCAACATCTGTGAGTAAAACACTTTCTTTTCTCCCCCTTTCCATTTCTTTTCTCATTCTGGGGGCAAATTGTTGACTTGGAGGAATTGAAGGGAAAGGAAGTGAATCCAGGGAGGGTGCAGACTCTGGAAAGGTTGGCTCAGACACACCAGCGAGTTCACACTGGGGAGAGTCCGTTCACCTGCTCCGAGTGTGGGAAGGGATTCACTCAGTTCTCCAGCCTGCAGACACACCAGCGAGTTCACACTGGGGAGAGACCGTTCTCTTGCTCTGAGTGTTGCAAGGGATTCACTGATCCATCCAACCTGTGGAAGCACCAACAAGTTCACACTGGAGAGAGGCCGTTCACCTGCTCTAAGTGTAGAAAGGGATTCTGTGATTCATCACATCTGCTGATACACCAGCGAGTTCACACCGGGGAGAAACCATTCCCCTGCTCTGAGTGTGGGAAGGGATTCACTCAGTTCTCAAACCTGCTGACTGACCGGCGACTTCACACTGGAGAGAGGCCCTTCACCTGCTCTGATTGTGGGAAGGGATTCACTCAATATGCCTGCAGAAACATCAGCGAGTTCACAAGTGATTTCTGGGGCTGGATTGCTGCTGTTAATGTCATCCAGGACTGAACCATGTTCATTCTGACACTTGGTGAAGTGGGAGGGTCGGAGGGTTTCTTTCTGCTGGATTGGCCGGTCTCACAATTTTGTTTCCAGTGGCTGATTCTCTTTGAAAGTTGTAGTGAAAATCTTTTTTCATATTTCACATGGATCACAGAATGAGAGGGTGTTTTGAAGGTAGAATATATTTAGTTAGCGTTTCTGTTTGGAACCTCCCAAAACATGCCGTGTTGCCATGGAGATGGGCTATGGGGGTTCGAAGGTTCTTTTGTTTCATTTATCTGGATGTTTCTCACAGTGGAAGTTGCAGATTTGGTCTTGTGTAGTTTGAAGTTCACTTGGAGCTGGTGAGGGGAGATTTGTCTGGCTGCGGCTAGAGGAAGAAATCTCCTATGGTGAAAGGCAGTTAGTCTTGTGGCAGAAAGCAGTCAGTGTGAACAGTGAGCTTGGACAGAACTGTGAAGAAGCTGTGGGAGCCGAGTGGGAAAAAGCAGTCGGTATGTCCAAAGTCAGCTCAAGAAGGCAGTGGAATCCTCACAGAGAGAAGATTGATCAAAATATTTATTTATTTATTTAAGTTATGGTTTGTTATTGTTAAATATATAATATTTACTTTAAAATATTTCAATGCACCGGTCAACTTAAAGCAGGTGCCATTGTCAGGGGCAAAGGGAAGGGAAAATACTTTAAAAATTAAAATGTTAAAATGTGCAGTTATGATGTTGCTGATTTGTAACAAACTCTTTTCAAGGTTACATTTTTAAACTTTGGACTGAGTTGAAAGACTGTTTTCAGAATGTGGATTCCGGTTGGAACCACTTCCCAAGAGACAAAAACATTCTCTGACATAACTCCAAAAATAGATGTTTGAAATTCAATGAGCATTTCTACAAGTATCATTAAGATCCATCGACTTGATGGTTTCCCTTCAAGAACAATGGAGGCCCAAACTTGAAAGGCATTTGGGAATTCAGAGCTGGAATGGAATCACCACTCGTCTCATTGGGAACCTGGTTCGGGGTTTTGACACAGCGGCCATCCTGGTTTGCCTGCCGTCAAGAATAGAAAAGGCAGAGCAAGCTGCCGAGACACAGATCCATCGTGAAACAGCTTCAGAGCAGCAGAGAGGAAGCTGCTTCTCAACAGGGGGAGAGAGACAGAGAAAGAGATCCAGAAACAGCCAAGGGCTCTGCTGTCAGTAACTGGGCAGTTTGAAAATGCCACATCTGGACAACCAGAAACAAGTAACCTTCTCTCCTCCCTGTGAACCTGACTCCATTTACTAAGCTGACCTCTGAAAGCAACCTCTGGCCATTCAACAATGGAAGGCATCACAGCGGCGGAGGCAATCGCACAACCTCAAACCCTTCCCATCAGACAATGTAACAGCTCGACTTCAACAGTCCCAGGCCTGCACCAAACAACAGAGACTGAACTGATTCACTTTTTATAAGTATTGTTTTATCTTCATCTGTAATTAATCTTTGTGTATGTATATGTGTGTGTGTGGCTGTGTGTGTATGTTTGTGTGTGTGTGTGTGTGTGTGTGTGTGTATAAGTAACTTCCAGAGCAGCGGTGTGAAATAAACTAACCCTTTCTTTGAAGTCAAAAGGTTTTGCTGCTGGGTGATTTTACATTGACTCACTCACTGCAAGAGTGAGATATCCACATTCACAGACACAAACATTGTTCACAGGAAACTGTGGGGACACACCTTTTAAGGCAACTGTGAGACTGAAATTTTATTTTCCCTTTAGTTTCCCACCTCCAGTGAAAGACAAGCATTCTCTATTACCATGTTATAATCCTGACAGCCTGATAATCTTTTAAATCTTTTAAATCTGACAGCCTGACGGTGAAGGAAGAAATTGGGTCCAATCTTTACTTGGTATAGATTTATTCACTGAGTGAAACATTTACAGGTGTATACCTCCTGACTCGACTTCACTCCATGTCAGTAAGGGTCTCTTTACATGTGCTCCATCCAATAAATGCCCTCAACTTGAAAATACTTAACATCAATTGATTCTATTTACACCCACAGTCAGAGCATTTAAAACGTCTCCAATTGGTGTCACTGCACTTGTGCCTCAGCAGGTTGGATGAATACCTGAATCCTTTTCCACACTCACAGGTGAATGGCCTCTCCCTGATGTGAACTCGCTCGTGTGTCAGCCGGTGGGATGATGTTCTCAATCTCTTTGCACAGTGAGAGCAGATGAACAGTCTCCCCTCAGTACGAATGCG
Source organism: Carcharodon carcharias (assembly GCF_017639515.1). Taxonomy (NCBI): domain Eukaryota; kingdom Metazoa; phylum Chordata; class Chondrichthyes; order Lamniformes; family Lamnidae; genus Carcharodon; species Carcharodon carcharias. Next base: position 3,151,200 of record NW_024470624.1, read on the forward strand.
CTGGTGGAACATCAGTTCTGCAGTGTTTTTAAAGCCGCTCCCACTGTCAGAGCAATTAGGGGTCTCATTGGTGTGATCCCCAGTTGATTCAATCAGGACATAAACAATACCTGATGTTTCTAATCAGCGTGTTTGAGAAGGATTAATGGAATCAGGTGATAAGAATCAGAGAGAAAAAAAGCAAACTGTTAAAGCGACACAGACAATTTGTTCATCCTTGCCGTCAAAGATTACAAATCCTGCTAAAAGATGCAGGGGTGGTTGATGAAGAGAATACGAGGCTTATAGAAGAGATTAGTGCAAAGTGTGAAATGGGTAAAAAGTGTGGGAGGACACTGTCACATCCTATTGTAAACCTTCCCTTGGCGCGTGACTTTAACCAGGTAGTTGCCATGGATCTAAAGGGATGGGACAAAGACAGAAATATTTTCATTCTACACTTTATAGATATGGTAACCGATTTAGTCTTTCTCCAATAATACACGGCAAGGACAAATGGGAGATTATAGACCAAGTCATGGAGAGATGGATAGAGAATGGACCTGGGTCACCAGCTAAGTTTCTGACTGATAATGGAGGGGAAATTTGCTAATGATGAGTTTAGAGACGTGTGTGAAAACATGAACATTATGGTCATGAACACCGCAGCTGAAAGTCCTTTCAGCAATGGACTCTGTGAAAGGAATCACGTGGTGATCGATGAAGTGCTGCAGAAAATCTTAGCTGATCAGCCAAACTGCAAGTTGACAACTGCACTGGCAAGGACGATTCATGTAAAGAATTCAGATGGTTGGAGGGTATAGTCCCTACCAGTTGGTCTGTGGGAGAAATCTCAAATTAGCTTCTGTGCTGGGCGATAGCCCTCCTGCTTTAGAAGGGACTACAATTAGTTCCATTGTTCGTCATCAATTATCAGATTGTTTCATAAAAAGAAGTGCTCAAACTAAGAAATTGTTAGGGATCCTTGAAGAGGGATGTCTTAAAATGTAATAATGCTTTGTACAAAAGAAGGAAAAACGTACTTTTTCCTCTTTGATTTATTTTGAAATATTGCTTGTGCATATTGTTACAATCCCAGTCTGGACAGTTAACCTTTAAAGAGAAATTCGAACACCCAGTGATTAAATGAAAGAATTGTGTCACAAGATTCCACGTTTTTAAACAAAAACAAACTTTACTGTAGATATAAAATAAAACAATATTAAAAACCAGCACTGTGAACTTAACACTATAGTTCATGCTATGAACCCAGTTCTACGTTTTAACTTCTCCCCACAAGTTCCCTTATACTTAACGATATCTTCAAGGTTCATTCACTTCTGTTCCTGGGAACATCCCAAAGGCTTGTTAAAGGTGTGCCCATTCAGACCCAGTTTTATTTCATTCCTTTCCAGCAATGTCGACAACTTCTTCATTCTGGACTTTCATCTTTATTCGAGCTTTTTGAATCTTCCACATCGCTCACAAACTCCTTCATTCCGATCATTTTGGGGTTTTAAATGTTTCTTTTTGTGAACTGTCCATTTGCCTGAACTCTGGCTGCTCCTATATCTTGTTCTGCCTCAGCACTGGCAGCCACATGTAATTCAGTGTTAGGGGTCATTAACCCTTCAGGGTTACTTTGGGGACTTAGTCCCTTCTGTGGTGGACTTTTATCTTGAAATGATTCAGACACTTTTCCTGACTCTGCACTGTCCAGTACTAAGGTGGATACATCAGTATCTTTACTTGTATCAGTTTGTTGCTTAACTGGGTCACCATTAGGCGAGGGCTTTTTACTTTTAGAAACATCTTCTGAACTGTGATCACAGTACCAGAGAGTGGAAAAACAATGTCACCCGCTCAATAATTCCCCAATATAAAATCTACATCTATAATCAGTAATTTAGAAACAACACCAATAATAACAGAGCCTGTTACTAAAGCATAGTTTAAATTCACTCTACACAATGGGATATTCACACACTCCCCATCAATACCCTGTACCAATACATTTTTATTCAGTGAACTTTTTGAAGAGAAGTCTAAATATTTTGCACTGAGCTAAACCAGCATCTCACAGGATAACAATCTTTTGACATTCTTTTTTGGAGTGACTTCCCCTTCAAATAGAAATTCTTCATAATCCCTCATGTCTCTATTTACACCCATGGTAAATACATTAGAAGGTATTGATTTCTCACAAGCTTCCCTCTTTGGTACAACCGCCTCTGGAGAAACACCAGCCACTTTCACCAATGCCACTGGTTTAATTTTTAATTTCCAATAAGCTATATTTAAATGTCCAACTCTATGACAGTGAAAACATGTTGGTCTTTCTGACTCAGTAATATGCTCTACATATATTTTTTACCACCCTGGGGAGAATCTCTTTTTTCATTCCTCCTGTCCTCACCACAAGTTCTGTTCATTCTCATGCAACCTGTGGTTTGCTGCCAGCCAGGTATCTGTGGGTTAAATCATTGCCATCAACTAAAACAGCAGCTTCCCTTTTTTAAAAAACCTTACAGGTCCTGCAGATATGCCCTGATAGCTCATGAAATGTGGTTTTTAAATTCTTCCATAAATACGATTTCCTTCACATTGTCAAAATTCTGTTCAGTTTTCTTTGCTCAAAACCAGCTGTCAGACAACAGCAGGAAGAAACCTTCTGTCCCTCCCACTTCACCAAGTGTCAGAATAAAGATGGTTCAGTCCTGGATGTGATTAACGACATCAATAACAGCAGAACCCAACCCCTGGAATCATTTGTGAATTCGCTGGTGTCTGAGCAAGCTGGATAACCAAGTGAATCCCTTCCCACACTCAGTGCAGGTGAACGGTCTCTCCACAGTGTGAACTTGCTGGTGCTTCCCCAGGGTGGATAATTCACTGAATTCTTTCCCACACAAAGAGCAGCTGAATGGCTCTCCCCACTGTGAACTCACTGGTGTGTCTGCAGGCTGCATAACCAAATGAATCCCTTCCCACACTGACTGCAGGTGAACGGCCTCTCCCCGGTGTGAACTCGTTGGTGTGGGTTTGCCGAGCGAATCCCTTCCCACACTCAGAGCAGGTATACAGCCTATCTCCAGTGTGAACTGGCTTGTGTCTGTGCAAGGTGGATGAATCGCTGAATCCCTTCCCACATGTGGAGCAGATAAACGGCCTCTCTCCAGTGTGAACTCACTGGTGTATCTGCAGGTTGCCTGAATGAATGAACCCCTTCCCACACACAAAGCAGGTGAACAGCTTCTCCCCAGTGTGAACTCGCTGGTGTATCTGCAGGTGGGATTGCCGAGTGAATCTCTTCCCACATGTTGAGCAGGTGAATGGCCTCTCCCCAGTGTGAACTCACTGGTGTGCATGCAGCATGGATGAATTACTGAATCCCTCCCCACATGTTGAGCAGGTAAATGGCCTCTCTCCAGTGTGACTGTGTCGATGAATCTCCAGCGCAGATGGAGATTTGAATCTGTTCCCACAGTCCCCACATTTCCATGGTTTCTCCATGATGTGGGTGTCCTTGTGACTCTCCAGGTTCGGTGATCAGTTGAAGCCTCACCCTCATACAGAACACAGATCCCTGTTGTGAATGGTGTGATGTTTTCTCAGGCTGTGTAACTGGTTGAAGCTTTTACCAGAGTCAGTGCACTGGAACACTCTCTCGGTGCTTTTCCAGTCACACTGATGTTCATAATCATTTGATGCAGGCAGAACAAACATGTTTCCCTCTAGATTCAAAGGCCGATGACACTCATGTCCCAATGAATCAACTGGTTCTGTCAGATTTTGGTGTGATGTTTGGTTTTCTGTCTGCAAATCCTCCTCTTCTAATATCCTGCAAAAAGTATTTACAAAAGTCATCACTGTCAGTACAGGATAGAAATGCAGAACAGACATTTCTATTTTCTATGGAACACTCTTTTCTCTCTCATTCTCCAAAAGGTGTAAATCTCCATCCCACATACTCTCCCTCCTTTCTCATTCTGGTATCGAATATACACCCTCCATATTCTCCTGAAGGTGCTGATTCATGCTGATAAACAGATCCATGTTCAACACTTCCTGTCCAGGATGTGAAAACCCAAAAATCTTGGTGCAGGTAGTAAACTGAATACATACATATACGTATAGATTCTGGACTAAAAGTGTGTTTAACACACAAAGCTGTGTTACTTGATCAGAGATTCATGAACGATGTCAATAAGGGCTTTATCAAGGTTGTGAGTAGCCGTGAAAACAATCTGGCTGCCTAAGAGGATGGTGGAATTGGAAATGTTCGATGACTTCAAAAGGAAATTGGATGGAGGAAATAAACTTGCATGGTCACAGGGATATAGAACAAGAATGGGAGTAATGGGATTGCTCGACAGAGAGTACTTGAGTTGCTGAATGGATTCCTTCTGTGCTAGAATGACAGCATGGCTGGAGATGAATAATGTAGCCACAGTACTATATCAAACAAGACTAGAAATAATAATAAATATCCTTCATTACACAACCATAAATAAGATATCTAATATGTAACACATAACAACACTGGACATATATCTGTCCTATTATGAATTTACTGTGCCCTTAAATGTCAGCGATCTCCTGGGGAAACCACCCATTTAATTGTGAACATGAGAGAGACCATCCTTTTAGCCAGACAAATAAATGTGTCAAACTGAGGGAGCAAAGGATGTCAATGTCTTTAAGAGAGAGAGAGAAATAAATTCAAATTCCCAGTGAACAAATTAAAGGATCACACAATAACATGTTTTGTGACTTTTACTACAACAAACAATCAAGAAGCAATATTGACTAAATACCATTTTTGTTGGCAACATACACCTTAAACTATCAAACAGAAATTTGCCATTTTACTTTGAACATAATCAGAAATCCTACTCCACAGTTATATTTTACTCTGTCCTTCAAGTAGAAACTCAATTCTCCTGGAACCTGTCCAAAGTGATTCTTTGCTCTTGAGGGTTTACTTCCATTCTTTACCTTTCCCAGTCTGGCAACCTTTAACCCCAGAACGGTCTTTCACAGTGAAGGTTCTACTGGGTCATCCCTCTAACTCAAGCAAGGCAAATCTTCCAGTCTTGTTTTAAATCCTCATGAATTTGTTCTTTTCAACGTGAGCACAATGTCCCATCCATATTCCCATGTGGTGAAACAGAGACTTGCCGCCTCTATCAGCTCTCTCTCTCTCTCAGATCTTGGCAGATTGATCTGTCTGTGAAAGTCCAGGATGCCTTTTCAGGGAATTTTCCAATCTGATCCTACAATGGCTTCCCAGGGATCCTTCCCCTATTGAAGCCCATCTTCATGGTAATGTGAATTACATGAGCCTTGTATCCAGGTAGACATGCCGATTAGTTACCTTTTAGGCTCTCAACTTCATTCTATCTTGAAATTAAATAGAAAATTCAAGTATAGTTGAAGGGACCGAAGGGATGGTCGCTAAATTTGCTGATGACAGAAAGACTGGTGGGAAAGTAAGTGTGAAGAGGACATAAGGAGACTACAAAATGATATAGACAGGTTAAGTGAGTGGCCAAAGATCTGCCATTTGGAGCGTGATGTGAGAAAATGTAAAATTGTCCATTCTGGCAGGAAGATTAAAAAAGAAGCATATAATCAAGATGCTACGAGATTGCAGAGCTCTGAGATGCAGAAGGATCTGGGTGTCCTTGTGCCTGATTCGTAAAAGCTAAATATTCAGGTACACCAAGTAATTAGGAAAGCTAACAGGATATTACTGTTAGAAGTGGTTATGCTTCAGTTATACAGGGCATTGTTGAGACCACATCTGGTGTACGGTGTACAGTGTTGGTCTCCTTATTTAGGAAGGCTGTAAATGTATTGGAAGCTGTTCAGAGAAGGTTTACTGGACTAATACCTGGAATGGGAGGGTCATCTTATGAGGAAAGGTTGGGCAGGCTGGGCTTGTATCCACTGGAGTTTAGAAGAGTAAGAGGCGACTTGATTGAAACATATAAGATCCTGAGGGGCCTCGACAGGGTGGATGTGGAAAGGATGTTTCCTCTTGTGGGAGAATCTGGAAATTGGGATCACGGTTTAAAAGTAATGGGTCGCCTCTGTAAGACAGAGGAGAGTTTTTTCTCTGTGAGTCTTTGGAACTCTCTTCCTCAAAGGGCGGTGGAAGCAGAGTCTTTGAATATTTTTGAGGCAGAGTGAGATAGGTTCTTGATAAGCAAGAAGTAAAAGGTTTTCAGGGGGTAGGTGGGAATGTGGAGCTGAGGTTACAATCAGATCAGCCAGGAACTTATTGAATGGTGCAGCAGGCTCGAGGGGCCGAGTGGCCTACTCCTGCTCCTAATTCATTTGTTATCACATCCTTTATAATAGATTCTAGCATTTTCTCTACTACTGATGTCAGGCTAACAGGTCTGTAGTTCCTCGTTTTCTCTCTCCCTCCTTAAATAGTGGGTGACATTTGCCACCTTCCAATCTGCAGGAACCATTCCAGCATCTACAGAATTTTGGTGGATGATCACCAATGCATCCACTATCTCTACAGCCACCTCCTTCAACACTCTGGGATGTAGATCATCAGGTCCAGGGGATTTAACAACTTTCAACCCCATTCATTTCTCCAGTACTACTTTTTTACCAACACTAATCTCTATCAGTTCCTCATGCTCACTAGTCCCTTGGTTCTCTATTATTTTTGGGATGATTTCTGTATCTTCCTCTGTGAAGACAGACACACATTGTTTAGTTTCTCTGCCAATTCTTTATTCCCCTTTATAAATTCTCCTGTCTCTGCCTGGAATGGACCCACATTTCTCTTTGCTAATCTTTTTCTTTTCACATACCGATAGAGGCTTTTACATTCGCTTTTTATGTTTCTTGCCAATTTGCTCTCATGTTCGATTTTCTCTTTCTTCATCAGTTTCTTGGTCCTCCTTTCCTGAATTCTAAAAAAGCTCCAATCCTCAGGCTTGCTACTTTTTTTGGTCACTTTAGGAGCCTCTTCCTTTGACCTAATGCAATCTTTATCTTTTCTTTGTTAGGCTGTTAGGCACAGTTGCATCATTTTTCATCTTTGTTCCCTAAAGGAATCTATATTTGTTGTAAATGTGTAATAATTCCTTCAATGTTAGCTATTGCCTGTCTACTGTCATAACTTTTCATGTAGTTTCTCAATCTACCACAGTCAGCTTGACCCTCAAACTATGATAGTTTTCTTCTGTGAGAAGCGCCCAGATAAATTATGGAAAAGAATCATCCAACCAGCACAACCCATCTCCATGGCAACCTGGCATGCTTTGGGTGGTTCCAAAAAGAAACGCAAACCAAATATATTTTACATTCCAAACACCCTTTCATCCTGTGATCCCTGTGAAATATGAAACAAGATATTCGCAACAAGGCTCAAAGAGCATCAGCCACTGGGGCAAAGTCATGGGACTGGTCAGTCCAGCAGAAAGAAACCCTCCAACCCTCCCACATCACCAAGTGTCAGAATGAATATGGTTCAGTCCTGGATGTGATTAACAGCAGCAATAACAGCAGAATCCAAACCCTGCAGTCATCTGTGAACTCGCTGGTGTGTCTGCAGATGGGATGACTGAGTGAAACCCTTCCCACACACAGAGCAAGTGAACAGCCTCTCCCCAGTGTGAACTCGCTGGTGCCTCAGCAGGTGGGATGACTGAGTGAATCCAATCGCACATTGAGGGCAGGTAAACAGCCTCGCCCCAGTGTGAAGTCGCTGGTGCAGCAACAGGTTGAATGACTGAGTGAATCCCTTTCCACAGTCAGAGCAAGTGAACGGCCTCTCCCCAGTGTGAGTTCGCTCGTGTGTCCGCAGCTGGGATAACCAAGTGAATCCCTTCCCACAATCAGAGCAGGTGAACGGCCTCTCCCTGGTGTGAACTTGCTGGTGTGCCTGCAGTCTGCAGAACTCAGTGAATCCCTTCCCACACACGGAGCAGGTGAATGGTCTTTCCCCGGTGTGAACTCACTGGTGAGTGAGTAGGTTGGGTAATCGAGTAAATCCCTTCCCACAGTGAGAGCAGGTGAAGGGCCTCTCCCCAGTGTGAATTCGCTGGTGTATTTGCAAGTTGTTCAACCGAGTGAATCCCTTCCCACACACGATGCAAGTGAACGGCCTCTCCCCAGTGTGAACTTGTTGGTGTCTCTGCAGGCTGATTAACCGAGTGAATCCCTTCCCACACACGGAGCAAGTGAATGGCCTCTCCCCGTTGTGAACCCGCTGGTGTGACTGCAGGTGTTGTAACTGAGCAAATCCCATCCCACACTCAAAGCAGATGAATTGTCTCTCTCCGATGTGACTGCGCAAATGAGTTTCCAGCTCAGAGGGGGCTTTGAATCCCTTCCCACAGTCCCCACATTTCCACGGTTTCTCCATGGTTCGGTGTCCTTGTGTCTCTCCAGGTTTGACGATCAGTTGAAGCCTTGTCCTCACACAGAACACATGTACGGTCTCTCTCTGCTGTGAATGGTGATGTTTTTTCAGGCTGTGTAATTGGTTAAAGCTCTTTCCACAGTCAGTGCACTTGGACACTCTCACTCGGATGTGTGTGTCTTGGTGCTTTTCCAGTCACACTGATGTTTAAAATCTTTTCAAGCAGACAGAACAGACAAACATTTCTCCTTCTAAATTCAAAAGCTGATCATATTCAGGTTCCTATAAATCGAGTGACTCTGTGATATCTTAACCTTTGATTTCAGATTTCTGTCTGTAAATCCTCTCCTCTTCTCATATCCTGTAAAAGGAATTCACAACAGGCAGCATTGTCAGTACAGGATAGAAGTTCAGAACAGACAATTCTCGTTTGTATGGAGCATTCTTTCCTCTCTCATTTCTCCAAACACAATCTCTTTCTCTCCATTCTCACTCTGCTGTACCTAACATACACCCTCCCAATTCTCCTGAAGGTTCATGCTGATCGACAGATCTACTCTCACTGCTTCCTGTCCAGGACACAGAGATCATAAGAAATAGGAGCAGGAGTAGACCAGTCGGCCCATTGAGCCTGCTCGGCCATTCAATGAGATCAAAGCTGATCTACCTCGGCACCATTTTCTCGCACTATCCCAAATATCCCTTGATATCTTCAATATCTAAAAATATATCTGTCTTGAATATGTTTAATGACTGAGACTCCACAGTCGTGCAGGGATCATCCTGGGACCCCATCTATTTACAATTCATATCAATGACTTGGATGAAGGAATTGACTGCATTGTAGCCAAATTTGCCAATAATACAATGATAGACAGGAAACAAGTTGTGAGGAGGATACAAAGAGCCCATAAAGGGATAGCAATAGGTTTAGTGATGGAGAAAAATATTGGCAGATGGAATCTAATGTGTGAAAATGTGAGATTGTCCACTTTGGCAGGAAGAATAGAAAAGTAGAGCATTATTTAAATGGAGGGAGATTGCAGAATGCTGCGGTACAGAGGGATCTGGGTGTCCTTGTACATTAATCACAAAAAGTCAGTATGCACGCGCAGCAAATAATGAGAAAGGCAACTGGAATGTCGGCCTTTATTGCAAGGGAGATGGAGTATAAAAGTAGGGAAGTCTTCCTGTAGCTGCACAGGATATCGGTGAGACCACACCTAGAGTACTGTGTGCAGTTCTGGCCTCCTTCTTTAAGGGGTATATACTTCCATTGGAAGCAGTTCAGAGAAGGTTTACTAGACTGACTGGCGTACTCTACAGAGAGTCAGCATGGACTCAGGTTTTTGAATGGACTTAATCAGTGCCATAATGACTCCATAACTGGAAATATATAATGTAGTTACATTGCTATATTATAAGACTAGAAATAATAATAAATGTATTTTATTCTAGAACCACCAATAATATATCTAATATGTACCATAAAACAACACTGGACATATCTCTGTCCAATACTAATTTATTGTTCCTTTAAATGTCAGCCACCTCCTGGGGAAACCACCCCTTTAACTGTGAACGTTAGGAAAGAGACCATCCTATTAGCCAGACAAATAAATGTGTCAAGCTGAGGGAGCAAAGAATGTCAATATCTTTAAGAGAGAGAGAGACCTGGGCCAACCTTTCCAGAGTCTGCACCCTCCCTGGATTCACTTCCTTTCCCGTCAGTTCCAGCAAGTCAACAATTTGCCCCCAGAATGAGAAAAGAAATCGAAAGGGGGAAACAATTGATTTCCTCACAGATGTTACCCAGAGGAGGAAGTTTTAGTCTGAAGCTCATTGTCCAACTTCCGCATTGTGACGTCCACAATGGAACCCTGCCTGAATCAGCCAATAGGAATCACACCGCTCCACGGTGACGTCCTCGGGTTCCAGTCTGCAAGCCAGGCGCGCGGACACGGGATCCCCGCCCCCACCCATTGTTCCCCCTCCCCCTCCTCGAGCCAAGGTTTCCAGGCAACCGGCTGACGGCTCCGGCCAGAGCGAAAAGCCGCACGGAGAACTCGGGAGAGAGGAAGCTGCGCATGTGTGGGATTTAGCCCGCCCCCTTCCCATCATGCTGAGGGGTTGACCAATGGGAAGAGTTGGAGAACAGGAAAACCCTGGTCCTCAAGCCAATCAGAGTGCGGGCTTTGTGTGAATGAAGATTGAGCTTCACACAGACTAAAACTTCCTCCTGTGTCCAACATCTGTGAGTAAAACACTTTCTTTTCTCCCCCTTTCCATTTCTTTTCTCATTCTGGGGGGAAATTGTTGACTTGCAGGAACTGAAGGGAAAGGAAGTGAATCCAGGGAGGGTGCAGACTCTGGAAAGGTTGGCCCAAGTCTCTCTCTCTGAAAGACATTGACATCCTTTGCTCCCTCAGCTTGACACATTTATTTGGCTGGATGAAAGGATGGTCTCTTTTCTCATGTTCACAATTAAAGGGGTGGTTTCCCCAAGAGTTGGCTGACATTTAAGGGGACAGTAAATTAATATTGGACAAAGATTTGTCTAGTGTTGTAATATGGTATATATTAGATATATTATTTATGGTTCTGTAATAATGTGTTTATTATTATTTCTAGTCTTGTAATATGGTACTGTAACTATGTTATATGTTGCCTGTCATAGAGTCATTATGACACAGAAGGAGTCAATTTAGCAGCTCAAGTAGATGCCAACTCTCTGTGGAGCAATTCAGTCAGTCCCATTCCCCCTCTATATCCCCGTTCCCCTGCAAGTTTATTCCCTTCAATTTCATTCTGAAATCAATAACCCTCTCCACTTCCATCACCTTCATAGGCAGTGAGTTCCAGAGCATCACCACTGGCTGTCGAAATAGATTTTTTCCTCACAGCTCCATTTATCTCTAATTATGTAATAAAGTACTATATATTACACATATTTTAGTGCCGTACTATTGGATACTGCAGAACGAGAATTGAGAGGGAGTGTTTGGGAAGGAGATGTACAGTTTTTGCGGAACGAGTGCACCATAGAAACTAGAATTGTCTGTTCTGAATTTCTATCCTGTACTGGCAGTACGACTTTTGTAATCTACTTTTACAGGATATTAAAAGGGAAGGATGTGTAGACAGAAATCTCAAACCAATCATCACATCAAGATCTGACGCAGCCACTTGATTCATGGGACCTGAGTAACATCGGTCTTTGAATCTGGAAGGAGAAATGTTTGTCTCTTCTGTTTGGTTCAAGAGATTTTAAATATCAGTGTGACTGGAAAAGTACTGAGACACAAACACCTGAGTGAGAGTGTTCCAATGCACTGACTGTGGAAAGGAGCTTTAGCCAGTTACACAGCCTGAAAAAATACCACACCATTCACAGTGAGGAGAGACCGTGCATGTGTTCTGTGTGAGGACGAGGCTTCAACTGATCACTGAACCTGGAGAGACTCAAGGACATCCACACCATGCAGAAACCATGGAAATGTGGGGACTGTGGGAAGGGATTCAAATACCCATCTCACCTGGAAATTCATTGGTGCAGACACAGTGGGGAGAGGCCATTCATCTGCTTTGTATGTGGGAAGGGATTCAGTCGGTTATTGTCCTTGGAGTCACACCAGCGAGTTCACACTGGGGAGAGGCCGTTTACCTGCTCTGAGTGTGGGAAGGGATTCACTGATTCATCCAACCTACTGACACACAAATGAGTTCATACCGGGGAGAGGCCGTTCACTTGCTCTGAGTGTGGGAAGGGATTCACTGATTCATCCAACCTACTGACACACAAGCAAGTTCACACCAGGGAGAGGCCGTTCACCTGCTCTGAGTGTGGCAAGGACTTCACTCAGTTATCCAACCTGCAGGGACACCAGCGAGTTCACACTGGGGAGAGACCATTTACCTGCTCCGAAGGTGGGAAAGGATTCACTCAGTCATCCCAACTGCAGACATACGAGCGAGTTCACACCGGGGAGAGGCCATTCACCTGCTCTGAGTGTGGGAAGGGATTCACTCAGTCATCCCACCTGCAGCGACACCAAGTTCACAAGTGATTACAGGGGTTGGATTCTGCTGTTATTGCTGCTGTTAATCACATCCAAGACTGAACCATGTTCATTCTGACACTTGGTGAAGTGGGAGGGTCAGAGGTTTTCTTTCTGCTGGACTGGCTGATCTCATGATTTTGCTTCCAGTGGCTGATGCTCTCTAAGCCTGGGAGTGCACATTTCCACTGAAATGATCCACAAAAGATGATGAAAATAGATTTGTTTTATCCTGGATAATAAATAGTGATTATTCCTACCATTACAGGTAGATCTGAAATAAATATAGAGGGTGCAGGTAAAACTCAGCGAGTCTGGCAGCATCTTTGGAGAGAGAATCAGAGTTAACTTTTCCAGTCCAATATGACTCTTCCTCAGAACTTCAGAGATGGAGAAATGTGATGGGTCTGATGCTGTTGAGAAATGGGGGAGGGTCAGGTAGAGCAAAAGGGAAAGTCAGGGATTGGATAGAGGGCAGGCGAGATTAAATAACAAAAATGTCATGGAACAAAACGCAAAGGGAGAGGTAATGGTTGCAATAAAGAAACAAAGCATTGGTCCAGAGTAAGTGTTGATGGCAGAATAAAGGACAGCTCTGTCTGAAAGCAAAAACATGAAAACAAGATACAGACTGGCACTTGGCAAAAAAAAGATCAAAACAAAGGACAGAGTTGACCGTCTGAAGTTGTTGAACTCAATGTTGAGTCCAGAAGGCTGTAAAATGCCTCATCGGAGGATGAGGTGCTGTATGTCCAGCTTGTGTTGTGCTTCTCGGGAACATTGCAGCAGGCCAAAGACAGAAATGTGAGCATGAGTGCAAGGTGCTGAATTATAATGGCAGCAACTGGAAGATCAGAGTCATGCTTGTGGACTGAGTGGAGGTGTTCCACAAAGAGGACAGCGAACAGGGTACAGATGAATTAAAGAGAAACCATTTGGGTCCAGAACATTGTGCACATCCTTTTACTCTGGTTTTCTTTGATCCTCAAGTAATTTTCTGTTTTTTTAACCATGTTCTGTTTCATGAATAAACTTTTAAAATATTTGATTTTTCTGAATTTTCCATGATTAGCTTCATGTACTTCAGGGAAAGTGGGTGAGAGGGGTTGGAAGGCTCTTTAACAAAAAGTGAGTCCCTCTAAGGTAATTGGCAAAGGAGCCAGAGGGGAAGATGAGATTTTATTTTTTGACACAGCGAGTTGTTCTGATTGGCCTGAAAGCAGATTCAGTAGTATCTTTACAAAGGGTAAATACTTGAAAGGGAAGAATTTGCAGGGTTCTGGGGAAAGAGCAGAGCAGTTGGATGAATCAGAGAGTCCTTTCAAAGAGATGGCAGGGGCATGATGGGTCGAACCGACTCCTTCTGCAGCCTGGGAATCTGAGCCTCCTGCTTTTGTGCAGGTCAAAAGGGACAGATTTCATTTCAGCCTCTTCCCTGTATCTGTATTTAAAGAGACGGGTTTCTGTTCAGCTCTGAGTGACCAATATAACAATGTCACCACTCCTCTGTATATTTAAACATCGAACAAAGCCTTGCATGGCCAATTATAGTCAACAGCTTTCCTGTAGCTCTCTCTGGACAGCAAGAATGTGTTTGACTGCTTAACAATAGCGACATCCCCTGAAAATAATTCAGACACCACAACAGAAACAACCTGCATTCATATAGCATATTTAAACATCGCAGGGAGCTTCACAGGTGTGATTACCAAACAGAAGATGACACTGAGCCACATAAAGAGATAGTAGCTCAGGTGACCAGGATCTTGGTCAGAGAGGTAGGTTTCAAGGAATGTCCAAAAAAGATCGAGGGGCAGAGAGATTTAGGGAGGGAATTCCAGAGCATGGGGCCCAAGTAGTTGAAGACACAGCCTCCAGTGGTTGTTCAAAGGAAACCGGGGATAATGAAGAGGCCAGATTTAGTGGAGCACAGATATCTTGGAGGGTTGTAGGGATGGAAAAGATTACAGAGATGGGGAGAGTGTGTGAGACCATGTGGTGATTTGAAAAAAAGGAGGCCATGGAAGGATTTGAAAAGAATGGGCCAGAATTTAGCTTAATTCAAAATCCCATTTACTTTTACAGAGGTAAAATTGGGCCAAGGAGGAGAATTTTAAAATGGAGGCACTGCTTGAGTGGGAGCCAATGTCGGTCAGTGAGCACAGGGGGTGATAGGTGAACGGGACCGAGTGTGAGTTGGGAGACGGGCAGCAGAGTTTCTCTATGGAAGAAAACTGGTCCAGTTCTGTATATTTCCCATCACACCGCTTATGTCCAAGATCAAGCTGACATCATCGCATTCCATTGGGATTGCGCAATCCACTGATGTCATCACATTCTATCGTGATGATATCATAAGATGACATCAGCTTGTTTGTGATTCCACAATCAGCTGACACCAGACTATAGACTTCATTGGGAGTGTGGGATTAGCTGATGGCTGCACACTGCTTTATCATTGTGCAGTGAGCAGAAACGATCATTTGTAAACAGAATTTTTAACAACATGTATAGAATTGATCTTCAGATCTGGACAATGATCTGGATCGCGAACATTTACCACTAAAATTAACTAATTTAGTAATGCAAATGTATGTGACTTTTTTGTTGACAGTTTGTTATCATTATTTACAATAAATTGTTCGAGATGAAACAAATCATTCCATCACCCAATCTCCCAATGTTAACAAACACTTTTAAAAATATGAGTATTTCTGAAAAACAAGACATGCTGTTGAAGCTTTTTGTCTCGCACTCATCAGGACAGATGCAAGAATACCAAATGTCAAAGGGAGCAACAATTTATACTGACTGAGAAACAAGGTGTTGATTGGTTGGCACATGGACTCTGATTGTTTGAGGGGTTGCCATGGGGAATGCACCAGGAAATAATTGTCCACCAAGCTTTTGTTTAATTGACAAGTTGAAATGCCTGGACAAATTCCTTTCGCCTGCAAAGGACTGGGCTCTGTGAACGAATACAAAAGATTCCAGGATCTGGATGTGGTCCGAATCTTCACCAAATGTAGTAATTTCTTCCTTGGGCCATACCATATTTGTGTACCACACTTGTTCAAGTACATCCATTAGTTTGTGAGATGTATTACAGACAGACAAACAGGGATGAAAACATACTCTGTATCTGAAAAGCAAAAAAAAAGAACATATTTATTAAGAGTTTGCAAATGCACATCCAACAACCAGCTCTGAAAACTCTGCTCACATTTTGACAGCTGTGACAAATTCCACCCCAGCAACGGAGACAATCCACAACATTCAAAAACAATCAATATTCAAAATAAAACAAACTAAAACAATTGAAAATAAAAAATAAATTCTCCCCATCTCCCAATGTGAACGGATCCCTTCAAAAATTCCAGGATCTAGATAATCACCAAAACCAAATCAGTTCTTCCGTGGGCCATATCCTGTAGTGTACTGAGTTTTGTTAAAATCCAACCATTAGTTTGTGAGATAAATTGTTTACAGACAAACAGAATAACAGGGATGAAAAGATTACCTCCGCCCATCTTCTGTGGCAGAGCTACTTTCAGTACATTGAGCCCCCGATATCTATTCTCGGCCAGCATTACACAGAGGGAGAAGGACTGGATTCTCAGACCAGCAAGTCAAGGCTCCCTCTTTAAATGGCCACTTCCCACAATGGATTCAGTGGCCTCTGAAGGGAAGCAGCCTCGATCCACACTGGGAGTTCCTGCCCCCCCAAGTCAACTGGCTCGTGCTGGCTCATGCTCCTGCTGGATGAACTGCCTGTGAGGATAGGAGCGTGTCGGAATAAAAAGAAATCTGCATTTATATAGTGCTTTTCACCACCTCAGGGCATCTCAATGTGTTTCACTGCCACTGAAGCTCCTTCTGAAGTGTCACTGCAGGAAATGTGGAATCCAATTTGTGCACAGCAAGATTCCACAGACAGCAATGTGATGATCACCAGATCATCTATTTTTACTGTTGGTTGAGGGATAAATATCGAGCCCCAGGACGCTGGGTGAACTCCTCCTCCTCCTGCTCTCCTTCCAATTCAGTGCAATACATCCACCTGAGAGGGCGGATGGGCCCTCAGATTAACGTCTCATTCAAAAGATGGTCCCTCCAACTGACATCGGGAGTGCAATCCCTGGATTATGGGGGCTCGAGTCTCTGGAGTGGGGATTCGAACCCCCCACCTCCTGACTCAGAGGCGAAAGTGCTACTCACCATCATGCCGTGTTGAATAGAATCAGCAAGCTGGTGTTCTAGAATCATGGAATGGTTCCAACACTGAAGGAGGCCATTCAGCCCATTGTGTCTGTGCCAGCTCTCTGCAAGAGCAACTCACCCAGAGCCACTTCCCCACCTTTGCCCCATAACCCTGCTTTCTCCTCTTCAGATAATGATCCAATTCTCTGTGGAAAACCATGAATGAATCTGCCTCCAGGTCCTTTCATCCTGGATGCCATTCTTGTAAATCTCCTCTGCTCCCTCTCTAAGAACTTCACATCTTTCCAGAAGTGTGGGGCCCAGATATAGGGTTCCATTCTAGAGGGATAGAATTGAAAAGCAGGGAGGTTCTGGTTAACTTGTTTCGAACCATGGTTAGATTACACTGGGAGTACTGTCAACATTTGTGATCTCCATTTAGAAAAAGGAAATACAGGCACTGGAGAAGGGGCAACAAAGATTCAGAAGACTAATACCAGAACTGAGAGCATTTAACCCTCAGGAAAGGCTGGGGCTGCTTTTCTCTAGAAAAGAGAAGACTGAAGGGTGACCTGATGGAAAAATTTAAGATGATGAAGGGGTTCGATAATCCAATAGGGATTTCATGAGAAACCTGTTTACCCAGTAGGTGGTGAGAATGTGGAACTCACTACAACAGTGAGTGGTTGAGGTGAATAGCAAGAATACATTTAAGGGGAAGCTAGATAGATACTTGAGGGAGAAAGGAATAGAAGGATATGCTGATGGGGGGAGATGAAGAGGGGTGGGTGGAGGCTCATGTGGAGCAGAAATACTGACAGAGACCAATTGAGCTGACTGGCCTGGCCCTGTGCTGTAGACTCAATGGAACAGAGACAAATGTATTTATTTTAGATCTACCAGTAGTGGTAGGAAAAACACTATTTACTGTCCAGGATAAAATAAATGTACTTCATCAGCTTTTGTGGATCATTTCAGTGGAAACGTGCACTCTCAGGCTCAAAGAGCATCAGCCCACTGGAATCAGAGTCGTGAGACCGGCCAGTCCAGCAGAAAGAAACCCTCCGACCCTCCCGCTTCACCAAGTGTCAGAATGAACATGGTTCAGTCCTGGATGTGATTAACAGCAGCTATCACAGCAAAATCCGACCCCTGGAATGACTTGTGAACTCGCTGGTGTCTCAACAGGTAGGTTGACCGAGTGAATCCCTGCCCACACTCAGAGCAGGTGAACGGCCTCTCCCCAGTGTGACTTCGCTGGTGTCTCAGCAGGTGCGATGAATGAGCAAATCCATTTCCACACTCAAAGCAGGTGTACGGCCTCTCCCCAGTGTGAACCCACTGGTGTGTCAGCAGGGTGGATGACTGAGTGAATCTCTTTCCACAATCAGAGCAGGTGAAGGGCTTGTCCCCGGTGTGAACTCGCTGGTGTGTACCTGCAGGTGTGACAAGCCAGTGAATTCCTTTCCACACTCAGCACAGATGACTGGCCTCCCCCAGAGTGAACTTGTTGGTGTGTCTGCAAGTGAGATGACTGAGTGAATCCCTTCCCACACTCAGAACAGGTGAACAGCCTCTCCCCGGTGTGGATGCGCTGGTATCTCAGCAGGGAGGATGAATGAATGAATCCCTTCCCACAGTCTAAGCAGGTGAATGGCCTCTCCCCATTGTGACTGTGTTGGTGAATTTCCAGCTGAGATGGGGATCTGTATCCTTTCCCACAGTTCACACATTTCCATGGTTTTGCCATGGTGCGGGTGCCCTTTGTATCTCCCCAGGTTTGACAATTTTAAAAAATTCATTGATGGGATGTGGGCGTCGTTGCCTCGGCCAGCATTTATTGCCCATCCCTCGTTGTCCTTCACAACATGGTGGTGAGCTGCCTTCTTAAACTGCTGAAGCTGAAGGATCATTCACACACAAAACATGTGTATGATCTCTCCGTGCTGTGAATGGTGTGGTGATTTTCCAGGTTGTGTCACTGGGTAAAGCTCTTTCCACAGTCAGTGCACTGGAACAGTCTCACTCAGGTGTGTGTGTCTCGGTGCTTTTCACCTGACGTTTCAAATCTTTTGAAGCAGACAGAACAGACAAACATTTCTCCTTCTAGATTCAATGACCGATGATATTCAGGTCCTGATCAATCGATTGACTCTGTCAGATCTTGACATGACGTTTGATTTGAGATTTCTGTCTGTAAATCCTCCTCTTCTAATATCCTGTAAAAGAAGTTTCACTGTCAGTATAGGATAGAAATTCAGAGCAGGCATTTCTGATTACTGTGAAACATTCTTTCCTTTTTCATTCCGTAAAAACTGTCATTCGCTGTCCCACACAAATATAAAATAAGCATCTTGTAACAGCACGAGTCATATCACTGTCCTCTATCAATTTACTGTCCCATTAAATGTCAGCCATCTCCAGGGAAAACCACCCCTTTAATTGTGAACATTAGGAAAGAGACCATCCTTTTAGTCGGACAAAATGTGTCAAGTTGAGGGAGCAAAGGATGTTAATGTCTATAAGAGAGAGAGTGACCTGGGCCAACCTTTCCAGAGTCTGCTCTCCCTGGATTCACTTCCTTTCCCTTCAGTTCCTGCAAGTCAACAATTTACCCCCAGAATGAGAAAAGAAAGTGTTTTACTCACAGATGTTGGACACAGGAGGAACTTTTAGTCTGTGTGAAGCTCAATCTTCATTCACACAAAGCTCGCGCTCTGATTGGCTGGAGGACATGAGTCCTTTCGGTCCTCCAATGCTCGCCATTGGTTAATCTCTAAGCATGACGGGAAGGGGCGGGCTCTCCCCCGCACATGTGCAGTTTCCCCTCTCCCCAGTTCTGCGAGTGGCTTCTCTGGCCGGAGCCGTCAGCCGGTTGCCTGGAACGCTTGGCTCGAGGAGGTGGAGGGGGAACAATGGGTGGGGGCGGGGCTCCCGTGTCCGCGCGCTTGGCCTGTGGTCTCTCATCTTTCTGAGGGACTCGAACTCAAGTTCTGTCGAAGGGTCATGAGGACTCGAAACATCAACTCTTTTCTTCTCCGCCGATGCTGCCAGACCTGCTGAGTTTTTCCAGGTATTTCTGTTGTTGTTTTGGATTTCCAGCATCCGCAGTTTTTTTGTTTCTATCTCATCTCTCTCCGTTGGTCAATCCCTGTTCGACCAGACGAAGTCGCGGAGCCCAAATTATTTCTGAAACAAAAATAAAAATACCTGGAAAAACTCAGCAGGTCTGACAGCATCTGTGGAGAGGAACACAGTTAATGTTTCGAGTCCGTATGACTCTTCAACAGAACTAAGGAAAAATAGAAGAGAGATAAAATATAAACTGGTTTAAGGGGCGGGGGTTGGGACAGGTAGAGCTGGAGAGAGGGTCAGTGATAGGTGGAGATAACCAAAAGATGTCACAGACAAAAGGACAAGGAGGTGTTGAAAGTGGTGATATTATCTAAGGAATGTGATCATTAAGGGTAGAAAGCAGGACGAGCAAGGTACAGATAGCCCTAGTGGGGGTGGGGGAAGGGATCGAAATAGGCTAAAAGGTAGAGATAAAACAATGGATGGAAATACATTTAAAAATTATTTCTAGGTCTGTCATAAACTACATGAGATATTACTGGTCCCATAGCATTGTAGTGATGTAACATATTTATATATATAAATATAGATACACATATATATGTGTGTGTGTAGATATATATATATATATATATATACACACACATATATAGATATATATCTTCTATATTTCAAGTCACAGGGATCAAAGTAACGAAAATTGTCTGTTCTGAATTTCTAGGTCCTGTGTTGTCGGTCATGTCCACTCGCTCCCTGAATAAAATTCTCCCTTACTCCCCCCACCACCATATCGCTAATAAGTCTGACATTATTGAATATTGCACACAATTTTAGTCCAGTAACATAGACAGATATATGGTGAGCAGCCTGCATGAAGATTTTAGTGTCTCTGTGTACAGGATCAGCATAAACCGGCACCTTCAGGGCAGTTGAGAGGGTGAATATCAGGTACACAGGGTGAGAACAGAGGGAGGGTGTGTGGGATGGAGATTTACAACTTCTGGGGAATGAGAGAGAAAATAATGTTCCAGAAAAATTCAAATTGTCTGTTCTGAATTTCTACCCTGTACTGACTTTCACAAGAGGGGAATTTACAGACAGAAATCTCAAACCAAACATCACGTCAGGATCTGACAGAGCCAGTCGATTCACCAGGACCTGAATATCATTGGTCTTTGAATAGAGAAGGAGAAATGTTTCCCTGTTCTGTCCACATCAAAAGATTTTAAACATTAGTGTGACTGGAAAAGCACCAAGATGCAGACATCTGAGTGAGTGGGTTCCAGCACATTAACAGCGGAAAGAGCTTTAATCAGTTACACAGCCCAAAATAAATCATACCATTCACAGCAGGGAGAGACTGTACACATGTTCTGTGTGTGGATGAGGCTTCAACTGATATTCAAACCTCAATAGTCACAAGGGCACCCACCATGCAGAAACGGTGGAAATATGGGGACTGTGGGATGGGACTCAAAGCCCCGTCAGATCTGGAAACTCATCGACGCATACACACCAGGGAGAGGCCGTTCACCTGCTTTGTGTGTGGGAAGGGACTTATTAAGTCATCCAACCTGAAGCTACACCAGCGAGTTCACAGCGCAGAGAGGCCATACACCTGCTCCATGTGTGGGAAGGGATTCATTGATTCATCCACCCTGCAGAAACACCAGTGAGTTCACACCGGGGGAGGCCATTCACCTGCTCTGAATGTGGGAAGGGATTCACTCAGTCATCCCGCTGACAGACACACCAGGGAGTTCATAGTGGAGAGAGGCCGTTCACCTGCTCTGCATGTGGAAAGAGATTCACTCAGCTATCCCTGCTGCAGATACACCAGCGAGTTCACAATGGAGAGAAGCCATTCTGCTGCTCTGCATGTGGGAAGGGATTCACTGATACATCCAACTTGCAGAGACATAAGCGAGTTCACACTGGGGAGAAGCCATTCATCTGCTTTGAGTGTGGGAAGGGATTTACTCAGTCAGTGCACCTGCAGACACACCAGGGAGTTCACACTGGGGAGAGGCCATTCACCTGTTCTGTGTGTGGGAAGGGATTCACTTGTTCATTGGAGCTGCTGAGACACCATGGCTGGCACACCAATTAGAGATTTTTTAGATACTCTAACTGTGGGTGTTAACTGTATCTATTCAGGTTAAGTAGATATTGATTGTATATTTACATGAGTATACATCAATAGAGACTTAGTGACATAGTGTGGAGTCAGGAGGAATATACCTGTAATGTTTCACTCTGTGAATAAATCTATACCAAAATAATGACTGACTCCACCCTAAGGCTGTCAGGATTAGAACATGGTAACAGAGA
Source organism: Carcharodon carcharias (assembly GCF_017639515.1). Taxonomy (NCBI): domain Eukaryota; kingdom Metazoa; phylum Chordata; class Chondrichthyes; order Lamniformes; family Lamnidae; genus Carcharodon; species Carcharodon carcharias. The sequence goes on from NW_024470624.1 coordinate 3,173,235, forward strand.
AAGCTGGTCTAATATGGGGAGACTGGAGCAACTGAAATTTCTCTCTGTAGATCATAGAGTCATTAGGGTTGAGAATGGGGCCATTCAGCCCATTGAGTCCACGCCGGCTCCCTGTAGAGCAAACCAGTCAGTCCCATTGCCTTGTTCTATCCCTGTATCGCTGGAAGTTTATTTCCCTCAAGTACCCATCCAATCTCATTTCAAAAACATTCCATCATCTCTGCTTCTACCACATTCATAGGAAGTGGGTTCCAGGTCATTACCATCACTTTAACTGCACACGAGGCTTATAGAACAAGGAGGAGGCTATTTGGCCCATCGTGCCCATGCTGGCTCTTTGAAAGAGCAATCCAATTCATCTCATTGTCCTATAGTTTTGTTTTCCTTTCAAGGATCTGTCCTGTTCCCTTTTCACACCATTTTCAGGCAGTGCATTCCACATCACAACAACTCGCTGTATTTTCATTCAAGTAATTCAGGATATAACTGTGTTTTGATTTTCACAGAGTATTCAAAATAGTGTCAAATTCATGGTTATTACATAAAATTAAAGTTCAATCTTTATCAATGATTTTGATGAGGGGACTGAGTTTAAATATCCAAGTATGCGGACAATTAGAAATAAATTGCATTTCTATAGCACCTCTTATGAACACAGGACCTCCTAAAATGTTTTACAGTCAACAAAGAACATTTGAAGTATAGTCACAGTTGTAATGTAGGAAACTGTACATAGGCTGGGTAATCAAATTTACTTTTGAAATTCAATCACTTTCATACCATTTTCACTGTTATGAGTAACAAGGTCAAGGAAGCCATTTTAAACCCTAATATGTGGCTTGCTGCAGCCATTTCACATTCTGTAACTTAATTAAATATATATTGATTTCATATCGAAAGGCAGTTATGAAAGAAATGATTATTCAGTTATGAACCTTGCAATATAATAGATAATTACTTTGTAAAGGCTGGATCTTTATTTTAAAAATTAACACTGTATAAACCTAAATGTTTCTCAACACTGCAGAGCTAGCAGTAATTGTTTAAACAAAGACATTATTTTCTAAAACAAAAACAGAATTACCTGGTAAAACTCAGCAGGTCTGGCAGCATCGGTGGAGAAGAAAAGAGTTGACGTTTCGAGTCCTCATGACCCTTTGACAGAATTATTTTCTAATTTTAATAAGCTACAGGACTTCATATTCTGTCAAAGTCCAGCTCAAGAATAAAGCTCATTTTTCAATACAATAAAAATCAATAAGAAAGAAAGCTATTGTCTTCCACAAGCTGTCTTTTTGAACTAATGTACCTTTTATTGACCAAATGTGTTAATTCAAAATTACTGTATTAATTAGCTACCAGTCGGTAATAGATGATTGAATAAGTAGTGAGCCTTAACTGAGTTACAATTATTAATCAGTAATTATAGTAAAAGACTGAATTTCATTTTCTGTAAAAATGTAAACCCTTAATTGCCATGTATGTAAAGTGCAATGAAGAGAAATGTACTGGAAGGAGAGACCTTCAAGCTCTGATTAGCCTCAACATTTGAAATTGTATGAATAGGGATTGTATAAAATCAGACTGGGGATAACTCCCCTGCTCTTTTAAAAATTGGTGGCTGCGGAAAGTTCAAAGTCCACCTGAAGCAGCAGACAGGGCACTTGGGTCCAAAGACAGCAGCGCTGACAGTGCTGCACTCCCTCAGTGATGGCACTCAGAATGTTGAATGTGATTTTTGTCCTCAGGTCCCTGGACTGGAACTTGAACCCACAACCTTCTAACCCAGAGATGAGAGTGTGACCCACTGAGCCACGGCTGACACAATACATAATATAATGCTAGAAGGGGAAAGTTATTATTTAAAATCCCCCACCCTGTGCCTCTCGTGCTTGAATCTCATAATAAAAACCCCAGTTTAAATAACAAGCATTTGATAGACAAATGTTGAAGATTTTAAGAGCCAGAGGTTTTGACTCCCCAGCTGAGCCTCCAGCACCCTTCTGTCTCTCTATTGCTTGTGTCAAGTACAGCCAGGTGACGGAGCTGAGGGCTAAATTTAGCTGAGAATAACGGGGCCTGAGCCCCAGTTGGGAAACTGCCATGGGCGTCACACTAATAGAGAGACAGAAAGGTGCTGGAGAACAGAGTGGGAAATGGGCCTCTAACCAATCAAGGCACAGAAGGGGGTGACCGGGGCTGATAGTGACCTGACCCCGGGGTTCAGTGCCCTTGTGTCCAAAGCGGAGAGTCACGACAACAGGGTACAGAGGAGCCGAATAGAAACCATTTGGGTCCAGAACATTGTACACATCCTTTTGCTCTGGTTGTCTTTGATCCTCAAGTCATTTTCTGTTTTTTTAACCATGTTCAATTTCATTAATAAACTTTTATCAGTAAAAATATTTGATTTTTCTGGGCTTTTCATGATTGAATTTCTGCACTTCAGGGAAAGTGGGTGAGAGGGGTTGGGAGGCTCTTTAACAGAAAGTGAGTCCTTCTAAGGTAATTGGCAAAGGAGCCGGGGGGGAGATGAGATTTTATTTTTGAAACAGCGATGTTAGAAAAAGGGGATCAGGAAATCAATTAACCCTTTATCCCCCTTTCCCAAACTCTGAAATGATTCACAGTGATAACCCTTATTGGTGACAGTGGTTAGATTTTACTCAGTATAAATAATATCTGACACATGCTCATGCCTGAGCAGTAGTATCAAAGTACAGCAGCATTACCATTACACTCTGGGTAGAAGGACCATCTCCATGTAAATGCTCCCTGGTCTGCCCCAGATGCCATGGCACCAGTCAATGCAATATGTAAAACCTCTACAAATCTCTGTGCTCAGGGAATCCCTGCTGATACTTTTTAATATCACAAAGTCTATGGAGACTGATTTAACCCAATCATTGCCGAGCTAACATTTGAACAGACCAATTACAAAACCTGTCATCGAACCATCTGTACCCGCCCAAGCCACATCAAACTCTCAAACAATTGGCTTCCCATGCTCCGTCCCCGATGCAGGGAGTCAGCATTCCCATGACAAGCAGTGAAAACATGGTGGCCTTGACACCCAGGTGTCGTCTAGGATTCAAGGTATTCTTGTTTTCTCTGTCCTCTGGGAGCTGTTCATCTCCCTGTTCCCACATAGCAAATCGTCTGTTCTCAGCTCTGCCAGATTTCTGCTGAAGTTTGGCCCCTTTTACACCTTTCGGTTTTCAAATGTGATTTTCCATAAAAAAAAAGGTTCAGAGCAAATGATAGAAATATCTTCCAGAGAAATCTATCAACTTATTCATCTCATCGACACCTCCTTGACTTTCATTAGACTGTAGGTGGATACCAGATTGATACATTCCACTGATCACTCTGTTACATCAATTCCTTTACTGTCCAATACAATATATTCATATCTTTAAAACAGAAATCAAATATTCCCAATTGATTTCAGGCATTAACATCTTTGGCTTGCTCTTTCTTTAAGATGTCAGGCTGGGGTTGATCTCTTTGGAGCAAAGGAGGTTGAGGGGAGATTTGATAGAGCTGTACAAGATTCCGACAGGTGTAGATAAGGTGGGCAAAGAAAAGCTGTTCCCATTTGCTGATGGTACAAGGATGATGGGGACACAGATTTAAGGTTGTGGGCAGGAGATGCAGGGGGGATGTGAGTAAGAATATTTTCACACAGTGAGTGGTAATGACCTGGAACTCACTGCCTATGAGGGGGGTGGAAGCAGAGATGATGAACAATGTCAAAAGCCAGTTGGATGAGCATTTGAGGGAAATATGGATTTGTTGGGCTGGATGGCCTTCTTGTGTGTTCTAATAACTCCATGTTCCAAAGACAGAAATTTCAGCTGCTCCAATCTCTCCAACTAACTGAAGTCCCTCATCCCTGGTGCCATTCTCATCAATCTCTGCTGCTCCCTCTCTAAGAACGTCACATCTTTCCTAAAGTGTGGGGCCCAGATAAAGGGTTCCATTCAAGAGGGATAGAATTGAAAAGCAGAGAGGTTATGTTCAACGTATTTTAAATCATGGTTAGATAACACTGGGAGCAATGTCAACATTAGTGATTTCAATTTAGAAAAAGGAAATAGAGGGACTGGAGTAGGGGCAACAAAGATTCACAAGAATAATACCAGAACTGAAAGCATTTAACCCTCAGGAAAGGGTGGGGCTGCTTTGCTCTAGAAAAGAGAAGACTGAAGGGTGACCTGATGGAAGTCTTTAAGATGATGAAGGGGATCAATAATCCAATAGGGATTTCATGAGAAACCTCTACCCAGTGAGTGGTGAGAATGTGGAACTCAATACCACAGCGAGTGGTTGAGGTGAATAGCATGAATACATTTAAGGGGAAGCTAGATACATACATGAGGGAGAAAGGAATAGAAGGATATGCTGATGGGGGGAGATGAAGAGGGGTGGGTGGAGGCTCATGTGGAGCAGAAATACTGACAGAGACCAATTGAGCCAACTGGTCTGGCCCTATGCTGTCGACTAATGGAACAGAGACAAATGTATTTATTTCAGATCTACCTGCAGTGGTAGGAAAAACACTATTTACTATCCAGGATAAAATAAATGTACTTCATCAGCTCTTGTGGATCATTTCAGTGGAAACGTCCCAGGCTCAAAGAGCATCAGCCCACTGGAATCAAAGTCGTGAGACCGGCCAGTCCAGCAGAAAGAAACCCTCCGACCCTCCCACTTCACCAACTGTCAGAATGAACATGGTTCAATTCTGGATGTGATTAACAGCAGCAATAACAGCAGAATCCAAGTCTGCAATCACTTGTGAACTCGCTGGTGTGTCAGCAGGTTGGATGACTGAGTGAATCCCTTCCCACACACAGAACAGATGAATGGCCTCTCCCCGGTATGAACTCGCTGGTGTGTCAGCAGGCTAGATGACTGAGTGAATCCCTTCCCACATGTCGAACACGTGAAAGGCTTCTCCCCGGTGTGAACTCGCTGGTGTATCAGCAGGCTGGATGTATCTCTGAATCCCTTCCCACACACACAACAGATGAACGGCTTCTCCCCACTGTGAACTCGCTGGTGAGAAAGCAGGGTGGATGACTGTGTGAATCCTTTCCCACACACAGAGCAGGTGAATGGCCTCTCGCCAGTGTGAACTCGCTGGTGTAACAGCAGCTTGGATAACTGAACGAAACCCTTTCCACACTCAGAGCAAGTGAATGATCTCTCGCCATTGTGAACTGGCTGGTGTGTCTGCAGGTGGGATAACTGATTAAATGCCTTGCCACACTCAGAACAGCTGAATGGCCTCTCCCCGGTGTGAATTCGCTTGTGTTTCTGCAGATTGGATGAATTAGTAAATCCCTTCTCACACTCAGAACAGATAAATGGTCGTTCCCCAGTGTGAACTCGCTGGTGCGTCTGCAAATGGGATAACAGAGCGAATGCCTTTCCACACTCAGAGCAGGTGAATGGCCGCTCCCCGTTGTGAACTCGCTGGTGTGTCTGCAAATTGGATAACCGAGTGAATCCCTTCCCGCACTCAGAGCAGGGGTATGGTCTTTCCCCAGTGTGAACTCGCTGGTGCATCAGCAGGTTGGATGAATCACTGAATCCCTTCCCACACTCGGGGCAGGTGAATGGCCTTTCCCCAGTGTGACTGCGTCGATGGATCTCCAACTCAGACGGGGCTTTGAATCCCTTCCCACAGTCCCAACATTTCCACGGTTTCTCCATGGTGCACGTGTCCTTGTGTCTCTCCAGATTCAATGATCAAAGGCAGCTTCATCCACACACAAAGCACAGGGGTGGTCTCTCCCCACTGTGAATGGGGCAATGATTTTTCAGCCTGTATGTCTGGTTAAAGCTCTTTCCACAGTCAGTGCACTGGAACACTCACTCGGGTGCATCTCTCTCAGTACTTTTCCAGTCACACTGAGGCTTAAAACCTTTTGAAGCAGACAGAACAGACAAACATTTCTCCTGCTCGGTTCAAAGGGCCAGTGATATTTAAGATCCAATTAATCAACTGATTCTGTCAGATCTTGAAGTGAAGCTTGATTTGAGATTTCTGTCTGCAAGTCTTCCCCTTCTAATATCCTGTGGAAGGAATTTACAAAAATCATCACTGTCAGTACAGGATAGAAATTAAGAGACAATTCAAGTTTATATGGGAAATTCTTTCCTCTCTTGCTCCCCAAATATAAATCTCCATCCATACACTTGCCCTCCATTCTCATTCTGCTGTACCTAATACACACCCTCCCAATTATCCTGAAGGTGCCGATTCATGCTGATCAACAGATCCATGGTCACTTTTTTCTGTCCTGGACACAGAGACATGAAAATCTTAGGCAGGCTGCTAACCTAAATATCTATGTGTAGAAATATATGTATATTTACTGATAAGCAATACAGAGAGGATGAGGTGAAACTTTAATTCTGCAGCAAGTGCTTCTGGTCTGGAACTCGCTGCCTATGAGGGTGATGTACGCAGAGACAATGAATGGTTCCAAAATGAAACTGGATGGGTCCCTTGAAGGAAATAAACTAGGATGTTAAAGGGAATGGCACTGACTGGATTGCTCTACAGCATGGACTCGAGTTGCTGAATATTCTCTTTCTCTGCAACAATGACTCTGACTGGAAATATATAACTGTAGCTACAATACTATTTTATAAGCCAACATCTAAGAATAAATTAACTTTATAAAGCCTTAAATAGTCTAGGAAAAAGGCATCACATAACAACTAGACATACCCCTGTCTTATATTCATTTACTTCCCCCTTAAACGTCAGCCATCTTCTGGGGAAACTACACCTTTAATTGTGAACATTAGGAAAGAGACCATCTTTTTAGCCAGACAAATAAATGTGTCAAGCTGAGGGAGCAGAGGATGTCAATGTATTTAAAACAGAGAGAGAGACCTGGGCCAACCTTTCCAGAGTCTGCACCCGCCCTGGATTCACTTCCTTTCCCTTCAGTTCCTGCAAGTCAACAATTTGCCCCCAGAATGAGAAAAGAAATAGAAAGGGGTTGAAAAGAAAGTGTTTTACTCACAGATGTTGGACACAGGAGGAAATTTTCGTCTGAAGCTCATGGTCCAACTTCCGCATTGTGACGCCCACAATGGAACCCTGCCTGAATCAGCCAATAGGAATCACTCTGCTCCGTGGTGACGTCCTCGGGTTCCAGCCTGCAGGCCAGGCGCGCGGACACGGGAGCCCCGCCCCAACCCATTGTTCCCCCTCCCCCTCCACCTCCTCGAGCCAAGGTTTCCAGGCTGACGGCTCCGGCCAGAGCGAGAAGCCGCTCAGAGAACTCGGGAGAGGGGAAGCTGCGCATGTGCAGGGGAGAGCCCGCCCGCTTTCCGCCTGCATGCGGAGCGATTGACCATTGGGAAGAGTTGGAGGACCGGAAAGACACTGGCCCTCCAGGCAATCAGAGCGCGGAATTTGTGTGAATGAAGATTGAGCTTCACACAGACTAAAACTTCCTCCTGTGTCCAACATCTGTGAGTAAAACACTTTCTTTTCTCCCCCTTTCCATTTCTTTTCTCATTCTGGGGGAAATTGTTGACTTGCAGGAACTGAAGGGAAAGGAAGTGAATCCAGGGAGGGTGCAGACTCTGGAAAGGTTGGCCCAGGTCTCTCTCTCTCTCTTAAAGACATTGACATCCTTTGCTCCCTCAGCTTGACACATTTATTTGTCTGGCTAAAAGGATGGCCTCTTTCCTAATGTTCACAATTAAAGGGGTGGTTTTCTCAGGAGATGGCTGACATTTAAGGGGACAGTAAATTAATATAGGACAGAGATATGTCCAATGTTGTTATGTTACACATTAGATATAATATTTATGGTTCTGTAATAAAGTATATTTATTATTAGTACTAGTCCGATAATATACTGTAGCTTCGTTATATATTTCCAGTAAAAGAGTCATTACGATACAATAGGAGTCCATTCAGCAATTCGAGTCCATGCTGACTCTCTGTAGAACAATCCAGTCAGTCCCATTCCCCCTCTATATCCCTGTTCCCCTGCAAGTTTATTTCCTTCAAATCGATTTCATTCATCCATCCAATTTTGTTTTGAAATTATTAATCGTCTGCCCTTCCAACACCCTCATAGGCAGCGAGTTCCAGATCATGTCCACTTGCTTCCTAATAAAATCTCTTCCTCAGTTTCCCCCCACTGTATCTCTAATCAAGTGATACACACTGTTTATTACACACAGTTTTAGTCCAGTCATATATATGCCTGGCAGCCTGCATGAAGTTCTTCAGATCTCTGTGTTTCCTGGATAGGAAACAGTGAGCATGGATCTGTCGGTCAGCATGAGTCAGCACCTTCAGGAGAATTGGAGGCTGTATATCAGGTACAGCAGAGTGAGAATGGAGGGAGTGTGTGTGGGACGGAGATTTACAGCTTTTGTGGCTACAAGAGTGGGAATTCTGTGGAGAGTGACTCACCTTCTGACTCCCCAAAGCCTGTCCGCCAACTACAAGGCACAAGTCAGGAGTGTGATGGAATACTCTCCACGTGCCTGGATGAGCGCAGCTCCAACAACACTCGAAGCTCGACACCATCCAGGACAGAGCAGCCCGCTTGATTGGCACCGCATCCACAAACATTCACTCCCTCCACCACCGACACACAGTAGCAACAGTGTGTACCATCTACTAGATGCACTGCAGGAACTCACCAAGGCTTCTTTGACCGCACCTTTCAAAACCGTGACCTCTATCACGTGGAAGGACAAGAGCAGCAGACACATGGGAACATCACCACCTGGAAGTTCCCCTCCAAGCCACGCACCATCCTGACTCAGAACTACATCAGCATTCCTTCACTGTCACTGGGTCAAAATCCTGGAACTCCCTTCCTAACAGCACTGTGGGTGTATCTGCAGCGGTTCAAGAAAGCAGCTCACCACCACCTTCTCAAGGACAACTAGGGGTGGACAACAAATGCTGGCCTGGCCAGCGACACCCCCATCCCCATGAACGAATAAAAAAATGCAAAGAATGTTCCACAGTAAAGAGAATTGTCTGTTCTGAATTTCTATCCTGTACTGACAGTGATGATTTGTAAATTCTTTTTACAGGATATTAGAAGAGGAGGATTTGCAAACAGAAATCTCAAACCGAACTTCACATCAAGATCTGACAGAGTCACTCAATTCATCAAGTCCTGAATATCATCAGCCTTTGTATCTGGGAGAAATGTTTGTCTGTTCTGTCTACTTCATAAGATTTCAAACATCAATGTGGCTGGAAAAACACCGAGACACACACACACACCTGAGTGAGAGTGTTTCCAGTGCACTGACTGTGGAAAGAGCTTTAACCAGTTACACAGACTGAAAAAACATCACCACATTCACAACGGGGGGGAAACTGTACACGTGTTCTCTGTGTGGGCGAAGCTTCAACTGATCATCGGCCCTGGAGAGACACAAAGACACCTGCAACATGGAGAAACCGTGGAAATGTGGCGACTGTGGGAAGGGATTCAAATCCCCATCTGCACTGGACACCCATCGACGCATTCACACTGGGGAGAGGCCCTTCATCTGCTCCGTGTGTGGGAAGGGATTCACTAAGTCATCGAACCTGCTGACACACAAGCGAGTTCACACTGGGGAGAGGCCTTTCATCTGCTCCGTGTGTGGGAAGAGATTCACTGAGTCATCCAGCCTGCGGAGACATCAGAAACTTTTCAACTGATTACAGACTTTGGGTTTTGCTTTTATCACTGCTGTTAATCTCATCCAGGACTGAACCATGTTTATTCTGATTGTTGGTGAAGTGGGAGAGTAGGAGGGTTTCTTTCTGCTGGTCTGACCAGTCTTACGACTTTGCTTCCAGTGGCAAATGCTCATTGAGACTTTTTGCGAATATCTAGTTTCATATTTCATGTGAATTACAGAATGAAAGGGTGTTTGGAATGGAAAAGGTATTTAGTGTGAAACTGTTTGGAACTCCCCAGGGCATGCTAGGTTGCCTTGGAGATGGGCTGTGCTGGTTGGAAGGTTCTTTTCTTTAATTTTTCTGGGTGTTTCTCGCAGAAGGAAACTACAAAGGTACCAGTGTAAGCTGCCTGTGGTAGATTGGGAAACTACATTAAAAGTTATGATGCTAGACAGACAATTTAAGGAATGCAGAGGCAGTCACTTAGTGGTATTGTCACTGAACTAGTAATCCAGAGACATAGGGTAATCGTCTGGGGTCGTGGGTTTGTATCTCACCATGGCAGATGATGCAATTTGAATTCAATCAGTAAAAATCTGGAATTAATTGAAGAAATGTTCCTTGCTTCCCCAAAACAAATTGAACCAATCAGCTTGGAGCCTCTTCTAACTGTAAACCATAACTTGTATCTAAACAGGGTGTCCTGGAACACCTGGTGCTCTGACCTCTTCCTGACCTTAACACTAGTTTTTTTTCCATAAAGCTACATTTCAGTATCTGGAACTTAAAGAGCCAGGCACTTGAAGACTTTTCATCATTAAGCTTACAATTTGATAATGTGGCCTTATTAATTACACAGATGTATCACGGAGGTGAAGTCTAACAGCCAACACTGATAAAGTATTGATAATGTTCATTCTGGCACTTGGTGTGGGAGGGTCGGAGGGTTTCTTTCTGCTGGACTGACCAGTCTCATGACTTTGCTTCCAGTGGCTGATGCTCTTTGACCCTGGGAGTGCACATTTCCACTTTATTTTATCCTGGATAGTAAATAGTGTTTTTCTTACCACTACAGGTAGATCTAAAATAAATACATTTGTCTCTGTTCCATTGAGTTTACAGCACAGGGCCAGGCCAGTGGGCTCAATTGGTTTCTGTTAGCATTTATGCTCCACATGATCCTCCACCCACCCCTCTTCATCTCCCCCCATCAGCATATCCTTCTATTCCTTTCTCCCTCATGTATGTATCTAGCTTCCCCTTAACTGTATTCATGCTATTCACCTCAACCACTCGCTGTGGCAGTAAGTTCCACATTCTCACCACCCATTTGGTAAAGACATTTCTCATGAAATCCTGATTGGATTTTGAACCCCTTCATATTTTTAAAGACTTCCATCAGGTCATCCTTCAGTCTTCCCTTTTCTAGAGAAAAGCAGCCCAGCCTTTCCTGAGGGTTAAATTTTCCCAGTTCTGGTATTATTCCTGTTGCCCATTCTGCTGTGCCTCTATTTCCTTTTTCTAAATGGAGATCACAAATGTTGACAGTATTCCCAGTGTAGTCTAACCATGGTTCGAAACAAGTTGAACATAACCTCCCTGCTTTTCACTTCTATCCCTCTAGAATGGAGCCCTATGTCTGGGCCCCACACTTTAGGAAAGATGTGACGTTCTTAGAGAGGGAGCAAAGGAGATTTACGAGAATGGCACCAGAGATAAGGGACTTCAGTTAGTTGGAGAGGTTGGAGCCACTGAAATTTCTGTCTTTGGAACATGCAGTCATTAGGACACACAAGGAGGCCATTCTGCCCATCAAGTCCATATTTCCCTGAAGTGCCCATCCAATTGCTTTTGCTCATCATCTCTGCTCCCACCCTCCTCATCGTTAGCGACTTCCAGGTCATTACCACTCGCTGTGTAAAAATATTCTTCCTCACATTCCCCCCTGCATCTCCTGACCAAAACTTTAAATCTGTGTCCCTCTCATCTCTGTACCATCAGCTGATGGGAACAGCTTTTCTTTCTCCACCTTATCGAAATCAGTCATAGTCTTGTGCACCTCTATCAAATCTCCCCTCAACCTCCTTTGCTCCAAGGAGAACTACCCCAGCCTGACGTCTACAATAAAGAGCAAACAAAAGATGTTAATGCCTGAAATCAATTGGGAAGGCTTGATTTCTGTTTTAAAGATATGATGAATATATTTTATTGGACAGGAAAGGAATTGGAGTAACTCACCCGGGTGATCAGTGGAATGTATCAATCTGGTATCCACTTACATTCTAGTGAAAGTCAGGGAGGTGTAGATGAGATGAATAAGTTGATAGATTTCTCTGGGAGATATTTACATCCTTACCTATGTATTTTGTTATAAAGAAAACCACATTTGACACCTTGGCCACCACCTGAAATATCAGGACCATAACAGGGGGAGATAAGCAAAGACAGACACTCACTTTGATCTTTTGATAAGCGCACCTGAAAGTTCAGAATATGTGGCCTGACGTTGGGATACCTGTGTGAGTGTGCAGATGTGATTTGTTACATGTGAAGACAATAGCACATGTAAATTCATGGTGAAGTGGACTAAAAACTGGGTCCCAAACGTGTACAGCTACTGAACAAACAGTCTGACATGAAATGGTTAATGTGACCAGGAGAATGAGACAAAATATTTTGACATTATCAAGGTATTGACACATACTCCAGAGAGAAACTGACTTTAAAACAATCAGTACAGAATTAAACACATTGGTCATGGTCACAAAATGAGTAAAATTGAAGTAACAGAGATAAACATTTGGATTGGAATAATTAAGGGCTTGGGAGAAATAATACTGAGTGAGAACTGTCCACAAGTTGGACAGGGGTAAGGAGAGAGCTGGAGAATCTTTTACATCCATGCTTGATCTGTTGCTTGAAGCATATGTCCTTATGTACTAGTAATCTAGAACTCACGGTGCTCCTTCAGGAGAAGAAAAGATCGAGTAGATGTTACCCCAGGCAGGGTAGGAACACAACTTACTAGGAAAGCAAGAGAGTGAAATTGAGTGAGGGGTCAGAGAGAGTTCTCCTCTCCCTCAAGGTGTGGACTGTAAGAATCCTGGGGGACCTCCTACTTCGGGTTTTCTTTCTAATTAGTGAACACTGAATTAAAAACTGTGCCTGGATGTGCATTTATTTTTAATTTGATTGTTACACTTCTCCTGTTTTTATTCCTGTTGTGATTATTCTCTGGTTGAGGATGGTTGACAGGTGACAGGAAGGGAAATTGTAGTTTGGGTCTTCATTGATCAAATGTTTCTTTGTCCCGAAAGGTGTAAAAGGGGCCAAACTTCAGCAGAAAACTGGCAGAGCTTGAACAGACAACTTGCTTTGTGGGAACAGGGAGATGAACAGCTCCCAGAGGACAGAGAAAACAAGAGTGCCTTGAATCCTAGACGACACCTGGGTGTCAAGGCCACCATGTTTTCACTGCTTGGCATGGGAATGCTGACTCCCTGTACTGGGGATGGAGCGTGGGAAGCCAATTGTTTGAGAGTTTGACGTGGCTTGGGCAGGTACAGATGGTTCAATGACAGGTTTTGTAATTGGTCCGTTCAAATGTTAGCTCGGCAATAATTGGGTTAAATCAGTCTCCATAGACTTTGTGATGTAAAAAAGTATCAGAAGGGATTCCCCGAGCACAGAGATTTGTAGAGGTTTTACATATTGCATTGACTGGTGCCATGGCATCTGGGGCAGAGCAGGGAGCATTTACGTGGAGATGGTGCTTCTACCCAGAGTGTAATGGTAATGTTGCTGCACTTTGATACTACTGCTCAGACATGAGCATGTGTCAGGTTTTATTTATACTGAATAAAATCTAACCACCGCCACCAATAAGGATTATCACTGTGAATCATTTCAGAGTTTGGGAAAGGGGGATAAAGGATTAATTGACTCCCTGAGTCCCATTTTTCTGATATCGCTGTGTCAAAAATAAGATCTTATTTCCCCCTCTGGCTCCTTTGCCAATTACCTTAGAGGGACTCACTTTTTGTTAAAGAGCCTGCCAACCCCTCTCACCCATTTTCCCTAAAGTGCAGAAATCTAATCATGAAAAGTTCAGAAAAATTAAATAATTATCCTGCCGAAAGTTTTTTCATGGAATGAAAAAATCACTTGACGACCAGAGTAAAAGGATGTGCTCAATGTTCTGGACCAAATGGTTTTTCTACAGCTCCTCTGTACCCTGTTCCTGTGACTCCTGCTTTGTACACAGGGGCACTGAACCCCGGGGGTCAGGTCACCATCAGCTCCGGTCACCCCCTCCGTGTCCCGATTGGTTGGAGGCCCATTTCCCAGTCAGTCCTCCAGCACCTTCCTGTCTCTCTATTAGTGCGATGCCCATGGCAGTTTCCCAACTGGGGCGCAGGCCTAGTTATTCTCAGCTAAATTCAGCCCTCAGCTCCGTCACCTGGCTGTCACTGACATGAGCAATGGAGAGACAGAAAGGTGCTGGAGGCTCAGATGGGAAGTTGAAACTTGTGGCTCGAAACCAACACTGACATTTGTCAGTCAAATACATGCCAGTTACACAGGGGAATTTAATATTAGCTTTAGGCACTGGAGGCTAAGGGTGGGGCTTTTAAAGGGTAACTTTTCCTTTCTAACTCTTGTCTATAGTTTCAGCCATGGCTCAGTGGATCCCACTCTCACCTCTGAATCAGAAAGTTGTTGGTTTAAATCCCAGTCCAGGGACCTAAGGACAAACATCGAACATCCAAAGTTAAGCACTGAGGGAGTGCTGCACTGTCGGAGCTGCTGTCTTTTGGATGAGAAGCTAACCCAAGGGCCCTGTCTGCTCCTTCAGGTGGACTAAGAAAATTCCATGGCCACTAATTTGGAGAGAAAGGGAGTTGACCCTGGTGTCCTGGCCAATATTTATCAATCAACATCACTAAAAACAAATCATCTGAACATTATCACATTGCTGATCGTGGGATCTCGCTGTGTGTAAATTGGCTGCCGCGTTTCCTACATTACAACAGTAACTACACTTCGAAAGTACTTCATTGGCTGTAAAGCACTTTGGGACGTCCTGTGGTTGTGAAAGGCGCTGTATAAATGCACATTTTTAAATTTAAGATTGATGTTACCTGATCTTGTTACCTGCAATTTAATTGATTTCAGCCACCCCCAACTTGCCATTTAATAAATTCACTTTGCTTCAGACAAGACTTTAACCAATTAAGGCAAAGGCAGAATTCTCTGGATAGTAACTTTTGAAAGAAGTTTATTAAAAGAAAAACGTGTACTTAACAACTTTAAGACATTGACTTTTACAACTTCATGTGGGTGATCAGTCTGTAGAAGTGTAACCCTCTCTGGCTCCTTCTTTGACAGTAATTCTTGTGGAATTCACCCTCGGGAGTCTGGCTCCTTCTCTGACAGTAATTTCCTTGAAACTTGACCTTGGGAGTCTTTAGTACTTGGCTAGCAAGGGAGACCTTCAGAACCTCTACTTATGTCCCCAAAGTGACCATTACCCCACGTCATTATTGGGCCTGTTGTAACATGACAATTTGGTTGCTAGATTAATTAATTGGATCCCCAATTACTTTCATCACCTTCTCTCATTATCTTAGACAGGAACACAATAGAACTGTTTGATACTGTCCCTTTATCTGATTCGATACAATCCCTTATTCATACAGTTTCAAATGTTGAGGCTAAGCAGAGCTTGAAGGTCTCGCTTGCCAATACATTTATCTTCATTGCACATTCTTTACATAGGCAGCAATTAAGCTTTTACATTTTTACAGCAAATAAAGCTCAGTCTTTTACTATATGGATTCATTATTGATTCATTAACTAACTCAATTAAGGCTCAATACTTATTTAAACCTTTGTTACTGTTAATTAAACAGTAAGTGCGGAAAAAAGAGATGTCGAAGTTTTTCATCTTGCAGTCACCAGAACATTTGCAAGAATACCAAATGTAAAGGGAACAACAATTTATACTTCACATGAGAGGAGAGTGCTGATTGGTTGGCAAATGGGCTCTAACTGGTGGGTGCATTGCCTTGGAGAATGCACCATTTGACTGATGACTCGTGTCATTCTCATAAATCCTCACTCCAGCCTCGAGACTTAATGGAACAGAGACAAATGCATTTATTTCAGATCTACCTGTAGTGGTGAGAAAAACACTATTTACTACCAGGATTAAATAAATGTGCTTCATCAGCTTTTGTGGATCATTTCAGTGGAAATATGCACTTCCAGGCTCAAAGAGCATCAGCCCACTGGAAGCAAAGTCATGAGACTGGCCAGTGCAGCAGAAAGAAACCCTCTGACCCTCCCACTTCACCAACTGTCAGAATGAACATGGTTCAGCTCTGGATGTGATTAATAGCAGCAATAACAGCAGAATCCAACCCCTGTAGTCACTTGTGAACTCGCTGGTGTCTCAGCAGGTGTGGTGACTGAGAGAATCCGTTCCCATACTCAGAGCAGTTGAATGGCTTCTCCCCAGTGTGAGCTCACTGGTATTTCCGCAGGCTCGAGAACTGAGTGAATCCCTTCCCACACTCAGGGCAGGTGAATGGTCTCTCCCGGTGTGAACTTGCTGGTGTTTCAGCAGGTTGGATGAATCAGTGAATCCCTTCCCACATTCAGAGCAGGTGAACGGCCTCTCCCCGCTGTGAACATGCTGGTGTTTCCAAAGGGTGGATGAATCAGTGAATTCTTTCCCACACATGGAGCAATTGAATGGCCTCTCCCCAGTGTGAATGCGTAAATGAGTTTCCAGCGCAGACAGGAACCAGAAACCCTTCCAACAGTCCCCACATTTCCACAGCTTCTCCATGATACAGGCATCCTTGTGACTCTCCAGGTTTGATGATCAGTTGAAGCCTCGTCCTCACACAGAACACATGCACAGCCTCACCCCACTGTGAATTGGGTGATATATTTTCAGACTGTGTAACTAGTTAAAGCTCGTTCCACACTCATTTCACTGGAACACTCAGTCAGGTGCGTGTGTCTCGGTGTTTACCCAGTCACACTTATGAGGAAAACATTTTGAAGCAACAGTACAGACAAACATTTCTCCTAACGGATTCAACAGCCGATGATAATCAGGTCCTGATGAATTGGATGACTCTATCAGATCTTGACACAATGTTTGGTTTGAGGTTTCAGGCTGAAAATCCTCCCCTTCTAATATCTAAAAAGTGTTTACAAAAATCATCTGTCAGGACAAGATAGAAATTCAGATCAAACAATTCTAGTTTCTATGGAGCATTCATCCTCCTTTGTTCCCAACATCTGTAAATCTCCATCCCACACACTCTCCCTCCATTCTCACTCTGCTGTACCTAATTAACACCCTCCCAATTCTCCTGAAGAGGCTGATTCATGCTGATCGACAGATGCAAATACATTGCTTCCTGTTCATGATGTGAAAATTGTCATATAAGCATCAGAGATATCGGGAAAATCTGAAGAAGATTTTTTTTAGGCAGTGATTTTTCATGATCAGGAACTTGCTTCCTACGAGGGTGGTGGAAGTGGAGGCGATTCATGATTTTAAATTGAAATTGGATGGACGCTTGAAGGAAATAAACTTGCAGGTGATGGGTGTTATAGAGGGGGGGGTGGGACTGATTAGGTTGCTCTGCAGAGAGTTAACATGGATCCGAATTGCTAGTGTGCTCCTTCTGTGCTGTAATGACTCTATCTCTTTTACTAAATAACCATGAATAACATACACTAGACATATCTCTGTCCAGTATTAATTTACTGTGCCCTTAAATGTCAGCCATTTCGTGGGGAAACCACCCCTTTAATTGTGAACATGAGGAAAGAGACCATCCTTTTAGCCAGACAAATAAATGTGTCAAGGTGAGGGAGCAAAGGATGTCAATGTCTTTAAGAGAGAGAGACCTGGGCCAACCTTTCCAGAGTCTGCACCCTCCCTGGATTCACTTCCTTTCCCTTTAGTTCTCGCAAGTCAACAATTTGCTCCCAGAATGAGAAAAGAAATGGAAAGGGGGAGAAAAGAAAGTGTTTTACTCACAGATGTTGAACACAGGAGGAAGTTTTAGTCTGTGTGAAGCTCAAACTTCTTTCACACAAAGCCCGCGCTCTGATTGGCTGCAGGACAAAAGTTCTTCCCGTTCTCCAGAATTCCCATTGGTCAATCTCCCACTTGAAGACTATGAGAGGCAGAACCCCACGTGGGAGAGATTTTGCCAGCCAGCCGCGCTAAGCAGTTGTCCAATGGGAAAGGCTGGAAGATGGAACAATGATCCCCCGGTCAATCAGAGCGCGAGCTGTGTGGTCACCTCACCCCCCGCACATGCGCATTCATGCCAAAAACCCGCAGACTCACATACGCAGTCCATCGTCTCCTTAGCATATGCGCAGCTTCCCCTCTTCCTCGGACATGTGCCGTCCCAGGCCGCCTCCCGCGCGGCGGATGGAACGGTTTCTCCAGCGCGGCGTATTGTGGGAGCTGCGGCCGCCATTACTCATCCGGAATTACCTGGAGAAACTCAGCAGGTCTGGCAGCATCGGCGGAGAAGAAAAGAGTTGACGTTTCGAGTCCTCATGACCCTTCAGCAGAACTGGGTGAATCCAAGGAGAGGGGTGAAATATAAGCTGGTTTAAGGTGGCGGTGTTTGGGGGGGGGGGGGTGTGGGGGTAGAGAAGTGGAGGGGGGTGGTGTGGTTGTAGGGCCAAGCAAACAGTGATGGGTGTTCTTTTGTTCTTTTGTCTGTGACATCTTTTGATTATCTGGTCCTATCACTGCTTGCTTGTTTTGGGAAAGCACTGGGACCCAGCAAATTTAAATAATTTCAGTTGAAGCCTAGTCCACACGCAGAACATGTATAAGTCTCTCCTCACTGTGAATGATGACTTTTTTTTAAGCTGTGTAATTGGTCAAAGATCTTTCCACAGTCAGTGCACTGGGACACTCTCACTTGAGAGTGTGTGTCTCAGTGTTTTTCCAGTCACACTGAGGCTTGAAACCTTTTGAAGCAGACAGAACAGACAAACATTTCCCCTGCTTGGTTCAAAGAACCAATGATATTCAGGTCCCATTTAATCAAATGAGTTTGACAGATCTTGATGTGACATTTGGTTTGAGATTTCTGTCTGCAAATCTTCCCCTTCTAATATCCTGTAAAGGGAGTTCACAAAAATCATCACTGTCAGTACAGGATAGAAATTCAGAGCAGGCAATTCCAATTTCTCAGAGAGTCATAGAGGTCTACAGCACAGAAAAAGGCCATTCGACCCATCCCGTCTCCGCCGGTCAAATAAGTACCTATTTTAATCCCATTTTCCAGCACTAGGCCCATAGCCTTGTATGCCATGGCATTGCAAGTGCACTCCAAATACTTCTTAAATGTTATGAGGGTTTCTGCCTCTACCACAGTTTCAGGCAGTGAGTTCCAGATTCCCACCACCCTCTGGGTGAAAAAATTCTTCCTCACATCCCCTCTAAACCACCTGCCCCTTACCGTAAATCTATGCCCCCTAGTTATTGATCCATCCACCAAAGGGAAAATTCCTTCCTGTCTACCCTATCTATGCCCCTCATTATTTTATACACCTCAATCATGTCCCCCCTCAATCTCCTCTGCTCCAGGGAAAATAACCCCAGTTTATCCAATCTCTCCTCACAACTAAAACTCTCCAGCCCAGGCAACAACCTGGTAAATCTCTTCTGCACTCTCTCTCATGCAGTCACATCCTTCCTACAATGCAGATTCCAGAACTGCCTGCAATACTCTAGCTGTGGCCTAACCATCGTTTTATACAGTTCCAGCATAACCTCCCTGTTCTTATGTTCTATGCCTCGGATAATAAAGGCAAGGATCCCATATGGCTTCTTACCCACCTTATCTACCTGACCCGCTACCTTAAGGGACCGGTGAACATGCACACCATGGTCCCTCTGATCCTCGGTACTTCCCAGGGTCCTACCATTCATCGTGTATTCCCGTGCATTGTTTGTCCTGCTCAAGTGCATCGCCTCACACTTATCTGAATTAAATTCCATTTGCCACTGATCAGCCCATCAGACGAGCCCGTCCTTATCCTCCTGTAATCTAAGGCTATCCTCCTCACTATTTACCACCCCAACAATTTTCGTGTCATCCACGAACTTACTGATCAGCCCTCCTACATTCAAGCCTAAATCATTTATATATACCACAAACACCAAGGGATCCAGCACCAATCCCTGTGGAACCCCACTGCACACAGGTATCCAGTCACAAAAACACCCCTCAACCATCACCCTCTGCTTCCTGCCACTCAACCAATTCTGGAGCAAATTTGCCAAATTGCCTTGGATCCCATGGGCTCTTACCTTCGTTATCAGTCCCCATGCAGTACCTTATCAAAAGCCTTGCTGAAGTCCAAGTAGACTAGGTCAAATGCATTGCCCTCATCTACACACCTGGTCACCTCTTCGAAAAATTCAATCAATTTGGTCAGACATGACTTCCCCTGATCAAAACCATGCTGACTGTCCTTGATTCATCCCTGCCTCTCCAAGTGTGGATTAATTCTGTCCCTCAGAATTGCTTCCAATAGTTTCCCCACCACTGAGGTTAGACTAACTGCCCTGTAGTTCCCTGGTTTATCCCTTCCTCCCTTCTTGAATAATGGTACCTCATTGGCTGCCCTCCAATCCTCTGGCACCTCTACTGTGGGCAGAGAGGTATTGAAAATTATTGCCAGTGCCCCTGCTATCTCCTCCCTTGCCTCACTCAACAGCCTGGGATACAGTTCATCTGGGCCTGGAGATTTATCTACTTTTAATCCTGTCAGACTACTTAGAACCTCCTCCCTTTCAATGCTAATTTCTTTAATTATATCACAGTTCTTCTGCCTGATTTCAAAACCCACGTCGCCCCTATCACTTGTGAACAACGACACAAAGTATACATTTAGAACCCTACCTACGTCTTCCAGCTTATAGCAGACTGTACCCTCTCTCGTTCTCCAAAAGCTGTAAATTTCCATCCCACACACAGTCCCGGTATTTTCACTCTGCTACACTCTTTCCATTCTAAATCTAATCTACCCAGCGTACACCCAATCATACTAATCTTAAAATGTATGGTACTCTATTACATGTTTGGAGACACATGGGTCTGTGAGGGAGAACTGTATTTCAGCAGTGAGTTGTGAAGACCTGGAACTCACTGTGTACGAGGGTGGTGGAAGCAGAGATGATCAATGATTTCAAAATGAAATTGGAAGGGCACTTGAAGGAAATAAACTTGCACAGGAATGGGGATATAGAGGGGGAATGGGACTGACTGTATTGCTCTACAGAGTCGGCAGGGACTTGAGTTGCTGAATTGACTCCTTCTGTTGTAATGAATCTATGGCTAGAAATATACAACATAGTTACAGTGCTATATTACAAAACTAGAAATAGTCATTTTGTAGTACAGCACTTGAGAATTGCTGAAAAAAGAGACATGTTGAAGCTTTTTGTTTTGCAATCATCAGGACACTTTGCAAAAAGACAAATATAAGGGGGAAACAACTATTTATACTGTATGTGAAGAAAGTGCTAATTGGTTGGCACGTGGACTCTGATTGGTAGAGATGTTCTTGCAAAGTGTCCTGATGAGTGCAGGATGAAAAGCTTTTACATGTCTACCTTTTCAGCAAAACTAGAAACAAGAATAAATTAACTTAATTACAGAACCATAAATAACATGCTGAAATGTCCCCCATCACAACATTAGACATATCTATGTTCTCTATTACTGTATTGTCCGGGACAAAGGGTAAAACCAGAACTCATAGGAAATAAATTAAGGGACACTTCAACCGTGGGGCGGGGGGAGGATGGTGGTGGGATGCGGGTGACCATGAGAGAGGGTTGAGGGAGGGCATTGTGTTTCAATATAAGAGGGGATGGGGAGGAGGGATCCTGAGACAATAATAGTGAGAGTGGAGAGAGTTTAAAATCAACTAAAACTTACAACTTATCTTGTTCTGTCGCAACATCATCGTCTCTCTGCTGGCCGACTTGCTCACTTACCGTCCCACTCGAATCACTCAAACTCACCCTGGAGACTCCCAGGATCAGGTTCCCACAGGTTGTCCTAGAAATACAGGACAAAGGGTAAAATCAGGAGAAATCCCTTAAAATACAGGACAGTAAATCACCCTGAAATTGTCCCCTTAAATGTCAGCCATCTCCTGGGGAAACCACCCCTTTAATTGTGAACATGAGGAAAGAGGCCATCATTTTAGCCAGACAAATAAATGTGTCAAGGTGAGGGAGCAAAGGATGTCAGTGTCTTTAAGAGAGAGAGGGACCTGGGCCAGCCTTACCAGAGTCTGCACCCTCCCTAGATTCACTTCCTTTCCCTTCAGTTCCTGCAAGTCAACAATTTTCCCCCCAGAATCAGAAAAGAAATGGAAAGGGGGAAACATTGATTTCCTCAGAGATGTTGCCCAGAGGAGGAAGTTTTAGTCTGAAGCTCATTGTCCAACTTCCGCATTGTGACGTCCAGAAAGGAATCAGCCAATAGGAATCACAGAGATTTCAGTTCTGTTGAAGGGTCATGAGGACTCGAAACGTCAACTCTTTTCTTCTCCGCCGATGCTGCCAGACCTGCTGAGTTTTTCCAGGTAATTCTGTTTTTGAATAGGAATCAGTCTGCTCCGCGGTGACGTCCTTGGGTTTCAGTATGTAGGCTAGGCGCTTGGACACGGGAGCCCCGCCCACGCCCATTGTTCCCGTTCCCCCTCCCCCTCCCCCTAGAGCCAAGGTTTCTAGGCAACCGGATGACGGCTCCGGCCAGAGCGAGAAGTCGCTCGGAGAACTCGGGAGAGGGGAAACTGCGCATGTGCGGGGGAGAGCCCGCCCCTCCATCCCTTCATGCTGCGGGATTGACCAATGAAAGGAGTTGGCGGACCGGAAGAACCCTGGTACTCCAGCCAATCAGAGCGCGGGCTTTGTGTGAGTGACGATTGAGCTTCACACAAAATATAACTTCCAACATATGTGTGTAAAACACTTTTTCTCCCCCTTTCCATTTCTTTTCTCATTCTGGGAGCAAATTGTTGACTTGCGAGAACTGAAGGGAAAGGAAGTGAATCCAGGGAGGGTGCAGACTCTGGAAAGGTTGGCCCAGGTCTCTCTCTTAAAGACATTGACATCCTTTGCTCCCTCAGCTTGACACATTTATTTGTCTGGCTAAAAGGATGGTCTCTTTCCTCATGTTCACAATTAAAGGGGTGGTTTCCCCAGGAGATGGCTGACATTTAAGGGAATGGTAAATTAATATAGAACAGAGATATGTCTGGAAAAACTCAGCAGGTCTGGCAGCATCGGCGGAGAAGAAAAGAGTTGACGTTTCGAGTCCTCATGACCCTTCAACAGAACTGAGTGAATATTGGGAGAGGGGTGAAATATACTCCTCTCCTAATATTCACTCAGTTCTGTTGAAGGGTGAAATATACCCCTCTCCTAATATTCACTCAGTTCTGTTGAAGGGTCATGAGGACTCGAAACGTCAACTCTTTTCTTCTCCGCTGATGCTGCCAGACCTGCTGAGTATTTCCAGGTAATTCTGTTTTTGTTTTGTTTTGGATTTCCAGCAGTTTTTTGTTTTTATCAGAGATATGTCTAGTGTTTTCACATGGTACCCAATATCCCAATGCTACATATTCGATATATTAATTTTGTTTCTCTCATTCTCTTTTCCCAAAAGTCAGAGCCTATCCCAACCGGCAATGGGCACGGTGCATCCAGGACAGGACATCGTCCATCATGGGGCACACATATACTCACACACATACTCAGGGGCAATTTTTCTGTAGCCAGTTCATCTAACCAGCACATCTTTGGACGGTGGGAGGAAACTGAAGCACCTGGAGGAAAGCCACATGGACATAGGGAGCACGTGCAAACTCCACACAGACAGACATCCAAGGTCAGGATCAAACCCAGGTCCCTGGAGCTGTGAGGCAGCAGCACTAGCCACTACGCCACCGTACTGACCATTTATGGTTTTCAAATAAAGTTAATTTATTAGTTTTTCTAGTCTGGTGATCTCGTACTGTCACTATGTTATATATTTCCAGCCATAGAATCATTACCATACAGAAGGAGTCCGTTCTGTTACTCAAGTCCATGTTGACATTCTGTAGGACAATCCAGTCAGCCCCATTCCCTCTTTATTTTCCCATTCCCCAAATGTCTATTTCCTTCAAGTCCCCATCCAAGTTCATTTTCAGATCATTGATCATCTCCACTTTGAATGCACGCCCCCCCCCCCCCCCACCCTCCCATTTTGTGGGCAGCGAGTTCCAGCTCATGACTGTTCACTCGCTAACTAAACATCTTACTCTAATCATGTAATTCAATGCAGCATATTACACACATTTTTATACCAATGAACATGGACCTTTTGATCAGCATGAATCAGCACCTTCAGGAGAATCGGGATATTAGATAAGCAGAGTAAGAATGGAGAGAGGGAGAGTGTGTGAGATGGAGATTTACAGCTTTTTGGGAAAGAGAGGAAGGAATGTTCTATAGGAACTGGAATTGTCTGTTCTGAATTTCTATCATGTACTGACAGTGATGACTTTTCTAAACTCCTTTGACAGGATATTAGAAGGGGAGGATTTTCAGTCAGAAATCTCAAACCAAACATCAAGATATGACAGAGTCATTCGATTCACCGGGACATGAATACTATCAGCCTTTGAATCTAGAAGGAGAAATGTTTGTTTTGTTTGCTTGAAACATCAGTGTGATTGGAAATGCACTAAGACACACACTCTCAAGTGAGAGTGTTCCAGTGCACTGATTGTGGAAGGAGCTTCAACCAGTTAGACAGTCTAGAAAAAAATCACACCATTCACAGCAGGGAGAGACCATACACATGTTCTGTGTATGGAGGAGGGTTCTACTGATTGTCAATCCTGGAAAGACACAAGGATACCCACACCATGGAGAAACTGTGGAAATGTGGGGATTGTGGGAAAGGATTCAGTTACCCATGTCAGCCGGAAACTCATCGACACAGTCATGCTGGGGAGAGGTCATTCACCTCCTCTGAGTGTGGGAAGGGATTCATTGATTCATCCACCCTTCTGAAACACTTGCGTGTTTACACCGGGGAGAAGCCCTTCATCTGCTCTGAGTGTGGGAAGGGATTCACTGATTCATCCAACCTGCTCAAACACTTGCAGGTTCACACCAGGGAGAGGCCATTCACCTGCTCTGCATGTGGGAAGGGATTCACTCAGTTACCTAACTTGCAGAGACACCAGCGTGTTCGCCCTGGGGAGAAACCATTCACCTGCTCTGAGTGTGGGAAGGGATTCACTGATTCATCCAACCTCCTGTCACACCAGCGAGTTCACACCGGGGAGAGGCCATTCACCTGCTCTGAGTGTGGGAAGGGATTCATCCCATCTGTTCACACACCAGTGAGTTCACAAGTGATTACGGGGTTGGATTTGTGTTGTTATTGTTGCTGTCAATCACATCCATCTCATTCTTCTAAACTCCAATGGTTACAGGCCCATCCCGTTTAACATTTCCTCATGAGACAACCCAGGAATCAGTCATTGAACCCTCTGAACTACTTATCATCCAATTACACCCTTTCTTAAGTAAGGAGACCAAAACTGTACACAGTATTCCAGATGTGGTCTCACCAAGGACCTGTCCAGCTGTAGCAAACTGTCCCTACTTTTATATTCCATTCCCCTTGCAATAAAAAACATCATTCCATTGGCCTTCCTAATCACTTGCTGTACCTGCATCATAACGTTTGTGATTCAGGACACCCAGATCCCTCTGTACCACACAGTTCTGTTATCTCCAGCTTTTCTATTCTTCCTGCCAAAGTAGACAAGTTCACATTTTCCCACATTGTGCTCCATCTGCCAAAGGTTTTCCCACTCACTTAACCTTTCTGTATCCCCTTGCAGACTCATGTCCTCTTTACAGCTTACACTCCTACCTATCTTTGTGAGTCAGCCCCTTCATCTATGCCAATGAGATAGATTGTAAATAGTTGAGAGACCAGCACTGAACCCTGTGGCAATCCACTGGTTGGAGCTTACCAACCGAGAAATGACCCATTTGTCCCTACTCTGCTTCCTGTTAGCTAACCAATCCTCTGCCCAAGCTAATATCTTATCCCCAGGACCAGAAACTCTTATTTTGTGCAGTAACATTTGGTGTTGCACCCATATCAGATGCTTTTTGGAAATCCAAGTGCATCACATCTGCATGTTCCCCTTTATCCACCTTGCTTCTTACTTCCTCAAACACAAGTTCCCTTTCACAAAACCATGTTGACTCTGTCTGATTGTATTCTGATTTTCTTACTGCCCAGCTATAACCTCCTTATTAATATATTATAACATTTTCCCTACGACAGATATGAGGCTAACTAAGTTTCCTACTTTGTCTCTCTCCTTTCTTGAATACTCGAGTTGCCTTTCCAAATATTTCCAGAATCCGGGGAATTTTGCAAAATTGCAACCAATGCACCTACTGTCTCAAAAGCCATTCCAGTGAATGTATTGAGTATTTCAGCAGTCAAGTTGGTCAGCTTGAACAGTTACCTTGGAAAGAGCAGTCAGGAAGCTGTGGGAGCAGGCTGGAGGAATGCAATGTGTCTGGTCACAGTCAGAGCAAGAAGGCACTGAGACTCAAGCTTGAGCTGAGGAATCCACAGTCATGAGACTTAAAGAAATTTTGACAGCTCAATTATACAAAAGCGAATGGAAAGATACCCAGGAAATCTTGCACCTCAGGGCTCAGGAGGGGCCGATGGGATCCCCGGGGTTCAGTGCCCCATGTCCAAAATGGGGAGTCACGGGAACAGAGTGCAGAGGAGCCTAAGAGAAACCATTTGGGTCTAGAACATTTTGCACATCCTTTTACTCTGGTTGTCTTTGATCCTCAAGTAATTTTATGTTTTCTAACCATGTTCTGTTTCATTAATAAACTTTTGTTAGTAAAAATATTTGATTTTTCTGGACTTTTCATTAGATTTGTGCACTTTAGGGAAAGTGGGTGAGAGGGGTTGGCAGGCTCTTTAACAGAAAGTGAGTCCCTCTAAGGTAATTGGCAAAAGAGCCAGTGGGGGAGATGAGATTTTATTTTTTGACACAGTGACTTGTTCTGATCTGCCTGAAAGCAGATTCAATCGTACCTTTCCAAAGTGTAAATACTTGAAAGGGAAGAATTTTCAGGGCTGTGGGGAAAGAGCAGAGCAGTTGGATGAATCAGAGAGTTCTTTCAAAGAGATGCCAGGGCTATGATGGGCCACATAGAAATATATAGACCTGGGCCGCCCGCCCGTGCGGTGGATAGAGCGGTTTCCTAGCATGGGGCATTGTTGGAGCTACAGCCACCATTATTTATCCAGAGCCCAGTCTCCAAATTCCTGGGACTGGGATGGAAAGTGGGGGTGGATGGTGCAGTGACCCCAACCTGACACAAAGTACGGGAAGGTAGTGACTGGATTTGACTGTGACGTCCCCTTAGCAAAACAGTTTGTTAACTTCAGGCGTAAAGATTTAGACATCTGGGTGACATATTGGGGAGGGTAATAGGTGAGTGTGAAACTGAACCCGAGAGTCAGCACCTTGAGGAGAGGGGAATTAGATAAAAGGCAGGAGGAGGATAGTATGATGAGTAAGGGTTAAAATTAATAGTGACAGGGGATGTCTGGGGCACAGAAGTTTATAGCATAAGAATAACCAATCCGGAGATGATGAATAGGCTGGGTCACTTCTCTCTTGGAAAGACAAGGCTGAGGGCTAATGGAGGTTTTTATAATTCTGAAAGGTTTTGATACACACAGAGAATGTTTCCTTTTGTAGGGGGAAGAGCAAAACTAGAGGCCATCAACATAAGATAGTGACTGATAAATCTAATCAGAAATTCGGGAGGAACTTCTTTACCAGAGAGTGGTGAGAATGTGGAACTCACTACCACAGGGAGTGGTGGAGGTGAATAACATGGATACATTTGAAGGGAAGCTGGATAAATACATGGGGGAGAAATGAACAGAAGGATTCACTGATAGAGTGAGATGAGAAAAGATGGGAGGATTCTCAAGTGAAACTGGCATGGTTTGGGTGGGCTGAATGGCCTTATTCTGTGCTGTATATTCAACGTAATTGAGCCCGGTATTGCTATTAGCTATGACATTGTCCAATCTATGTAAAAGGGAAACAGTTTCACTCACAGCAGAACATTTCAGCTCATTGCTTCCAGCTATTGTCCAATCAATTCAACTACAAACATCTCATGTGATTGGTTCCAATATAGCTTTGAAGATCAAACAGACTGAAATTATTTAAATTTGCTGGGTCCCAGTGCTTTCCCAAAACAATTATGATTTATCAGCCAGTCTTTTCACATTGGAGAGTTTGTTTCATCCAGACAAAGCAGCCCACTTGATTGGCACCCCACCGACCACCTTAAACATGCACTCCCTCTACCCATCGATACACTGTGGTTGCAGTATGTACCATCTACAAGATACATTCAGCAACTTGCCAGAGATCCTTTGACAGCACCTTCCAAATACAACCTCTACCACCTCAAATGACATGGGCAGCAGACACATTGTCCATACTTATGCAACTCCTTCAGCTCTCACAAACCCTTTTAGTTCAGTGGTTGTGTGTATGTGTACACACACGCTGTTCGATCAGTGGCTGTGTGTGTGTGTACACAAAACTCTTTCAATCAGAGTCTGTGTCTATGCAGATCCCTCTCTGTCAGGGTCTGTGTACACAGACCCCTTTCAGTCAGAGTCTGTGTGTTCACAAACCTCTTATGATCAGAGTCTGTGTGTACCCTGGCCCCTTTCAGCTCAGCGTCACCTTTCTCAGCCCATCCTGCTGCATTGTGGGCAGGTTTTAGTTGACCATTTCCTGGTCTTTGCCCACTCTCCTCTGATTCTGAGCTAGTACTATATGTATAAGTGTGGCTGTTTGTGCAGTAAGATCCTTAACCTAAACTTGAGAGTGGTTCATATGTTAAAAACCCTCGACTTGACCTTCACTAAAAGAGGCTGAAATGCCTCATCTTAAAAAAGTATTTCATTCGCTGAGGGGCTGGAGGATGTTGCATGATACAAGTTCTTCACACAATGTACAGCATAGAACCAGGCCATTCAGTCCAGGTCATTCATACTGTACATGGGCCTCCTCCCACCTTTCTTCCTCATGTGTTTATCCAGCTTACCTTTATAGATATCTGTACTATTTCCCTTAACCACTCCCTGTGGCAGCGAGTTCCACATTCTCTGGGTGAAGAAATTTATTCTCTTAACTTTCTTCATGCCCCTTTTAATTGTTGCCCAGTTTTTCAGCTCAATCTGCTGACCCTAGAAAGGGGAAAAGGACAGAGAAAGGATGAGGCAACTGAGACTTCACATCACTTCCCTGAATACCAGGGCTCAGTCACTCTCATACTCTCACCACTGAGTCTGAAGATTGTGGGTTCAAGTCCCTACTCCAGAGACTCGAGTCCCCAATAATCCAGGGCTGACACTCTTCCAGTCTTCAGCTGCCAAGTTCCTAAACTCTGGAATTCCCTCCTTTAACCCCTCCACTTCTCTATCCTCCTTTAAGACTCTGCTTAAAACCTACCTTTTCTTCTCTCAGTGACATCAAGGACTTGAGAAACTATGTGTCCAAAACAAAGCTGATTTATTTGACATTTATCCAGAATATTAACCAGCAACCCCAGTTACAGGGGTTATTAACATCATCAGAAACAGACCCCAATTGTCAGAATAAATATAGTTCAGTCCTGGATGTGATGAGCAGTAGCAGTAACAGCAGAATCCAACCCCTGCAATCAAACATGTACACATTTGTGTGTCAGGAAGTGGGATGAGCAAGTGAATCCCCTCCCACACTTGGAACATTTAATCAGCCTATCGCCAGTCTGAACTTGCCAGTAGGACTGAGTCAATCCACTCCCACATACGGAGTAGGTGAACGGCCTCTCCCTGGTATGTAATCGAGCTCAGTGAGAGAGTGAATCCTTTTCCTCCTTCTTGAGTTCTCTGCGCAGACTGGCCTGACCCACTGCGCCATGATCTCCACCAGGGGTAGGGCAAGGAGGCAGATCCCGAATCCACCCCAGTCAGAAAGGTTTGTTGGCACCAATCTGATATATACCCACCTTCCAAGCGACTGAGCCAACCAGCACCCCACACCAACCCCACACCCCCCGCCCCCCACCCCGCAAGGAGTGGGAGTTGCTCTGATAGTGATAGCTGAGGTTCCAATTTCTTTCCATCGTGCAGCTGAGCAGGAATCCCCCCCACCCCCCACTCTTACCGCCTGCCATTGGTGTGTGTTCGAAAGTTTTACAAGTTGATACTAAACCTGTTTGTCTGCATTGTGAAGACAATTTCCTTGGCTATCAAGTCCTGGAGTCGGACTTGAAACAGAAGCTTCTGGCTCAGAGGCAGGGGCACCACCCACTGCTCCACAAGACCTCCTCCATTACCTATTGCCCTCCCCAATATGTCACCAAGGAGTCTACATCGTTACAGAAGGAGAGTCATATTCTACTCGAAATGTTAACTCCGTTTCTTTCTCCACACATGATTCCAGACCTGTTGAGTGTCTCCAGCACTTTCTATTTTCATTTTTGTCTAACCCATATTCATCCTACTATCCTCCTCTTGCCTTTTATCTAATTCTCCTCTCCTCAAGATGCTGACTCTCGGGTTCAGTTTCACACTCACCTATTGCCCTTCCTAATATGTCACCCAGGTGTCTAAATCTTTACACATGAAGTTAACAAACTGTTTTTGCGAAGGGAGCATCACAATCAAATCCAGTGACTACCCACATATACTTTGTGTCAAGTTGAGGTCACTGCGCCCCCCACCTCCACTTTCCATCTCAGTGTCAGGGGTTTGGAGACAGGGTTCCAGATGGGTAATGGCGGCCGCAGCTCCCACAATGCCCCGCGCTGGGGAAAGCGCTCTATCCGCCGCGCGGGCGGACGTCCCGGAACTGCGAATGTCCAAGGGAGAGGGAAAGCTGTGCATGTGCGGGTGACAGACGCGCCCCCCACCCCCCGGCCCCCTAACATTCACGTTGAGGGAGTGACCAATGAGAAGAGTTGGAGGACCGAAAGGACCTGGTCCTCCAGCCAATCAGAGCGCGGGCTTGGTGTGACAAGTTGAGTTTCACACAGACTAAAACTTCCTCCTGTGTCCAACATCTGTGAGTAAAACACTTTCTTTTCTCCCCCTTTTCCATTTCTTTTCTCATTCTGGGGGGAAATTGTTGACTTGCAGGAACTGAAGGGAAAGGAAGTGAATCCAGGGAGGGTGCAGAGTCTGGAAAGGTTGGTCCAGGTCTCTATCTCTCTCTCTTAAAGACATTGACATCCTTTGCTCCCTCAGCTTGACACGTTTGTTTGTCTGGCTAAAAGGATGGGCTCTTTCCTAATGTTCACAATTAAAGGAGTGGTTTCCCCAGGAGATGGCTGACAATTTCAGGGTGTTTAACTGTCCTGTATTTTCAGGGGTTGCTTCTTATTTTGCCTATTGTCCCGTATTTCTAGAACAGCCTGTGGGGAAACTGATCCTGGGAGTCTCCAGAGAGAGTTTGAGTGATTCGAGTGGGACTGCAA
This sequence comes from Carcharodon carcharias, assembly GCF_017639515.1. Lineage (NCBI taxonomy): Eukaryota > Metazoa > Chordata > Chondrichthyes > Lamniformes > Lamnidae > Carcharodon > Carcharodon carcharias. The sequence continues at coordinate 3,204,596 of NW_024470624.1, forward strand.
GGCAGTGAGTCGGCCAGCAGAGAGATGATGTTGTGACTGAACAAGACAACTTGTAAGTTTTTGTTTATTTTAAACCACACCACCCCTCCCACTATTATTGTCTCAAGACCCCTTCTCCCCACCCCCTCTCCTTGAAACCAAACGCCGCCCTAACCCACTTTCTTGGTCACCAGCATCGCACCATCTCGCTGGCCCCACCCATGCCTCCAGCCCAACGGCTGAAGTGTCCATATTTTATTTTGTTAGCATTTTGTCCCTATGGACAATATAATAATGGAGGACATAGACATGTTTAATATTGTGATATTATATCTCCTCCCTCCCAGAAACATGATATCCTTTAGACTCCCAACTTCATTCTATCTTTAAACTAAATAGACAATTAATGCATAACCATTGACAAAATCTGAAATTTTCAACTTCTTCCTGGGATTTTGGAGACTCACAGTCCATCCACTGTCAGCAGAGATACTTTTGCCATTTTTTACAGGTGTGACCACACTGCACCGTTCCAGTAAAATAACTGGGGCTCCCTTTAATCTTTAACAGTCAAGACACCGGGTTTGATATCAGCAGAGTTCAGAACAGGTCACATCACCCCCCTTCATTCTTCCGTTTTACCCTAAAATGAAAACAGAGTCTCAAAACAGAACAATCAAATAAAACCTCATGTTAGTAACACAACACTTCAACATTTGTCAATAAATATGTTATTTATACTGGAGTTTTTATTATTAGATTTCGTAGTTGGAGGCAAAGGGTGAGGGCATTTCCTAACTTTCTATTGTCTATAGTGTCAGCCGTGGCTCAGTGAGTAGCATTCTCACCTCTGGGTCAGAAGGTTGTGGGTTCAAATCCCAGTTCAAGGAACCCAAGCAAAAAAACAAAGTCAATTTTCCAAGTGCCAGCACCGAGGGAGCTCTGCACTGTTGGAGGTGCTGTCTTATGGATGAATTGTTAAACAAAGGGCCCATCTGCCCTCTCAGGGGGGATAGAAAAAGTGGCACAGCCACTATTTCTGTCCCCCCTTCCTTGCCAACTGTAAGGGTCAATATGCTTCAGTCCTGTCCTGGATGTGATTAACAGCAGCAATAACAGTAGAATCGAACCCCTAGAATCATGTGTGAACTTGCTGGTGTCTCAGCAGATTGGATATCTGAGTGAATCCCTTTCCACGCTGAGAGCAGGTGAGTGGCCTCTCTCTGGTGTGAACTCACTGGTGTCTCTGCAGGGTGTTTAACTGAGTGAATTCCTTACTACATTCAGAGCAGGTGAACGGTCTCTCCCCAGTGTGAATTCGCTGGTGTGTCAGCAGATGGGATGAATCTATGAATTCCTTCCCACACTGAGAGCAGATATATGGCCTCTCCCTGATGTGAATTCGCTGGTGTGTTCGCAAGTGGGATGACAGACTGAATCCCTTTCCACACTCAAGAGCAGATGTATGGCCTCTCCCTGCTGTGAACTCGCTGGTGTGTATGGAGGTTAAATGATTGAGTGAATCCCTTCCCACAAACAGAGCAGGTGAACGGCCTCTCCCCAGTGTGAACGCGCTAGTGCACCTGCAGGTTGTATACCTGAGTGAATCCCTTACCACATTCAGAGCAGGTGAATGACCTCTCTTCAGTGTGAACTCGCTGGTGTAGCAGGAGGGTGGATGAATTAATGAATCCCTTCCCACACTCAAACCAGGTGAATGGCCTCTCCCCGATGTGAACTTGCTTGTGTTTCAGCAGGTTGGAAGACTGCGTGAATCCCCTCCCACACACAGAAAAGGTGAACGGCCTTTCCCCGCTGTGAATTCTTTGGTGATTCTGCTGGGTGGCTAATTCACTGAATCCCTTCCCAAACTCAGAGCTGGTGAATGGTCTCTCCACAGCATGAACTCGTTGATGTGCCTGCAGAAGGGATGAACCACTGAATCCCTCTCACACACAGGGCAGGTGAACAGCCTCTCCCCGGTGTGAGCACATTGATGAGTTTTCAGCTCACATGGGAACCGGAATCCTTTCTCACAGTTCCCACATTTCCATGGTTTCTCCATGGTGTGCGTGTCCTTGTTCCTCTTCAGGTTCAATGATCAGTTGAACATAGGACACGTGTATGGACTCTGCCTGCTATCAATGGTGTGATTTTTTTTTCAGGCTGTGTAACTGGTTAAAGTTCTTTCCACAGTCAAATGCACTGGAACACACTCACTCGGCTGTGTCTGCCTTGGTATTTTTCCCAGTCACACTGATGTTTAAAATCTTTTGAAGCAGACAGAACAGATAAAGATTCTTCCTTCTAGATTCAAAGGCCAATAATATTCAGATCCCAATGAATCGAGTGACTCTGTAAGATCTTGATCTGATGTTTGGTTTGAGATTTCTGTCTGTAAATCTTCCCCTGTGAAAGGAATTTACAAAAGTCAGCACTGTCAGTACAGGATAGAAATTCAGAACTATTCTAGTTTCTATGGAATATTCTTTCCTCTCTTGTTACCCAAAAGCTGTAAATATCTATCCCATACACTCTCCCTCCATTCTCACACTCCTGTATCTAATATACACCCTTTCAACTGCTGAAGATGCTAATCAAGACTAGATAATATCACCAACTTTAACTTTAACACCTATGTGTTCTATTGTACTATTGTCGTTGACATCTTTTGATGATCTGCTTCTATCACTGCTTGTTTGTCCCTACAACCACACCCCCCCCCCCCCACAACCTCTCTGTCTCTCTATCTCTCCGCCCCCCCACACACACACCTTAAACCAGCTTATATTTCAACTCTTTCTTGGACTCGAACTCAAGTTCTGTCGAAGGGTCATGAGGACTCGAAACATCAACTCTTTTCTTCTCCGCCGATGCCGCCAGACCTGCTGAGTTTTTCCAGGTAATTCTGTTTGTGTTTTGTCAATGTTGCTTCCAGTTTGTTTGCTGCAGTAAAAGTGATAAAATTTGAAGTCTTGTCGTCTGATCCCTTAATTTGTTCACTGGGAATTTGAATTTCTTTTTAGAAATTACCAGTCTTTACAAAGATCCGAACATTTGGTTTAGAGGCACAAGTTTCAACTTCCCATTTGAGCCTCCAGCACCTTTCCGTCTCTCTATTGCTCGTGTCAATGACAGCCAGGCGACAGAGCTGAGGGCTGAATTTAGCTGAGAATAACGGGGACTGCACCCCAGTTAGGAAACTGCCATGGGTGTCGCACTGATAGAGACAGGAAGGTGCTGGAGCTCTGACTGGGTAATGGGCCTCCAATCAATTGGGGCTGGGGGAGAGGTGACTGGGGCTGATGGTGATGTGACGCCAGAGGTTCGGTGTCCAAAGTGAGGAGTCATGGGAACAGGGTACAGATGAGCCAAAGAGAAACCATTTGGGTCCAGAACATTTTGTACATCCTTTTACTGTGGTTGTCTTTCATCATCAAGCTATTTCTGTTTTCTTAACCATTTTCCGTTTCATTGATAAATTTTTGTGAATAAAAATACTTGATTTTTCTGGACTTCTCTTGATTAAATTTATGCATTTCAGGGAAAGTGGGTGAAAGGGGTTGGCAGGCTCTTGAACGGAAAGTGAGTCCCTCTAAGGTAATTTGCAAAGGAGCCAGAGGGGGAGGTGAGATTTGATTTTTCTTTTGACGCATAATGTTAGAAAATGGGGTGCAGGGAATCCATGGTGATTCACTAATTTATCAAAGTTCTTTGAGGAAGTAACAAGAAATGTGGATAAAGGGGAACCTGTAGATGTGGTTTACTTAGATTTCCAGAAGGCATTTCACAAGATGCCACTGCAAAAGTTACTACACAAAATAAGAACTCATAGTGGAGGCGGTAACATATTAGCATGGGTAGAGGATTGGTTAAACAACAGGAAACAGAGAGTAGGCATAAATGGGTCATTTTTGGGTTGGTAAACTGTGACAAATGGATGCCACAAGAGATCAGCGCTGGGCCCTCCACCATTTACAATCTATATCAATGACTTGGATGATGGAATCAAATGTATGGTGTCTAAATTTGCTGATGACACACAGATATGTCGGAAAATAATTTGTGAAGAGGACTTAAGGAGTCAGCAAAGGGATATAGATGGTTAAGTGAATGGGCAAAAAAATAGCAGATGGAGTTGAATGTGGGAGAATGTGAACTTATCCACTTTGGCAGGAACAATTAAAAAAAAACCCATATTATTTAAAGAGCGAAAGATTGCAGTACTCTGAGGTATGGAGGGATCTGGGTGACCTGGTACATGAACCACAAAAAATATGCAGGTATAGCAAGTTATTAGAAAGGCAAATGGCATGTTGGTGTTTATTGGAAGGGGAATAGAATATAAAAGTAAGGATGTTTTCCTGCAGTTATACAGGGCCTTGGTGAGACCACATTTAGAGTACTGTGTACAATTTTGGTCTCCTTACTTAAGAAATTACACAATTGCATTCAAAGCAGTTCAGAGAAAGTTCAGTTGCCTGATTCCTGGAATGAGGGGGTTATCCTCTGAGTAAAGGTTAGACAGGTTAGGCTTGTATCCATTGGAGTTCAGAAGAATGAGAGATGATCTTATTGCAACTTAAGATCCTGAGGGAGCTTGAAGGGGTGGATGCTGAAAGGATGTTTCCCCTTGTTGGAGAGAATAGACATAGAGAACACGGTTTAAAAATGTCTCTTCCATTTAAGACGGAGATGAGGAGAAATTTGTTCTCTCGGGGGTTCCGAGACTGTGAAACTCTTGCCCAGAGAGCGGTGGAGGCCGGGTCAATGAATATTTTTAAGGCTGAGTTTGATAGATACTTGACTGCCAAAGGTGAGAAAGGTGATAGGGTGTCGAATGGCAAGTGGAGCTGAGTCCACAATCAGATCAGCCATGAATTTATTGAATAGTGAAGCAGGCTTGAGGGGCAGAATGGCCTACTCCTGCTCCTAATTTGTATGTATTAACCCTTTATCCCCTTTTCCCAAAGTCTGAAATGATTCACAGTGATGACCCTTATTGGTGACAGTAGTTAGATTTTATTCAGTATAAATAAGACCTGACACATGCTCATGTCTGAGCAGTAGTATCAAAGTGCAGCAGCATTACCATTACACTCTGGGTAGAAGCACCATCTCCACCTAAATGTTCCCTGGTCTGCACCAGATGCCATGGCACCAGTCAATGCAATATGTAAAACCTCTACAAATCTCTGTGCTAGGGGAATCCCTTCTAATACTTTTTTACATCACAAAGTGTACAGAGACTGATTTAACACAATCATTGCCGAGCTAACATTGAACAGACCAATTACAAAACCCGTCATTGAACCATCTGTACCTGCCCAAGCCACGTCAAACTCTCAAACAATTGGCTTCCCACGCTCCGTCCCCGGTACAGGGAGTCAGCATTCCCATGCCAAGCAGTGAAAAAATGGTGGCCTTGACACCCAGGTGTCATCTATGATTCAAGGCACTCTTGTTTTCTCTGTCCTGTGGAAGCTGTTCATCTTCCTGTACTTATATAGCAAATCGTCTGTTCTCAGCTCTGCCAGATTTCTGCTGAGGTTTGGCCCCTTTTACACCTTTCGGATCAATAAAACATTTGGTCAATGATGACCCAAACCACAATTTCCCTTCCTGTCACCTGCCAACCATCCTCACCCAGAGGAATCACAACAGTAATTAAAACAGGAGAAGTGTAACTATCAAATTAAAAATAAATACACAGCTATAGTTTTAGATTTAGTGTTCACTAATTAGCAAGAAAAGCCAAAGTAAAGGGTCCCCCAGGATTCTTACAGTCCACATCCTGAGGGGGAGGAGAACTCTCTCTCTGACCCCTCACTCAATTTCACTCCGTTATTTTCCAATTCTGTTCTGGCCCCGCCTGGGGTAACATGTACTCAATCTTTTCTTCTCCTGAAGCAGCGCCGTCAGTTCTAGGTTACTAGTACATAAGGACATATGCTTCAAGCAACAGATCAAGCATGGATGGAAAAGATTCTCCAGCTCTCTCCTCACCCCTGTCCAACTTGTGGAGAGTTCTCACTCAGGATTATTTCTCCCAAGCCCCTAATTGTCCCAATCCATAATTTTTTATTCCTTTCGCTTTAGTTTTACTCACTTTTCACCATGACTGGTGTCTTTAATTTCATCCTGACTGTTTTAAAGTCAGTTTCTCTCTGGAGATTGTGTCAGTGCCTTGATCACATCAAAATGTTGTCTCATTCTTCTGGCCACGTTAACCATTTCATGTCATACTGTTTGACAAGTCGCTGTGTATGTTTGGGACTCTTCCATGTATTTCACCATGAATTTCCTTCTATTAGTTGCTTAACATCTAACAAATCACATCTGCACGTACACTGGTATCCCAATAGCATGCCAGACATTTTTTGACTTTCATGTTATCTTATCTAAAGTTCATGGGGGCAGTGGGGGGGAAGCTGGGGTGTGTGTGTGTGTGGGGGCGGTGAGTCTGCCTCAAGAGCTTTGTTGATCTCACTCTGTGCGGTCCCGATACTTCAGGTAGTGGCCAGGATTTCAACTGTGGTTTTCTTTTAAAAAAGGGTTCAGAGGCAAATGATATAAACATTTCCAAGAGAAAGCTATCGACTTATTCATCTTGTCTACACTTCCCTGAATTTCACTAGAATCTACATGGTTACCAGATTGATCTATTCCATTCAACTACACCCAAGGTGAGTTATTCCAATTCCTTCACTGCCCAGTGGAATTGTAAACATTCCCATTTTATTCCAGGCATGAACATATCTTGTTTCTTTGTTCTGGCTGGGACTGTTCTCCTTGGAGCAAAGGAGGTTGAGGGGAGATTTGATAGGGTGTACAAGATTATGACAGGTTTACTTCAGCTGAACAAAGAAAAGTTGTTCCCGCCAAGGACGAGGGGACACAGGTTGAAGGTTTTAAGTGTGAGATGTGAGGGGGATGTGAGGAAGAAGGTTTTGTTACACAGCGAGTGAGAATGATCTGGAACTCGCTGCCTATGAGGTGGTGCAATCAGGGATGATAAATAATTTCAAACAAAAATTGGTAGGACACACGGAGGCAATAAACGTGCAGGAGGAGAAGGACTTAGAGGTTGATTTGTCTAGGGAAGAGTTGTAGATAGCCTGGATCATGTTGAGATCAAAAAAGAGGTATTTAGATATCTTGAAGAATATTAAGGTGGATAAGTCCCCAGGGCCAGATGGGATTTACCCCAGAGTACTGAGGGAGGCAAGAGAGGAGATTGCTGGGGCCTTGACAGAAATCTTTGTATCTTCACTGGCTACGGGTAAGGTCCCACAGGACTGTTGAATGGCCGACGTTGTTCCATTGTTTCAGAAGGGTAGCAGGTATAATCCAGGAAATTAAAGGCCGGTAAGCCTTACGTCAGTAAGGGAAATTATTGGAGAAGATTCTTCGTGACAGGATTTACTACCATTTCGAAGCAAATGGGCGTATTAGTGAGAGGCAGCATGGTTTTCTGAAGGGGAGGTCGTGTCTCATTAACTTGATTGAGTTTTTCGAGGAAGTGACAAAGACGATCAACGATGGAAGGGCAGTGGATGTTATATACATGGATTTCAGTGAGGCCTTTGACAAGGTCTCACATGGCAGACTGGTACAGAAGGTAAAGTTGCACGGGATTAGAGGTGAGCTGGCAGGATGGATACAGAATTGGCTTGGTCATAGAAGAGAGAGGGTAGCAGTGGAAGGGTGTTTTTCTGAATGGAGAGCTGTGACTAGTGCAGTTCCGCAGGGATCAGAGCTGGGACCTTTGCTGTTTGTGGTATACATAAATGATTTGGAGGAAAACGTAAAATAAAAACAAAAAACTGCGGATGCTGGAAATCCAAAACAAAAACAAAAATACCTGGAAAAACTCAACAGGTCTGGCAGCATCTGTGGAGAGGAGCACAGTTAATGTTTTGAGTCCGCATGACTCTTCAACAGAACTAAGGAAAAATAGAAAAGGGGTGAAATATAAGCTGGTTTAAGTTGTTGGGGGGGGGGGGTGGGACAAGAAAAGCTGGATAGAGGGCCAGTGATAAGTGGAGATAACCAAAAGATGTCACAGACAAAAGGACAAAGAGGTGCTGAAGGCGGTGATATTATCTAAAAGAATGTGCTAAATAAGGGTAGAAAGCAGGACGAGCAAGGTACAGATAGCCCTAGTGGGGGTGGAGTGGGGTGAAGGAATCGAAAAAGGCTAAAAGGTAGAGATAAAACAATGGATGAAAATACATTTAAAAATAATGGAAATAGGTGGAAAATGTAACTGGGCTAATTAGTAAGTTTGCAGACGACACTAAGGTTGGAGGAGTTGCAGATAGTGAAGAAGATTGTCAAAGGATACAACGGGATATAGATCGGTTGGAGACTTGGGCGGAGAAATGGCAGATGGAGTTTAATCCACACAAATGCGAGGTAATGCATTTTGGAAGGTCTAAGACAGGCAGGAATTGTACAGTAAATGGCAGAACCCTTAAGTGCATCGACGGGCAGAGGGATCTGGGTGTACAGGTCCACAGGTCACTGAAAGTGGCAACGCAGGTGGATAAGGTAGTCAGGAAGGCATTTGGCATGCTTGCCTTCATTGGCAGGGGTATTGAGTATGAAAGCTGGGAAGTCATGCTGCAGCTGTATAGAAACTTGGTTAGGCCACACTTGGAATATTGTGTGCAATTCTGGTCACCACATTACTAGAAGGATATAGAGGCGTTGGAGAGGATGCATAGGAGGTTTACCAGGATGCTGCCTGGTCTGGAGGTTATTAGCTATGAGGAGAGGTTGGAGAAACTCGGATTGTTCTCACTAGTGCGACGGAGATTGAGGGGGGACTTGATAGAAGCCTACAAAATTATGAGTGGCATGGACAGAGTAGTTGGTCAGAAGCTTTTTCCCAGGCTGGAAGGGTCAATTACTAGGGGACATAGATTTAAGATGAGAGGCGAAACCTATAGAGGAGATGTGCGGGGCAAGTTTTTTACGCAGAGGATAGTGAGTGTCTGGAATTCGCTACCAGAGGAGGTGGTGGAAGCAGGTACGATAGTGGTATTTAAGAGGCAGCTTGACAAATACATGAATAGGATGAGAATAGAGGGATACGGACCCCGGAAGTGCAAAATGTTTTAGTTGACAGGCAATATGATCGGCACAGGCTTGGAGGGCCGAAGGGCCTGTTCCTGTGCTGTACTTTTCTTTGTTCTTTGTTGATACGGGGATATAGAGGGGGAATGGGACTGACTGGATCGCTCTACAGAGAGTCAGCATGGACTCGAGGTACCAAATGGACCTTTTTGAAGGTAACTTTGTAACATTTAACCCACGTTGGTGCAGCTGTTCAACAAAACTAAACTTCTTAAACAAATAGTTGTGATTCTTGACCAATGGGAAAAGTGTTCCTCATTTCCCAATGACAAATTAAGCCAATCAGCTTGGAGTCCCTTCTAACTATGAACTATAACTTGTATTTAAACAGGGTGTCCATGAACACCTGGTGCTCTGACCCCTTCCTGACCTTGACATCAATTTTTTTTTCCTTAAAGCTACATTACAGTATCTGGAACTTAAAAAGACAGGCAATTGAAGACTGTTCGTTAAGCTTACATACAGTATAATTTGGTAATATAAGCCTTATTAATTACACAAATGTGTAATCGAGGTGAAGTCTAACAGTTAACACTGATAAAGAGGCTGACTCCAGTTATTTTGCAGGGAATCCCCATTCTTTTTAGCGACTGCAACGTACTGACATCACCAAACCAGAACTTTCATACTCCTTAACCTTGTGTCGATCCTCACTATGAGGTGAATCTGGGTAACATTTTCACCAATCTGATCCACATACCATTGAGGTGCAGCCACTATCTAACACAGCACAGTTGAATGAGTCTGTGACTAACATACTCATCACTGGACCAAATCTCCTTGTGACTAGTACAATTCCTTCAGAGTGATCATCATCATCATCTTCAGCCTCAGAATTCTCTGTGTCATGTGTCACTTTGAAGACCTTGATTTTCCACTTTGGGCAGTTCATCACATAATGATAATTTGTCTGACTTGAAACACCTGTTAATTGTTCTCTGGTCATTCCTGGGGTTCATTCACCTATTAGTGCTGTTCCAATCCTGTCTTTTGTTGAGATATCCAGATCTGCTAAAGATGCTTTCACCCTCATTTGAAATCTGTCAAAGTCCTACTATGCTTCATAGGCATCCAATAGATCATCTTTCTCGTAAATCTCATCAATGAACCCGAATAGAAGATCCAAACCTTCATCAGTATCCAACGGACGGGCATCTAGCTCACTAAATACTTTGCTTCTGATTTTAGTTTTGTTGGGAAGTGACAAGTCAAGACCAGACTTTGTTTCCTCCTTGGTAGGGATGTAACCCGTGTCCACATATCCACTTCATTCTTCCACTGGTCGTGTGGCTCAGACTCCGAGAACATCGGCGGGTAATCAGACCCTGACAATTTCCACTTGCTTTCAGCCATTTCTCACAAAAGCTACTCAGATTGTAAGTTTGTGAGAGAAGTTTTATTTTCCTTTAGTTTCCAACTTTCACCATTAAACATGCATTCTCTGTTACCATGTTATAATCCTAACAGCCTGATGATAAAGGAAGAAACCGGAGCCAGTCTTGGTATAGATTTATTCACTGAGTGAAACATTATGGGTATATACCTCCTGACTCCACTCCACTCTATGTCAGTAAGGATCTCTTTATATATGCTCAAGTAACTATCCAATCCATGATGTCCACCTCTATATACTTAACCTCAATTGACATAATCAACAATCACAGTCAGAGCATCTAAAAGTCTCTAATCAGTGGGACAGTCATGGTGTGTCAGCAGCTCGGATGAACAAGTGAATCTCTTCCCACACTCAGAGCCCGTGAACGGCCTCTCCCTCGTGTGAACTCGCTGGTGTCTCAGCAGGATGGATGGATCACTGAATCCCTTCCCACACTCAGAGCAGGTGAATGGCTTCTCCCTGGTGTGAACTCGTTGGTGTACCAGCAGATGGGATGACCGAGTGAATCCCTTCCCACGCACAGAACAGGTGAATGGCCTCTCCCCAGTGTGAAATTGCTGGTGTTTCTGCAGGTCGGATGACCGAGTGAATCCCCTCCCACACTCAGAACAGATGAATGGCCTCTCCCTAGTATGAACCCGCTGGTGTGTCTGCAGGATGGATGACCAAGGGAATCCCTTCCCACACACGTAACAGATGAATGGCCTCTCCCCAGTGTGAACTCGCTGATGTGCCAGCAGATCACAAGACCGAGTGAATCTCTTCCCACATTCAGAACAGACGAGCCAGTCCCCGGTGTGAACTCGCTGGTGTGACAGCAGGTAATATGACCGAGTGAATCCCTTCCCACACTCAGCGCATATGAACGGCCTCTCCCCGGTGTGAACTCGCTTGTGCACCAGCAGGGGGGATGAATCACTGAATCCCTTCCCACACTCCGAGCAGGTGAACGGCCTCTCCCCAGTGTGAACTCGCTGGTGTCTCTGCAAGTGGGATGAATTAGTGAATCTATTCCCACATTCAGAACAGGTGAACGGTCTCTCCCCAGTGTGAACTCGCTGGTGTGATTGCAGGCTAGATAACTGACTAAATCCCTTCCCACACTCAGGGCAGGTGAACGGTCTCTCCCCAGTATGAACTCGCTGGTGTGTCTGCAGGTGAGATGACTGAGTGAATCCCTTCCCACACTCAGAGCAGGTGAATGGCCTCTCCCCGGTGTGACTGCGCCAATGAGTTCCCAATGCAGATGGAGATCTGAATCCCTTCCCAAAGTCCCCACATTTCCATGGTTTCTCCATGATGCGCGTGACCTTGTGTTTCTCCAGGTTCTACGATCAGTTGAAGCCTCGTACTCACACAGAACACATGTACAGTCTCTCCTCACTGTGAATGGTGATGTTTTTTTCAAGCTCTGAAACTGGTTAAAGCTTTTTCCACAGTCAGTGCACTGGAACACTCTCAATCAGGTGTGTGTGTCTCATGCTTTTGCAGTCACGCTAATGTTTAAAACCTTTTGAAGCAAATCTCTCTCTATCTCTCCGCCCCCCACACACACACCTTAAACCAGCTTATATTTCAACTCTTTCTTGGACTCGAACTCAAGTTCTGTCGAATGGTCATGAGGACTCGAAACGTCAACTCTTTTCTTCTCCGCCGATGCTGCCGGACCTGCTGAGTTTTTCCAGGTAATTCTGTTTTAGTTTTGGATTTCCAGCATCCGCAGTTTTTTTGTTTTTAACATTTCTCCTTCTAGATTCAAAGGCTCATCATATTCAGGTCCTGGTGAGTCGAGTGAGTCTGTCAGATCTTGACATGATGCTTGGTTTGAGATTTCTGTCAGCAAATCCTCCCCTTCTAATATCCTGCTAAAGGATTTTACAAACATTATTGTCAGTACAGGATAGAAATTCAGAACAGACAATTCTAATTTCTAAGGAACATTGTTTCCTCTCTCATTCCCCAAAAGCAGGTAATCTCCATCTCACACACTCTCGCTCCATTCTCAATCTGCTGCACCTAAGATATACCCAACATTACTGCACCAAAAATGTGTGTAAGACAGAGGACTCTATTACATGATTAGAGATACATGGTGGTGTGGAGAAGAACTTTATTTCAACAGCAAGTGGTGATGACCTGGAAGCCAATACCTATGAGGGTGGTGGTTCCACAGACAATCAATAATTTCAAAATGAAATTGAATTGACACTTGAAGGAAATGAACATGCAGGGGAACGGGGATGTAGAAGGGGGAACAGGACTGACTGGATCGCTCTACAGAGAGTTGGTATGGATTCGAGTTATCAAATGGACCCCTTCTGTGTCAGAATTACTCCACCATTGGAAATATATTAAGTAGCTACAGTACTGTCCTCCAAGACTAGAAGGATAACAAATGAACTTTATTACAAAACTATCAATAATATATCTAAAGTGTCCCCCATTACAAAAGTATAATAATTTTCACAATATTATTCTGGTTTATTGTCAAGTAGGTTTATGGGTGTGAGTGTGGGTGCAAGCTTGAAATTATCAAAAGAGTTATGTGTAGAAATGTACTTGAAATGCTAATGAGTAAACATCGATGGGGTCTGAGCATGTAAGGTGTGAAGGGAATTTGCATTTATATATAAGTGAAGGGGTTATTTGGATTTCAATGGCTGTTAGTTTTTTTACAACCAGCCAGATAAGCAAGGCTAAACAGTGTGTTCATTTTTCCCAAAGGTTACTAACAATATTGGCAACATGAAAGATTGTTATAGTCTGGGAAAGGTAAAGTTCCAAAGATCTATGGAACAATGGAATTTACATAGTAAAGAGACAAACATATAGGAAGGAGAATGAAAGGCTATGTCGGGGGGCCATGTAAGATCTAGCAGGAGTGTGTGAACCAGCCTTCGGGAAGCCTCCACCCAGTTGTGCATAAGTCTACTGTGTCCTGCAACTAAAGTTGGAGATAAGCTTTTGGAATTCCACTCTCAAGTGTGTACTGTGGTAACTTGCTGACCTGTTTTTTAAATTTATAATCTATTTTGGATTGTTGCTTTAAAGTGGGTGCATAATTTAGAGTCAGGTTAATTAGGAATTTTAGGATATGTTATAGTATTAAGTAATTGTAGTCATATGTATTTGCTTGAAATATTTTCTTTTGTTAATAAATATTTTAATTTCCTGTTTAAAATCTCTAAAGGTCTTAGTGGACTCCTCGTTTCTGAATTCAGTGCACACAGCTTCTCGTAATAGTTTTGCAATTTGTATTTATTGTGATAGCGTGGCCAAGTTTCCCTTGTGGATTTGGTACGCCTGGCACACATCATCTCCCACATCATAACACCCCAATCACAACATTAGACATATCTTTGTCCTCTCAGACTGTATTGTTCAGGGGGCAGAACCCTAGTGAAATAAAATAAGGGAAACTTAAGCCGTGGAGAAGGCATGGGCGGGTGTGAGATGCTTGTGACTGTGAGAGCAGGTTGGGGGTGTTTGGGCTTCAAAATGAGAGGAGCTAGGGAGAAGAGGTCTTGAGACAATAATAGTGGGAGAGTGGGGTTTAAAATCAAAGAAAACTTACAATGTTTCTTGTTCATTCACAACATCATCATCTATCTGCTGGCCGACTCACTCACTTGCCGTCCCACTCGAATCACACAAACTCACTCTGGAGACTCTGGGATCTGTTTCCCACAGGCTGTCCTAAAAATACAGGCAAAAAGAAAAAATAAGGAGGAATCCCTTAAAATACAGGACAGTTAATCACCTTAAAATTGACCCTTTAAATGTCAGCCATCTGTTCGGGAAACCACCCCTTTAATTGTGAACATTAGGAAAGAGACCATCCTTTTAGCCAGACAAATAAATGTGTCAAGCTGAGGGAGCAAAGGATGTCAATGTCTTTAAGAGAGAGAGAGACCTGGGCCAACCTTTCCAGAGTCTGCCCCCTCCCTGGATTCACTTCCTTTCCCTTCAGTTCCTGCAAGTCAACAATTTGCCCCCAGAATGAGAAAAGAAATGGAAAGGGGGAGAAAAGAAAGTGTTTTACTCAGATTTTGGACACAGGAGGAAGTTTTACTCTGGGTGAAGCTCAATCTTCAGTCACACAAAGCCCGCGCTCTGATTGGCTGGAGGATCAGAGGCCTTCCGGTCCTCGAATTATTCCCATTGGTCAAACCCACAGCATGAAGGGAAGGGGCGGGCTATCCCCCTCACATGCGCAGCTTCCCGTCTCCCGAGTTCTCCAAATGGCTTCTCGCTCTTGGCCGGAGCCGTCAGCCGGTTGCCTGGAAACCTTGACTCGAGGATGCGGAGGCGGAGGGGTAACAATGGGTGGGGGCGGGGCTGCTGTGTCTGCGCGCCTGGTCTGTCGACTGGAACCCGAGGACGTCACCGCGGAGCAGAGTGATTCCTATTGGCTGATTCAGGCAGGGTTCCATCGTGGACGTCACATGCGGAAGTTGGACAATGAGCTGCAGACGAAAACCTTCTCCTGTGTCCAACATCTGTGAGTGAAACACTTTCTTTTCTCCTCCTTTCCATTTCTTTTCTCATTCTGGGGGGAAATTGTTAACCTGCAGGAACTGAAGGGAAAGGAAGTGAATCCAGGGAGAGTGCAGACTCTGGAAAGGTTGGCCCAGGTCTCTCCCTCTCTCTTAAAGACATTGACATCCTTTGCTCCCTCAGCTTGACACATTTATTTGTCTGGCTAAAAGGATGATCTCTTTCCTAATGTTCATAATTAAAGGGGTTGGTTCCCCTGGAGATGGCTGACATTTAAAGGGGAAGTAAATGAATATAAAAAGGGGATATGTCTAGATGTTGTTTGATGCCCTGTCCAAATACCATTTAAGGTTTTATAAACTTCATTTATTCTTAATTGTTGGTTTATAATGTATTGTAGCTACAGTTATATATTTCCAGTCAGAATCATTATCGCAGCGAAAGAGTATATTCAGCAACTCGAGTCCATGCTGAATCACATTCCAGTTTATTTCCTTATAGGGCCCCATCCACTTTCAATTTTGGAATCATTCATTGTCTCTGCTTCCACCACCCTCAGAGGCAGCGAGTTCCAGTCCATAAGCACTTGCTGCAGAATTAAAGTTTCACCTCATCCTCCCTGTATTGCTAATCAGTAAATATACATATATATTTCTATACATAGATATTTAGGTTAGCAGCCTGCCTAAGATTTTCAGGTCTCTGTGTCCAGGACAGGAAAAAGTGACCATGGATCCATTGATCAGTATGAATCGGCACCTTCAGGAAAATTGGGAGGGTGTGTATTAGGTACAGCAGAATGAGAATGGAGGGCAAGTGTATGGGACGGAGATTTATATTTGACAGTGATGATTTTTGTAAATTCCTTTCACAGGATATTAGAAGGGGAAGATTTGCAGACAGAATTCTCAGATCAAGCTTCACTTCAAAATCTGACAGAGTCACTTGATTAATTGGGTCTTGAATATCATTGGCCCTTTGAACCGAGCAGAAGAAATGTTTGTCTGTTCTGTCTGCTTCAAAAGGTTTTAAGCCTCAATGTGACTGGAAAAACACCGAGAGAGACGCACCCGAGTGAGTGTTCCAGTGCACTGACTGTGGAAAGAGCTTTAACCAGACACACAGGCTGAAAAATCATTGCCCCATTCACAGTGGGGAGAGACCACACGTGTGCTTTGTATGTGGATGAAGCTGCCTTTACTCATTGAATCTGGAGAGACATAAGTACATCCACACCATGGAGAAAACGTGGAAATGTAGGGACTGTGGCAGAGGATTCAAAGCCCCATCTGAGCTGGAGATTCATTGATGGAGTCACACTGGGGAGAGGCTGTTCACCTGCCCTGAGTGTGGGAAGGGATACAGTGATTCATCCAACCTGCTGATGCACCAGCGAGTTTACACTGGGGAAAGACCCTACGCCTGCTCTGAGTGCGGGAAGGGATTCACTCGGTTATTCAACTTGCAGACACATCAGTGAGTTCACAATGGGGAGTGGCCATTCACCTGCCCTGAGTGTGGGAAGGCATTCACTCTGTTATCGCACTTGCAGACACACCAGTGAGTTCACACTGGGGAAAGACCGTACACCTGCTCTGAGTGTAGGAAGGGATTTACAAATTCATCCAATCTGCAGAAACACAAGCAAGTTCACACTGGGGAGAGGCCAATCAGCTGTTTTGAGTGTGGCAAGGCATTTAATCAGTTATCCCACCTGCTGACACACCAGCCAGTTCATAATGGCGAGAGACCATTCACTTGCTCTGAGTGTGGAAAGGGATTCATTCAGTATTCAAGCTGCTGTTGCATCAGCGAGTTCACACCGGGGAGAGGCCATTCACCTGCCCTGTGTGTGGGAAGGGATTCACACAGTCATCCACCCTGCTTTCTCACCAGCGGGTTCACAGTGGGGACAGGCCGTTCATCTGTTGTGTGTGTGGGAAGGGATTCAGAGATACATCCAGCCTGCTGATACACCAGCGAGTTCACACCGGGGAAAAGCCTTTCATGTGCTGCACATGTGGGAAAGGATTTACTCAGTCATCCAGCCTGCTGACACATCAGCGAGTTCACAATTGATTCTAAGAGTTGGATTCTGCTGTTATTGCTGCTGTTCATCACATCCAGAACTGAACCATGTTCATTCTCACACTTGGTGAAGTGGGAGGGTCAGAGGGTTTCTTTCTGCTGGACTGGTTGGTCTCATGACTTTGTTTCCAGTGGGCTAATGCTCTTTGAGCCTGGGACTGCACATTTTCACTGAAATGATCCACAAAAGCTAATAAAGTACATCTCTTTTATCCTGGATAGTCAATAGTGTTTTTCCAAACACTACAGGTGGATCTAAAATAAATACATTTGCCCCTGTTTCATTGAATCTACAGCACAGGGCCAGGCCAGTCGGCTCAATTGGTCTGTGTCAGTATTTATGCTCCACGTGAGCTTCCACCACCCCTGTTCAACTGCCCCCCATCAGCATATCCTTCTATTCCTTTCTCCCTCATGTATGTATCTAGCTTCCCCTTAAATGTATTCATTCGATTTACCTCAACGACTCGATGTGGTCGTGAGTTCCACATTCTCACCTCTCGCTGGGTAAAGCGGTTTCTCATGAAATCCCTGTTGCATTATTGAACCCCTTCATCACCTTAAAGACTTCCATCAGGTCACCCTTCAGTCTTCTCTTTTCTAGAGAAAAGCAACCCCAGCCTTTCCTGAGGGTTAAATGCTCTCAGTTCTGGTATTATTCTTGTGAATCTCTGTTGCCCCATCTCCATTGCCTCTATTTTCTTTTTCTAAATGGAGATCACAAATGTTGACAGTACTCCCAGTGTAGTCTAACCATGGTTCGAAACAAGTTGAATATAACCTCCCTGCTTTTCAATTCTATCCCTCTAGAATGGAACCCTATATCTGGACCCCACAATTTAGGAAAGATGTGAAGTTCTTCGAGAGGATGCAGAGGAGATTTAGGAGGATGGCACCAGGGATGAGGGATTTCAGTTCGTTGGAGAGACTGGAGCAGCTCTTTTGGGTTCATGGAGTCATTGAGATATACAAGGAGACTATTCAGCCTATCGGGTCCATGCTAGCTCTCTGTAAAGCAATCCAGCTGGACCCATTTCCCCGTTCTATCCATGTATCCCTGAAAGTATATTTCCCTGAAGTGTCCATCCAATTGCCTTTTGAAGTTGTTCATCTTCTCTGTTTCCACCCCCCTCATAGACAGCGGGTTCCAGGTCATTACCACTCGCTGTGTGAAAATGTTCCTCCTCACATCCCCTGCATCTCCTGCCCAAAATCTTAAATCTGTGTCCCACTCCTCCTTGTACCATCAGCGAATGGGAACAGCTTTTCTTTGTGCACCTTACTAAACCTGTCAGAATCTTGTACACCTCTATCAAATCTTCCCTCAACCTCCTTTGCTCCAAGGAGATCAACCCCAGCCTGACGTCTACAATAAAGAGCAAACCAAAGATGTTAATGCCTGAAATTAATTGGGAATGTTTGATTTCTTTTTTAAAGTCTGGCCACCACCTGAAATATCAGGACCATAACAGGGGGAGATAAGCAAAGATGGACACTCACTTTGATCTTTTGATAAGTGCACCTGAAAGTTCAGAATATGTGGCCTGACATTGGGATACCGGTGTGAGTGTGCAGATGTGATTTGTTACATGTGAAGACAATAGGACGCGTAAATTCATGGTGAAGTGGACTGAGGAACGGGTCCCAAACTTACACAGCTACTTGACAAAAAACATGACATGAAATGGTTAATGTAATGAGAATAAGACAATATTTTGACATCATCAAAGCATTGACACTCCAGAGAGAAACTGACTAAAAAAATCAGTACAGAATTAAACACACTAGTCATGGTCAAAAAGTGATTAAAATTGAACTTACAGAGATCACCTTTTGGATTGGGTTAATTAAGGGCTTGGGAGAAATAATAGAGTCAGAACAGTCCACAAGTTGGACAGGCGTAAGGAGAGAGCTGGAGAATCTTTTCCATCCACGCTTGATCTGTTGCTTGAAGCATATGTTCTTATGTACTAGTAACCAAGAACTCACGGCACTGCTTCAGAAGAAAAGATCAAATAGATGTTACCCCAGGCAGGGCCAAAACAGAACTGGAAAATAATGGAGTGAAATTGAATGAGGGGTCAGAGAGAGAGTTCTCCTCCTCCTCAAGATGTGGACTGTAAGAATCCTGGGGGACCACCTACTTAGGGTTTTCTTGCTAATTAGTGAACACTGAATTAAAAACTATGACTGGCTGTGCATTTATTTTTAATTTGATTGTTACACTTCTCCTGTTTTTATCCCTGTTGTGATTACGCTTGGGGTAAGGATGGTTGACAGGTGACAGGATGGGAAGTTGTGGTTTGGGTCTTCATTAACCAAATGTTTTATTGATCGGAAAGGTGAAAAAGGGGCCAAACTTCAGTAGAAATTGCGCAGAGCTGAGAACAGATGATTTGCTATGTGGGAACAGGGAGATGAACAGCTCCCAGAGGACAGAAAACAAGAGTGCCTTGAATCCTAGACGACACCTGGGTGTCAAGGCCACCATGTTTTCACTACTTGGTATGGGAATGCTGACTCCCTATATTGGGGACGGAGCGTGAGAAGCCAATTGTTTGAGAGTTTGACATGGCTTGGACGGGTACAGATGGTTCAATGACAGGTTTTGTAATTGGTCCGTTCAAATGTTAGCTCGGCAATGATTGGGTTAAATCAGTATCCGTAGACTTTGTGATGTAAAAAAGTATCAGAAGTGATTCCCCGAGCACAGAGATTTGTAGAGGTTTTACATATTGCATTGACTGGTGTCATGGCATCTGGGGCTACATCTGGAAGCAACACTGACTAAACACTATATTTGTAGGCAACATATACCTTAAACTATAAAACTGAATTCTGCTCTTTCGCTTGTGACACAATTAAAAATCCTACTTCACAGTTATATTATACTCTGTTCCTGAAGTAGACAATCAATACTCCCAGAACCAGTCCAAAGTGATCCTCCACTCCTGAGGGTTTACTTCCATTCTTTTCTTTGCCAAGTTTGGCAATTATTAATGCCAGAACTGACTTTCACCATGAAGGTTCTCCTGGGGATTCTCCCTCTAACTCAAGCAAGGTGAATCTTCCAGCCTCGTTTTCAATCCTCACAAATTTGGTCTCTTCAACCTGAGTGTAAAGACCCACCACATTGCTGCATGGTGAACCATGCAGGCTTGTTACCTCTATCTGTTCCCTCCCTCTCTTGATCCTGGCAGACTGATCTGTATGTGAAATTCAGGGAAACCTTTGAAAACCTTCCAATCCAATCGTACAATGGCTTTCTATGCACCTTTCCCCTCTCAAAGCCAATTTCTATTGCAACGGAAATTGCATGGGCCTTGTATCCAGGTAGACGTGTCAATTAGCTATCCTTTAGACGCCCAACTTCATTCTATCTTGAAACTAAATAGACTATTAAAGTATAACCATTTACAAAATCTGAAATTTTCAACATCGTCTTGGGATTTTGGACACTAACAGTCCATCCACTCTCAGCAGAGATAGTTTTGCCAGTTTCTACTGGTGTGACCACCCTGCACCTTCTTTCCAGTAAAATAACCTGGGGCTCCCTTTAATCTTTAACAGTTAAGACACCGGGTTTGCTATCAGCGGAGTTCAGAACAGGTCACATCACCCCCCTTCATTCTTCCATTTTACCCTAAAATGAAAACACAGTCTCAAAACATAACAATCATATAGAACCTCACTTAAATATTTATCAATAAATATGTTATTTATACTGGAGTTTTTATGATTTGAATTAATAGTTGGAGGCAAAGGGTGGGGGTTTTTCAAGGATAACTTTCCCTCCCTAACGTTATATTGTCTCTAGTATCAGCTGTGGCTCAGTGGGTAGCACTCTCACCTCTGGGTCAGAAGATTGTGGGTTCAAATTCCAGTTCAAAGGACCTGAGCACAAAAATCAAAACCAATTTTTCAAGTGCCAGCACCGAGGGAGCTCTGCACTGTTGGAGATGCTGTCTTATAGATCAGTTGTTAAACAAAGGGCCCATTCCCCCCTCTCAGGGGGATATAAAAAGTGACACAGCCACTATTTCTGCCCCACCCTCCTTGCCAACTGTAAGGGTCAACATGCTTCAGTCCTGTCCTGGATGTGATTAACAGCAGCAGAATCAAACCCCTGGAATCACTTGTGAATTCACTGATGTCTCAGCAGATTGGATATCTGAGTGAATCCCTTCCCACACACACAGCAGATGAATGGTCTCTCTCCGGTGTGACCTCGCTGGTCCCTCTGCAGGGTGGTTAAGTGAGTGAATCCCTTTCCACATTCAGAGCAGGTGAACGGTCTTTTCCCAGTGTGAACTCGCTGGTGTGTCAGCAGATGGGAAGAATCTATAAATCCCTTCCCACACTGAGAGCAGATGTATGGCCCCTCCCTGCTGTGAACTCACTGGTGTGTCAGGAGGTTGGATGATTGAGTGAATCCCTTCCCACAAACAGAGCAGGTGAATGGCCTCTCCCCAGTGTGAACTCGCTGGTGTAGCAAGAGGGTGGATGAATTAATGAATCCCTTCCCACACTCAAAGCAGGTGAATGGCCTCTCCCCAGTGTGAACTCGCTGGTGTGTCAGCAGATGGGAAGAATCTTTGAATCCCTTCCCACACTGAGAGCAGGTGTATGGCCTCTCCCTGCTGTGAACTCGCTGGTGTGTCAGCAGATGGGAAGAATCTATGAATCCTTTCCCACACTGAGAGCAGGAGTATGGCCTCTCCCTGCTGTGAACTCGCTGGTGTGTCAGGAGGTTGGATGATTGAGTGAATCCCTTCCCACAAACAGAGCAGGTGAATGGCCTCTCCCCAGTGTGAACTCGCTGGTGTAGCAAGAGGGTGGATGAATTAATGAATCCCCTCCCACACACAGAGCAGGTGAATGGCTTTTCCTCGCTGTGAATTCTTTGGTGATCCTGCTGGGTGGTGAAGTCAATGAATCCCTTCCCAAACTCAGAGCTGGTGAATGGCCTCTCCATAGCATGAACTCACTGATGTGCCTGCAGAAGGGACGAAACACTGAATCCCTCTCACACACAGGGCAGGTGAACAGCTTCTCCCCAGTGTGAACACGATGATGCGTTTCCAGCTCAGATGGGAACCAGAATCCTTTCTCACAGTTCCCACATTTCCATGGTTTCTCCATGTTGCGCGTGTTCTTGTCCCTCTTCAGGTTCAATGATCAATTGAAGCCTCGTCCATACAAAGGACACATGTACGGACTCTTCCCGCTATCAATGGTGCAATGTTCTTTTCAGACTGTGTAACTGGTTAATGCTCGTTCCACAGTCAATGCACTGGAACACTCTCATTTGGGTATGTCTGCCTTGGTACTTTTCCAGTCACAGTAATGTTTAAAATCTTTTGAAGCAGACAGAACAGATAAAAGATTCTTCCTTCCAAATTCAAAGGTCAATAATAACCAGGTCCCAATGAATCGACTGACTCTGTAAGATCTTCATCTGATGTTTGGTTTGAGATTTCTGTCTGCAAATCCTTCCCTTCTAATATCCTGTAAAAGGAGATTACAAAAGTCATCACTGCCATTACAGGATAGAAATTCAGAACAGACAATTCTAATTTCTATGGTGCACTCATTCCGCAAAAATTATATATCTGCATCCCACACACTTCCTCTCAATTCTCACTCTGCAGTATCTAATATACACCCAATAGTACTGCACTAAAATGTTGTATTACACAGTATGCCCTTACATAATTAGAGATACATGGGACTGTGAGGGAAAACTCTATTTCGACAGCCACTCACTGCCTATGACATTGTTGAAAGTGGAGAGGGTAATTGATTTCAGAATGAAATTGAAAGGAATAAACTTGCAGGGGAACGGGGATATAGAGGGGGAATGGGACTGACTGGATAGCGCTACAGAGAGTCGCTCTACTCGAGCTGCTGACTGGACTCCTTCTGTGTCATAATGACTCTATGACTGGCAACATATGACATAGTTACAGTACCATATTACAAGACTAGAAATAATAATAAACACACATCATTACAGATCCATCAATAATATAGCTTATATATACCATAAAATAATACTAGACATATCTCTGTCTGATATTAATTTACTGTCCCCTTAAACGTCAGCCTGGGGAAACCACTCCTTTAATTGTGAACATTCGGAAAGAGACCATCCTTTTAGCCAGACAAATAAATGTGTCAAGCTGAGGAGCAAAGGATGTCAACGTCTTTAAGCAAGGGAGAGAGACCTGGGCCAACCTTTCCAGAGTCTGCACCCTCCCTGGGTTCACTTCCTTTCCACCACCACCAAACACATCTTCCCTTCACCCTCCTGGCAGCATTCCACAGGGATCGTTCCCTCCGGGACATCCTGGTCCACTCCTCCATCACCCCCTACACCACAAGCCCCTCCCACGGCACCTTCCCATGCAACCGCAGAAGGTGCAACACCTGCCCCTTTACTTACCCTCTCCTCACTGTCCAAGGGCCCAAACACTCCTTTCAAGTGAAGCAGCATTTCATTTGCACTTCCTTCAATTTAGTCTACTGCATTCGCTGCTCCCAATGCGGTTTCTTCTACATTGGAGAGACCAAACGCAGACTGGGTGACCACTGTGCAGAACTTTGGTGTGTCTGCAAGCATGACCCAGCCCTCCCTGTCGCTTGCCATTTCAACACTGCACCCTGCTCTCATGCCTACATGTCCGTCCTTGGCCTGCTGCATTGTTCCTGTGAAGCTCAATATAAACTGGAAGAACAGCACCTCATCTTTCGACTAGGCACTTTACAGCCTTCCGGACTGAATATTGAGTTCAACAATTTTAGATCATGAACACTCTCCTCCATCCCCATCCCCTTTCCGAATCCCTTTTCTTTTTCAACAATTTATATAAATTTTTCTTTTCCCACCTATTTCCATTATTTTTAAATGTATTTCCATCCATTGTTTTATCTCTACCTTTTAGCCTATTTTGATCCCATCCCTTCACCCCACCCCCACTAGGGCTATCTGTACCTTGCTTGTCCTGCTTTCTACCATTAATTAGCACATTCCTTTGATAATATCACCACCTTCAACATCTCTTTGTCATTTTTGTCTGTGACATCTTTTGGTTACCTCCACCTATCACTGGCCCTCTATCCAGCTCTACCTGTCCCACCCCCGTTAAACCAGCTTATATTTCACCTCTTTTCTATTTTTCCTTAGTTCTGTTGAAGAGTCATACGGACTCGAAACATGAACTATGCTCGTCTCCGCAGATGCTGTCAGACCTGCTGAGTTTTTCCAGGTATTTTTATTTTTGTTTTTGTTTTGGATTTCCAGCATTCACTGTTTTTTGCTTTTTTCACTTCCTTTCCCTTCAGTTCCTGCAATGCAACAATTTGCTGCCAGAATGAGAAAAGAAATGGAAAGGGGGAGAAAAGAAAGTTAAAAACAAAAAACTGCAGATGCTGGAAATCCAAAACAAAAACAGAAACAGAAATACCTGGAAAAACTCAGCAGGTCTGGCAGCATCGGCGGAGAAGAGCACAGTTGACATTTTGAGTCCTCATGACCCTTCAACAGAACAAGGTAAAAATAGGAAAGGGGTGAAATATAAGCTGGTTTAAGGGGTGGGGGGTGGGGAGGGGGGGTTTGTTGGGATAAGCAGCCAGTGATAGGAGGAGATAACCAAAAGATGTCACAGACAAAAGAACAATGAGGTGTGGAAGGTGGTGATATTATCTAAAAGAATGTGCTAATTAAGAGTAGCGAGCAGGGCAAGCAAGGTACAGATAGCTCTAGTGGGGGTGGGGTGAAATAATACTAAAAGGGCATAAAAGGTATAGATAAACAATGGGTAGAAATACATTTAAAAATAATGGAAATAGGTTGGAAAAGAAACGTCTATATAAATTGTTAGGGAAAAGGGGGGGCGGTATTGGAAAGGGGGTGGGGTTGGAGGACCGAGTTCAAGATCTAAAATTGTTCAACTCAATATTCAGTCCAGAAGGCTGTAAAGTGCCTAGTCAGAAGATAAGGTGCTGTTCCTTCAGTTTGCGTTGAGCTTCACTGGAACAATGCAGCAAGCCAAGGACAGACATGTTGGCAAGAGAGCCAACTCCAGCATGATGCCACCACCAAACACATCTTCCCTTCACCCCCCCGGCGGCATTCTGTATGGATCGTTCCCTCCGTGACACCCTGGTCCACTTCTCCATCACCCCCTACTCCTCAAACCCCTCCCATGGCACCTTCCCATGCAAATGCAGAAGATGCAACACCTGCCCCTTCACTTCCTCTCTCCTCACCATCCAAGGGCCCAAACACTCCTTTCAAGTGAAGCAGCATTTCATTTGCACTTCCCTCAGCTTAGTCTACTGCATTCGTTGCTCCCAATGCAGTTTCCTCTACATTGGAGAGACCAAATGCAGATTGAATGACTGCTTTACAGAACACCTTCGGTCTGTCCGCAAGCATTACCCAGACCTCCCTGTGGCTTGCTATTTCAACACTCCACCCTGTTCTCTTGCCCACATCTGTCCTTGGCTTGCTGCATTGTTCCAGTGAAGCTCAACGCAAACTGGAGGAACAGCACCTCATCTTCCGACTAGGCACTTTACAACCTTCTGGACTGAATATTGAGTTCAACAATTTTAGATCTTGAACTCTCTCCTCCATCCCCACCCCTCTTCCGTTTCCTCTCCCTCCTTTTTGTGTTTTCCAATAATTTATATAGATTTCTCTTTTCCCACCTATTTCTATTATTTTAAAATGTATTTCCACCCATTGTTTATCTTTACCTTTTATGTCCTTTTAGTATTATTTCACCCCACCCCCACTTGAGCTATCTATACCTTGCTTGTCCTGCTGTCTATTCTTAATTCGCACATTCCTTTAGATAATATCACCACCTTCAACACCTCTTTGTTCTTTTGTCTGTGACATCTTTTGGTTATCTCCTCCTATCACTGGCTGCTTGTCCCAACAACCACCCCCCCCCACCCCACCTTAAACCAGCTTATATTTCACCCCTTTCCTATTTTTACTTTGTTCTGTTGAAGGGTCATGAGGACTCGAAACATCAACTGTGCTCTTCTCCGCCTATGCTGCCGGACCTGCTGAGTTTTTCCAGGTATTTCTGTTTCTGTTTTTGCTTTGGAGAAAAGAAATTGTTTTACTCACAGATGTTGGACACAGGAGGAAGTTTTAGTCTGTGTGAAGCTCAATCTTCATTCACACAAAGTCCGTGCTCTGATTGGCTGAATGACCAGAGTCCTTCCGGTCCTCCAACTCTTCCCATTGGTCCATCTCCCACCTGAAGTCAAGCGGAAACCTTCGTTGGCGCGGGAGACTCTTTGACCCCCATGATGAGTTGAGTGGTAAGCCAATGGGAAACCATTCTCTGCATATGCGCAGCTGCCCCTGTCCCTTGGACATGCACAGTCCTGGCCGCCCACCAGCGCGGCGGATAGAGTGGTTTCCCCAGGGCGGGGCGTTGTGGGTGCCGCAGCTGCCATTACTCATCCGGAGCCCAGCCCCCAAACTCCTGGACTGGGATGGAAAGTGGGGGTGGGCGGAGGTGGGGGGGTGGGGGGGAGCGGTGGCGCAGTGACCCCACCCTGACACAAAGTACATGTGGGCAGTCACTGGATTTGAGTCACAGTTTGTTAACATCAGGTGTAAATATTTAGATACCTGGGTGACATATTGGGGAGGACAATAGGCGAGTGTGAAACTGAACCCGACAGTCAGCATCTTCAGAGGAGGAGAATTGGGGAAAAAGAAGGAGGATAACAGGATGAATTAGTGTTAAATTCAATAGGGAGGAGGGCTTGCATTGGGGGGGTGGCAGATATTTATAATTTGAAGGGGGAGAAATATGTTTTATGATAATTAGAATTGTCACTTCTGAGTTTCTATCCTGCACTAACAGTGACGACTTAATAACATCAACCCCGTTGCACCCATTCATAATCTTGAAATCCTTTTTCAGGTCAACCTTCAGCCTTGGCTTCCCCAGCCTGGTCACTCTATCCTCTAACTTAAACATTCTCAGTTCTGGTATCATCCTTGTGAATCTTTCTTGCATCTTCTCGACATTCTCTGTCACTTTAAAAGGGGTGAATAATTAAAAATTATTTTAGTTCAGTTAGCTCAGTTTAGCTTGGTTGCAGGCACCTAATTTCTCAATTCAAAATTGACCCTCTAAAATACTTTAGTTCAAAGGAGACTTAAGCATCAGGCAAGATCTGAAGTAGCAAATAACATTAAAATTTATTTAAAAGAAAAAGGTTTACTTACGAATTACGTGAGTGACCTTCTCCACCTCAATTGGGCGATCACCCCAGGTAGAAGTGTGAATCTTCCTCAGGTTTCTGAACCAACAGTGATTTCCCACAATCCTGCCCCAGGAGTCCCTCAGTATCTCCGCGAATAGAGTCCAACTCGCAAACCCAAGATGGTTCTTGAAACCCACTTTTAACACCTGAATTAATATTAACTCATCTCAAATCAGGCCTGTTGTCATTAGACAATTAGTCATTGTTGTAATTGGGTTAGTTTTATTGGATTTAACCCTTTCCATACATTGTTCCATGGAGCAGAACAATTGGGCTGTTCAGGAACTTTCTTTTTATCTGAGTTTAGACAATGTTACAGACCGAGATGGGAGGATCGCGCAGTTAATTCTAGCCTCACATCTTCACAGGTCATAACAATAGTTTAAATGTTTAATTCACCCACAAAACAGGCCAATCGTTACCCTTTGATACTGTTATTCCCAGCCGAAAAAAACTATAACCAGGCTTCTTTCAGTAAACACAAAAGATTGAATTATTATAAAACAAATTACTTCTTAAAAACAAGTGAATGAACTGGTTAACATACAACTTGTAGTTTAGAAGTGCAACAATTTTCCCCTTTTGAAAAAAATATATTCGAATCCCCATACACACACACACTCACACACAAAACAGGACAAAACAAACGCAGTCCCCTGGAGAAGCTGGAGCACGGCAAAGTTTCTTTTAAAAGGATAACATCTGAAGAGATCACAACACTGTTGATCTGCTCACAATAGGTCTGGAGGTTCCTTCAGATGGATTTTTTGGTAAAACTGTCCTTGATGACTCTTATTTGTCACAGCTCTGCAGACCTTAGAAAAGCAGACAAATTACCCTAACGGGACATTTTTGAGGAAGGTTTAAGACAAAGGTAGGGCAGAGAGAGGGAAAGAGAGAGTCTTTTTGCAGCCTGATTCTTGGGCACAGACACACACACACACACACACACTCAGACTGAGGGTTCTAAAGGACTAAGATGTTCAAAGAATACTTCTCTTAGGCCAGGTGTTGTTAACCAATCAGCAAGAGTCTTTAGCCTGGCAACAGTGGTTCTTTGTTAATTTAGATATACAAAGTATCTCTTCCTCTCCAGATGTTCCAGCTGGACTTCTCAATTCACCCGTGGTTTACTGAAGAATGGCACTTTCTCAGCCCTGAATTAATATTGCAGATTTGAAAAATAGCTCAGGAGGAAGAATGTCCAAAATTCAATGTTCTTCAAATTGTCCAAAAACCAGTTCCTCACAACAAGATCGTGAATGGTTTACATCGAGTAAATAAAGAGAAACTGTTTCCACTGACCAGAGGACACAGATTGAAGGTGATTGACATAAAGCCAGAGGGAAAATTAGGCAGATAAATCTTTACAATGAGTTGTTGTGATCTGGAATGCACTGCCTGAAAGGCTGGTGGAAGCAGATTCGACAAAGGGAATTAGATAAATCCTGGAAAGGGACTAGTTTGCAGGGCACATGGGGAAAGGGTAGGATAGTGCGACTAAATGACCGGCTCTGTCAAAGAGCCAGCACAGGCACAATGGGCTGAATAGCCTCCTTCTGTGCTGTGAGCCTCTGTGATGACAGATAAATAAATGTGTGTCTGTAATATGTCAATAATGTCTGGAATTCCGTTTGTGATGTTTCAGAATTTTATCCCTTTCCTTCCAGTTTAGTTTCAGACAGAGAGAACAAAAGCAAATCACTTTCAGTACATTGAGCAGCCCTGATGTCTATTCTCAGCCAGCATGACAGTGAGGGAAAAGGGCTGGATTCTCAGACCAGCAAGTCAAAGCCCCCTCTTTGAATGGCCACTTCCCACAATGGATTCAGTGGCTTCTGAAGGGAAGCAGCCTCAGTCCACACTGGGAGTTCCTGCCCCCCCCAGTCAGCTGGCTCGTGCTGGCTCATGCTCCTGATGTACATTGCATTGGTGAGACCACATCTAGAGTATTGTGTCATGTTCTGGTCACCTTATATCAGGAAGGGTAAATACTTTAGAAGCTGTTCTGAGAAGGTTCACTTGACTGATACCTGGGAAGGGTGGGTTATCTGAGGAGGCAAGATTGGACAGGCTGGGCCTGTATCCACTGGAGTTTAGAAGAATGGGAGGTGATCTTATTGAAACGTCTAAGATCCTGAGGGGACTTGACAGCGTAGATGCTGAAAGGAAGTTTCCCCTGTGGGAGAGACTAGAACTAGGGGACATTGTTTAAAAATAAGGGTCTTCCATTTAAGATGGAGATGAGAAGAATCATTTTCTCTCAGAAGGTTGTGAGTCTTTGGAACTCTCCTCCCCAGATAGTGATGGATCCAGGGTGAATGAATATTTTTTAGGCAGAGGTATATATATTCTTGACTAACAAGGGAGTCAAAGGTTATCGGGGAGAGGCAGAATGTGGAGTTGAAACCACAATCAGATCAGCCATGATCGTAGTGAATGGAGCAGCAGGCTCAAGGGGCCGAATGACCTATTCCTGCTCCTAATTCATATGGTCGTAAGGATGATCTGCCTGTAAGGATAGGAGCTTGCCAATTTAAAAAGAAACTTGCATTTACATAGCTCCTTTCACTACCTCAGGGCGTCTCAATGAGTTTCACTGACAATGAAACACTTTCTCAAGTGTAGTCACTGTAGGAAACGTGGCAGCTAATTTGTGCACAGCAATGCGATGATGACCAGATCATCTGTTTTTACTGAGGTTGATTGAGAAATAAATATCGGGCCCCAGGACACCAGGGGTGAACTCCTCCCCCTCTTGCTCTCCTTCCAATTGTGGCCATTCAGTCTTGTACATCCACCTAAGAGGGCAAATGGGACCCTCGGGTTAATGTCTCACTCGAAAGACGGTCCCTCCGACAGCAAGGCTCTCCCTCAGTACTGGCACCGGGAGTGTGGGCCCTGGATTATGGGGGCTCGAGTCTCTGGAGTGAGGATTGGAACCCCCCCACCTCCTGACTCAGAGGCGAGAGTACTACCCACTGTCATGCCGTTTTGAATAGAATCAGCGAGCTGGTGTTCTAGAATCATAGAATGGTTACAACACTGAAGGAGGCCATCAAGCCCATTGTGTCTGCGCCAGCTCTCTGCAAGAGCAACTCATCCAGACCCACTCCCCCCATCTTTTTCCTATAACCCTGCCAATTTCTCCTCTTCAGATAATGATCCAATTCTCTGTTGAAAACCATGACTAAATCTGCCTCCAAGTCCCTTCATCCCTAGGACCATTCTTGTAAATCTCCTTTCTGAGTGTGAGAAGGGACTTACTAATTCATCCAGTCTGCAGAAACACAAGTGAGTTCACACCGGGGAAAGGCTATTCAGCTGTTCTGAGTGTGGCAAGGCATTTAATCAGTTATCCCACCTGCTGACACACCAGCCAGTTCACAATGGCGAGAGGCCATTCACTTGCTCTGAGTGTGGAAAGGGATTCATTCAGTTATCCAAGCTGCTGTTACATCAGCGAGAGGCCATTCATCTGCTCTGTGTGTGGCATGGGATTCACACAGTCATCCACCCTGCTTTCTCACCAGTGAGTTCACGGTGGGGAGAAGCCTTTCATCTGCTGTGTGTGTGGGAAGGGATTCAGAGATACATCCACCCTGCTGATACATGAGTGAGTTCACACCGGGGAGAAGCCTTTCATGCGCTCCACATGTGGGAAGGGATTCACTCAGTCATCCAGCCTGCTGACACACCAGCGAGTTCACAAGTGATTCCAGGAGTTGGATTCTGCTGTTATTGCTGCAGTTAATCACATCCAGGACTGAACCATGTTCATTCTGACACTTGGCGAAGTGGGAGGGTCAGAAGGTTTCTTTCTGCTGGACTGGCCAGTCTCACAACTTTGCTTCCAGTAGGCTGATGGCCTTTGAGCCTGGGAGTGCATATTTCCACTGAAATGATCCACAAAAGCTGATGAAGTACATTTATCTGCTCCTGGATAGTAAGGAGTCTTTTTCCTACCACTACAGGTAAATCTAAAATAAATACATTTGTCTCAGTTCCATTGAGTCTACAGCACAGGGCCAGGCTAGTTGGTTCAATTGGTCTCTGTCAGTATTTATGCTCCACATGAGCCTCCACCCACCCCTCTTCATCTCCCCCCATCAGCATATCCTTCTATTCCTTTCTCCCTCATTTATGTATCTAGCCTCCTCTTAAATGTATTCATGCTATTCAACTCAAACTGTTCAATCTGATGGTGACGTACGGCAATAAATTCTTTTTCTTCCTCAGTAGTGAGTTCCACATTCTCACCACTCGCTGGGTAAAGAGGTTTCTCATGAAATCCCTATTGGATTATTGAACCCCTTCATCATCTGAAAGACTCTTCAGTCTTCTCTTTTCTCAAGAAAAGCAGCCCCAGCCTTTCCTGAGGGTTAAATGCTCTCAGTTTTGGTACTTTTCTTGTGTATCTCTGTTGGTCTTTCTCCTGTGCCTCTATTTCCTTTTTCTAAATGGAGATCAGAAATGGTGACAGTTCTCCCAGTGGAGTCTAACCATGGTTCGAAAGAAGTTGAACATAACCTCCCTGCTTTTCAACTCTATCCCCCTAGGATGGAACCCACACTTTAGGAAAGATTTGAAGTTCTTAGAGAGGGTGCAGAGCAGATTAACGAAAATGGCACCAGGGATGAGGGACTTCAGTTAGTTGGAGGGACTGGAGCAGCTGAAATTTCTGTCATTGGATCATGGAGTCATTAGGACTTACAAGGAGGCCATTCAGCCCATCAAAACCATATTTCCCTCAAGTGCCCATCCAATTGGCTTTTGAAATTGTTCATCATCTCTGCTCCCACCCTCCTCATAGGCAGCGAGTTCCAGGTCATTCCCACTCGCTGTGTGAAAATATTCTTCCTCACATCCCCCCTTCATCTCCTGCCCACAACCTTAAATCTGTGTCCCCCCTCATCCTTGCACCATCAACTGATGGGAACAGCTTTTCTTTCTCCACCTTATCTAAACCTGTCATAATCTTCTGCATCTCTATCAAATCTCCCCTCAACTTCCTGTGCTCCAAGGAGAACAACCCCAGCCTGACGTCCACAATAAAGAGCAAACAAAAGATGTTAATGCCTGAAATCAATTGGGAATGTTTGATTTCTGTTTTAAAGATATGATGAACATATTGTATTGGACAGTAAAGGAATTGGAGTAACTCACCCGGGTGATCAGTGGACTGTATCAATCTGGTATCCACCTACATTCTAGTGAAAGTCAGGGAGGTGTAGATGAGATCAATAAGTTGATAGATTTCTCTGGAAGATATTTCTATCATTTGACTCTGAACCTACTTTTTAAGGAAAATCACATTTGAAAACCGAAAGGTGTAAAAAGGGCCTAACTTCAGCAGAAATCTGGCAGAGCTGAGAACAGATGACTTGCTATGTGGGAACTGAGAGACGAACAGCTCCCAGAGGACAGAAAAAAACAAGAGTGCCTTGAATCCTAGACGACACCTGGGTGTCAAGGTCACCATGTTTTCACTGCTTGGCATGGGAATGCTGACTCCCTGTACCGGGGATGGAGCATGAGAAGCCAATTGTTTTGAGAGTTTGACGTGGCTTGGGTGGGTACAGATAGTTCAATGACAGGTTTTGTAATTGGTCCGTTCAAATGTTAGCTCGGCAATGATTGGGTTAAATCGGTCTCCATAGACTTTGTGATGTAAAAAAGTATCAGAAGGGATTCCCCGAGCACAGAGATTTGTAGAGGTTTTACATATTGCATTGACTGGTGCCATGGCATCTGGGGCAGAGCAGGGAGCATTTACTTGGAGATGGTGCTTCTACCCAGAGTGTAATGGTAATGTTGCTGCACTTTGATGCTACTGCTCAGACATGAGCATGTGTCAGGTCTAATTTATACTGAATAAAATCTAACCACTGTCACCAATAAGGGTTATCACTGTGAATCATTTCAGAGTTTGAGATAAGGGGATAAAGGGTTAATTGACATCCTGAATCCTATTTTCTAACATCGCTGTGTCAAAAATAAAATCTCATCTCCCCCTCTGGTTCCTTTGCCAATTATCTTAGAGGGACTCACTTTCTTTTAAAGAGCCTGCCAACCCCTCTCACCCACTTTCCTTAAAGTGCAAAAATCTAATGAAAAGCCCAGAAAAATTAAATACTTCAACTGATACAAGTTTATTAATGAAACAGAATGTGGTTAATAAACAGAAAATTACTTGAGGATCAAAGACAACCAGAGTAAAAGGATGTGCACAATTTTCTGGACCCAAATGGTTTCTCTTCGGCTCCTCTGTACCCTGTTCCTGTGACTTTCTGCTTTGGACACGGGGCACTGAACCCCGGGGGTGGGTCACCATCAGCCCCAGTCACCCCCTCCCGTGTTCTGATTGATTGGAGGCCCATTTCCCAATCAGTCCTCCAGGACCTTCCTGTCTCTCTATCAGTGTGATGCCCAGCAGTTTCCCAACTGGGGCACAGGCCACATTATTCTCAGCTAAATTCACACTCAGCCCCGTCGCCTGGCTGACATTGACATAAACAATAGAGAGACAGAAAGGTGCTGGTCGCTCAAGTGGGAACTTGAAACTTGTGGCTTGAAACCACAACTTCAATAGTTTTCAGTTAAAAACGTCATTTATACTGAGGTTTTTGTTATTAGCTTCAGTGAGTGAGGTGTCCATAAATGTGTTCATTTTGAAAAGGAAAGATTTGAAAAGCAGGGAAGTTTTGCTTCACCTGATTCGTTCCATAGTTAGATTCCACTGGGTATACTGTTAACATTTGTGACCTGCATATGGTAAAAGCAAATAGGAACAAATAGTCATTTGGTAGGACAGAACTATTCAGTAGCAACGTGAGTGGTCTTCCCCACTAACAGGATACTGCTGTCAAGGCAAAAAGACATTCTGCCTGTCACACAAGTGAGTGATATGGGATGTGAATTTCAGTGCCAGTGCGATGCCAGGTATGTAGGTCATAAGTCCCAACTGGCGGGTCATACCAACAGCATTTCCCTTCAGCCTTTCACAACTGGTAAAGTACTGATTGTACCCAACCAGCCCGTGCTTGCAAATCTCGAAACATAGTGTCCAACATGAGATGTGATTCTGTGATTGGACAGCACTTGCTAAACAATCCTGATTGTGCTAAGAATTACACTGACAACTAATTTAAGATTATCAGCTGGTCTCATAGTGTGACTCACTTATTCATGCGAGAAGCTACACATTTTCACACACAGGGCCCTGTCATTTGCAGACAGAAGGAGCTTTGTGCCTTTTTCAACTAAACAAAAACCTGGGAATAGATATTCCCTGGTTCATTAGCCATGGCTATACCTTGACCAATCAGAGTTGATTTGCCTGGTTTGAATTTAAACAAAAGTGTGGCAGTGAACTGTTCCCTGGTGCGTTTTCCATGGCAAAACTGCTGCCAATCACAGCCCACTTGCCAACTAATCAGCACTCTCTTCTCATGCAGTATAAATTGTTCTGCACTTACAATTGTAACTCCTGTGAATCTATCCTGATGACTCCAAGACAAAAAACTTTGACAGCATGTCTCTTTTTTCAGAAATCGAGGCACTGAAGAAAATGCCTGGACCTTTCAAATGAAGCTCTCTGCCCCTCACTCTTGTGGACATCACAATGCGGAAGTTGGACAATGAGCTTCAGACTAAAACTTCCTCCTCTGGGCAATATCTGTGAGGAAATCAATGTTTCCCCATTTCCATTTCTTTTCTCATTCTGGGGGTAAATTGTTGACTTGCAGGAACTGAAGGGAAAGTCAGTGAACCCAGGGAGGGTGCAGACTCTGGAAAGGTTGGCCCAGGCCTCTCTCTCTCATAAAGACATTGTGACACCTGAGTGAGAGTGTTTCCAGTGCACTGACTGTGGAAAGAGCTTTAATCAGTTACACAGCCTGAAAAAACATCACCATCCACAGTGAGGAGAGACTGTGCACATGTTGACAAGGCTTCATTTGATTGTAGAACCTAAAGAGACACAAGGACATGCACTCCATGGAGAAACCCTGGAAATGTGGGGATTGTGGGAAGGGATTCAAAGATC
Source organism: Carcharodon carcharias (assembly GCF_017639515.1). Taxonomy (NCBI): domain Eukaryota; kingdom Metazoa; phylum Chordata; class Chondrichthyes; order Lamniformes; family Lamnidae; genus Carcharodon; species Carcharodon carcharias. The sequence goes on from NW_024470624.1 coordinate 3,240,046, forward strand.
CTTCTGAACTTGAAACACATTGACGCAGTCACACGGCATACCGGGGAGAGGCCGTTCACCTGCTGCGAGTGTGGGAAGGGATTCACTCACTCATCCAACTTGCTGGCACACGAGCAGATTCATAACGGGGAGGGGCCATTCCCCTGCTCCATTTTTGGGTAGGGATTCACTCAATCATGCTGCAACACCAAGTAGTTCACACTGGAGGGAGACCATTCACCTGCTCTGAATGTGGGAAGGGATTTACTAGATCATCCATTCTGCTGACACACCAGCGAGTTCACACCAGGGAAAGGCCATTCACCTGCTCTGAATGTGGGAAGGGATTTGGCAATTCATCCAGCCTTGCGAGACACCAGCGAGTTCATAGTGGGGTGAGGTCATTCCAATGTTTCCTTTGTGGAAAGGGATTCACTCTTTCATCCAACCTGTGGAGACACCAGCGAATACACGCCAGGGAGAAGCTGTTCACCTGCTCTGAGTGTGGGAAGGGATTCACTAATTCATCTGCCCTGCAGAATCACCAGCGAGTTCACACTGGGAAGATGCCATTCAGCTGCTCTGAGTGTGGGAAGGGATTCACTTGGCCATCTCACCTCCAAACACATCAGTGAATTCACACTGTGTGTGGGAAGGGATTCAGTCATTCATCCAATCTGCTGGCGCACAAGAGAGTTCACACTGAGGAGAGACCATTCAGCTGTTCCTTGTGTGGGAAGAGATTCAATTATCAACCCTGCTGCAACACCAGGCTGTTCACACTGGAGAGAGACCATTCCCCTGCTCCGTGTGTGGAAAACGATTTACTCGGTCAACCAATCTGCTGACACACCAGCGAGTTCACAGTGGAGAAAGGCCGTTCACCTCCTCCAAGTGTGGAAAGGGATTCGGGGATTTCTCCAGCCTTGGGAGACATGGGGGAGTTCACACCAGGGAGAGGCCGTTCACCTGCTCTGAGTTTGGGAAGGGATTCACAGATTCATCAAGGTTGCAGAAACACAGGCAAGTATACACGGAGGAGAGAGGCTTCTGTGAGTGTGGAAAGGGATTCACAGAGTCATCCAACCGACTGAGACACCCTGGCAGTCACCCTGATTAGAGAGCCTTATGTTCAGACTGTGGGTGTTAATTGTATCAATTGAGGTTAAGCATATACAGATGGAGGGCACTGATTAGATGCTTACTTGAGCACATATAAAGCGACACCCATGTGGTGTGGAGGGGGGCGGTGTGAGGAGGGAGGAGGATCTCCTCATAAGCCTGCTGCTGGGCCTGGTCAAGGTGGCCATCAAGAGGTCCAGGCAGCGGGTGATTGAGGGGGTTGTCCGACCTGTCTGCCCCTTTTCCGCAGCCACATTCGCAGCTGGGTGTCCCTGGAGAGGGAGACATGGTGTTTGCTGGCACCATTGAGGCCTTCTGTGCCCAGTGGGCACAGTGGGGACTGGGGTGCTTTATTGACCTCTCGAATTGCATTTTAATTTGAGGTTATAAGTTTCCTTTAAGATTAGTTTTTCTTTTTGCAGTGTCCCTTTAAGGGGCTCCTTTTCACTTTGTTCCTGTTTTATTAATTTAGTTTAATTGGTTTAATCAAAAGAGTATAAAGCCACACTAATTGGAGATCCATAAGACGGAGGAGCAGAAGTAGGCCATTCGGCCCATCGGGTCTGCTCCGCATTTCAATGAGATCATGGCTGATCTGATAATCCTCAACTGCACTTTCCTGCCTTTTCCCTCATAAACCTTGATTCCCTTACTGATTAAACAATCTGTCTATCTCAGCCTTGACTATACTTAATGACCCAGCCTCTACAGCCCTCTGTGGTAAAGAATTCCACAGATTGACTACCCTCTGAGAGAAGAAATTCCTCCTCATCTCTGTCTTAAATGGACGACCCCCTTCCTCTGAGATTGTGCTCCCTAGTCCTAGACTCTCCTGCAAAGGGAAACAACCTCTCAGCATCTACCCTGTCAAGCCCCCCTAAGAATCTTATATGTTTCAATAAGGCCACCTCTCATTCTTCTAAACTCCAATGAATACAGGCCCAACCAACTCAAGCTCTCCTCATAAGAAATTCCCTCTATACCTGGAATCAATCTAGTGATTCTCTGGACTGAATCCCATGCCAGTATATCTTTCCTTAGATAAGGGGACCAAAACTGTTCAGAATATTCTTGGTGTGGTCTAATTAGTGCCTTGCATAGTTTTAGCAAGACTTCCCTATTTTTATACTCCATTCCCTTTGAAATAAAGGCCAACATTCCATTTGCCTTCCCTATTACCTGTTGATCTTGTATGTAAGCTTTTTGTGATTCATGCATGAGGACCCCCAAATCCCTCTGTGCTGCAGCTTTCTGTTGTCTTTCAACATTTAAGTAATATTCAACTCCTCTATTCTTCCTGCCAAAATGTATAACCTTGCATTCTCCCACATTATATTCCATCTGCCAAGTTTTTGCCCATTCACCTAACCTGTCTATATCCTTCTGTAGACTCTTTGTGTCATCCTCACCAATTGCCTTCCCACCTATTTTTGTGTCATCTGCAAACTTGGCGATAGTACATTCACTTCCCTCATCCAACTCATTAACATTGTTGTAAATAATTGTGGCACCAATCCCTTTGGTGCCCCATTAGTTAAAAGTTGCCATCTTGAAAATGCCTCCCTTATCCCAACTCTCTGTCTTCTATTAGTTACCCAATCCTCTATCCACGCCAACACCATGGGCTCTTATCTTATTAATTAGCCTTATGTGTGGTACCTTTTCAAATACCTTTTGGAAATCCAAATATATTACATTTACTGGCTCCCCTTTATCTATTCTGCTTGTTAGCTCTTCAAAGAATTCAAATAAATTTGTCAGGTATGATTTCCCCTTCATGAAGCCATGCTGACTCTGCTTCATTATATAATGTATTTCTAAATGCTCTGCTATTACATCCTTTATAATAGACTCTAATATTTTCCCAATGGCAGATGTTAAGCAGTTACCTTTAAATAGTTACCTTTTGTTTGTTTCCCTCCCATTTTTGAATAAGGGTGTTACATTGGCAATTTTCTAATCCTTTGGGACTTTTCCAGAATCTGAGAATTCTTGGAAGATCACTATCACTGCATCCACTATCTTTGTAGCCACTTCCTTTAATATCCTAGGATGCAACCCATCAGGTCCAGGGGACTTATCAGCCTTTAGTCCCATTAGTTCCCCTAGTACTTTTCCTCTGATGATAGTTTTTGTATTTATTTCCCCACCCCCCCCGCAACCCCTGGCTCTGCCCGTCAATGATTTAGTATTTTTGGAACGCTGTTAGTGTCTTCTAACGTAAAGACTGAGGCAAAGTATTTATTCAACCCCTCTGCCGTTTCCTGGTTCCCCATTATTATGTCCCAAGCCTCATTCTCTAAGGGGCCTTTGTTCACTCTTCCCTCTCTCTTCCTTTTTATATACTTAAAGAAGCTCTTACTGTCCGTCTTTATGTTACTTGCTAGTTTACCCTCAAAGTTATTTTCTTCCTCTTTTTTTTTGGTAACATTTTGTTGGTTTTTAAAACTTTCCCAATCTTCTGGGTTACCACTAATCTTTGCCACATTGTACATTTTTTCTTTCAATTTGATACTACCATGAACTGCCTTGGTTAACCATGGTTGGTTTATTCCCTTCCTAGAATCCTTCTTCCTCACTGGGATGTATCTTTGTTGTGAGTCATGAACTATTTTCTTAAACATCTGCCCTTGTTCATCAACCATCTTTTCTGCTAACCTCCTTCCCCAGTCCACTCCAGCCAACTCTGCCCTCATTCCTTTGTAATTACCCTTATTTAAGTTTAGCACAGTTGTTTCCAACCCAAGTTTCTCACTCTCAAACTGAATGCTAAATTCTACCATGTTATCATCATTGTTTCTGAGGGGATCTTTTACTCTGAGAACATTTTTTAAACCTGCCTCATTACCCATTACTACATCCAAAATAGCCTGATCCCAGGTTGGATTCACAACATATTGTTCTAGGAAACTGTCCTGAAGGAATTCTTGCTCATGGCTACCTCGGCCTATTTGATTTTCCCAATCTACATGAAGATTAAAGTCACCCATGATTAGTGTACTGCCTTTTTTACATGCCTTCATTATCTCCTGATTTATTCTCAACCCTACAGTATAGCTACTGTTAGGGGGACTATAGACCACTCCTACCAGTGTCTTCTTCTCCTTGCTATTTCTTATCTGCACCCATATGGATTCTACATCTTCCAATCCAAGATCATTTCTTGCTCTTGTACTTATTCACTCTTGTACAAAGCTACCCTATCACCCTTTCCTTCCTGCCTGTCCTTTCGAAAAGTAACATACCCCTGAATATTTACTTCCCAGCTTTGATCTCCTTGTAACCATGTCTCTGCAATGGCTATAGGATCATACCCATTAACCTCTATATGTGCCATTAATTCATTTATCTTGTTCTGAACACTACATGCACTTAAGTAAAGAGCCATTAATTTTGCCTTTTTACTGTTTTTTTCCCCCTTTGACCATATTTGCTACTGTTTTTTATGTTTGTACGCTCTGTCCCTTCCTGTCTCACTTTGGGAATAATTACCTAAATAGCTGCCCTGCAATGCTGCCATATCCTTTTAGCTTTGTAAGCCTATGTGTCCCCTCTCCAGAACCCTCCCCACCTCTATTTGCTGGTTGGGGGAGGAGTGAGCTGGATGACCTCCTTTGAACTGGTGCATCGCGCGTCAGTGGGTGTCCAGCTTGCAGCCGATGTCATCCAGCAGCTTCAAACAGTGGTGTTCAGCCCTGACGGCACATGTGGCTTAGAAGACACTCAGGTGCTCGGTGGTCCCCGTCTGAGTGTACCCCTACTCGGACAGAATTCCACATTGGCCCCAAGCCCCGAACCTTCCCTTGGGAGCCTGGGCCCCACAGCCTGTGCTGCCTCGTGGAAATGCACTCCATGCCTTTTAGCTCGGCGATGTTTTCCTGTCTGGGCTGCTGCTGCACACCCTTCACCTCCTTGTCTCTGCCCGCTGCCCAGACACGCCTTAGTGTGCTCTCTTACCATTTGCGGGTGGAGGTCCTCAGTGTGGGGGGCTCTCTACGTGGGGTCCTTCCATTTCCATCAGGGATCTGGGGTGGAGGGTGTTGCACACAGCAGTCCCAGACAACCGTAGGTTAAGGTGGTTCACAGACTCCCAAGATACCTGCGTTTTTTACACCTTGGTGGATTCCATGGACCACGTCTGTGTTAGTTGTAGTAGATTATTACAGCCCCTTTTCAGTTTTCTTGAGGGGCTTTTTCTTAATTTTTGGTTGCACTTCAGCCCCATGCTCCTGACTTTTGAGCACCTGGTGCAGAGTGGGGAGGGTGAGGAGGGAGGAGGACCTCCTTGTAAGCCTGCTCCTGGGCCTGGCCAAGCTGGCCATTAACAGGTCCCAGCAGCGGGTGGTCGAGGGAGTCATCCATCCTGACTGTCTGCCCGTCTTCCCCAGCTATGTTCACAGCTTGGTGTCCCTGGAGAGGGAGCGTGTGATGTCCGGTGCCATGCTGGAGGCCTTCCGTGACTGGTGGGCACCGCGGGGGCTGGGGTGCATTATTACCGCCCCCCAGAACCACATTTTGATTTGAATTAGATAAGTTTCCTTTGAGATTTTGATTTTAGTTACAGTGTCCCTTTAAGGGACTTCCCCCTTTAATTTGCTAATTTGGCCTTTTTGTTGATTTGCCATTTGGTTCTCGTTTTATTTGTTATCATAGGGAAACAATTTGGTTAATTTGTTCATTCACTCTTTGTGCTAATTAGTTGTTTTTTTTCCTCAAAAGAGAAAAAGAAACACTTAACTGACATGGAGTGGTGTGGAGTCAGAAAGTATATACCTGTAATGTTTCATTCTGTGAATAAATTTAAACCAAGTATAAATTGGCTCCAGTTTCTTCCTTCACCATAAGGCTGCCAGGAACATAGGGATAGAGGTAGGCCATTAAGCCCATTGAGCCTGCTCTGCCATTCAATTAGGTTATGACTGATCATCTACCTCAAGTTGCTTTCCTGCACTATTTCCATATCTCTTGATGTCATTGGTTTCTAGAAATCTATCCATTTCTCTTTTGACCATGTTCAATGATTGAGCTTCCACAGACCTCTGGGGTGGAGAACGCCAAAGGTTCACCACCCTCTGAGTGAAGAAATTCTTCCTCATCTCGGTTTTAAATGGCCTACGCCTTATCCTGAGATTATGTCCCCTGGTTCTCGACTCACCAGGCAAGGGAAACATCCTATCTACATCCACCCTGTCACGCCATGTAAAAAATTTGTAGGTTTCAATGAGATCATCTCTCATTCTTCAAATCTATAGAATCAATCTCTCCTCATAAGACAATCCCACCATCCCAGGGATGAAACTAGTGAACCTCTGTTGCACTCCCTCTATGGCAAGTATATCCTTCCTTAGATAAAGAGACCAAAACTACACAATACTCCAGGCGAGGTCTCACCAAGGTTCCATACAACTGCAGCAAGACATCTTTATTCCTGTACTCAAATCCCCTTGCAATGAGGAGAGGTGAGAATGACCACCCTTGATATCAAGGATGCATTTGACTGAGTCTGGGATCAAGGAACCCTGGTAAAACTGGACTCAATGGGAATCAGGGGGAAAACTCTCCGCTGGTTGGAAGCATACCTAGCAGAAAGGAACATGGTTGTGTTTGTTGGAGGTCAGTCATCTCAGCCCCAGGACATCACTTCAGGAGCTCTTCAGGGTAGTGTCCTCAGCCCAACCATCTTCAGCTGCTTCATCAATGACCTTTCTTCCATCATAAGGTCAGAAGTGGAGATGTTCGTTGATGATTGCACAATGTTCAGCACCATCCACAACTCCTTAGATACTGAGATAAAAGCAAAGAACTGCGGATGCTGGAAATCCAAAACAAAAACAGAAATACCTGGAGAAACTCAGCAGGTCTGGCAGCATCGGTGAAGAAGAGCACAGTTGACGTTTCGAGTCCTCATGACCCTTCAACAGAACGGGTCTGTTGAAGGGTCATGAGGACTCGAAACGTCAGCTGTGCTCATCTCCACCGATGGTGCCAGACCTGCTGAGTTTTTCCAGGTATTTCTGTTTTTGTTTTTGTCCTCAGATACTGAAGCAGTCCATGTCCAAATGCAGCAAGACCTGGACAATATCCAGGCTTGGGCTGACAAATGGCAAATAACATTCACACCACACAAGTGCCAGGCAATGAACATCTCCAACAAGAGAGAATCTAACCATCTCCCCATGACATTCAATGGCATTACCCACTATCAATCTCTTGGGGGCCACCATTGACCAGAAACTGAACTGGGCCAGCCATATAAATACTGTGGCGACAAGAGCAGGTCAGAGGCTAGGAATTCTGCAACAAGTAACTCACCTCCTGACTCCCCAATGCCTGCCCAACATCTACAAGGCATAAGTCAGGAGTGTGATGGAATACTCTCCACTTGCCAGGATGAGTGCAGCTCTCAAAATATTTAAGAAGTTCAACACCATCCAGGACAAAGCAGCGCCCTTGATTGGCACCCCTTCAACAAACATTCACTCCCTGTGCAATCACCAGCACACAGTAGCTGCAGTGTGCACCATCTGCAAGATGCACTGCAAGAACTCACCAAGGCTCCTTCAACAGCACCTTTCAAATCCACAACGCTATCATCTAGAAGGACAAGAGCAGCAGAGCGGTGGGAACACCACCACCTGGAAGTTCCCCTCCAAGCCACTCACCATCCTGACTTGGAAATATATCACCATTCCTTCACTGTCGCTGGGTCAAAATCCTGAAACTCCCTCCCTAACAGCACTGTGGGTGTACCTATACCACACGGACTGCAGCGGTTCAAGAAGACAGTTCACCACCACTTCTCAAGGGCAATTAGGGATGGGCAATAAATGCTGGCCTAGCCCACATCCTGTAAATGAATAAAAAGAAATGAAGGCCAACATACCATTTGCCTTCCTTATTAATTGTTGCACCCGCATGCTAGCCTTTAGAGACTCATGAACAAGGACACCCAGCTCCCTTTGGACATCGACACTTCCCAACCTCTCACCATTTCAGAAACATTCTGTCTTTCTGTTTTTTCTACCAAGTTGGATACCTTCACACTTATTCACATTATTTTCCATCTGCCAAGTTCTTGCCCATTCACTAAGCCGGTTCAACTCCTCTTGAAGCCTCGTTGCATCCTCCTCACAACTCACATTCCTGCCTAGTTTTGTGTCGTCAGCAGATTTAGGAATATTACAATTGGTCTCCACATCTAAATCATTCACACAGATTGTGAACAGCAGTGGACCCAGCACTGATCCTTGCCATGCCCCACTAGTAACAGCCTGCCACCCTGAGAATGATCCATTTATTGCTCCTCTCTGCATTCTGTCTGTTAACCAATTCTCAATCCACACTAGTATATTTCCTGGAAAAACTCAGCAGGTCTGGCAGCATCGGCGGAGAAGAAAAGAGTTGACGTTTCGAGTCCTCATGACCCTTCAACAGAACTAGGTCCAGCATCTGCAGTTTTTTGTTTTTATCTAGTATATTTCCCCCAATCCCATGTGCTCTAATTGTTTTTACTAACCTCCTGTGTGGGACCTTATCAAAAGCCTTCTGGAAATCCAAATATGCCACATCTACTGGTTCTCCTTTATCTGTTCTAACAGGAACACCCTCAAAAGACTCCTAACAAGTTTGTCAAACATGATTTCCCATTCATAAATCCATGTTGACTCTGCCCAATTTTATCATTGCCACAGATGTGTCCAGTTATCACCTCCTTCAGAATAGATTAAAACATTTTCTCTATGACTGACGTCAAACTAACAATAGTTCTCCATCCTCCTTCTCCCTCTTCTCTGAAATAGTGGGATTACATTTGCTACTTTCTTGTCCACAGGAACCTTTCCAGGATCTGTAGAATTTTAAAAGATAACCCCCAGTGCACCCTCTATCTCTCTCGCCACCTCCTTCAGCACTCTGGGATGTAGCTCATCTGGTCCAGGGGATTTATCAACCTTCAATCCAGTTCACTTTTCAAGTACTGCCTCTTTAATAATATTAATTGCTTTCAGTTTCACAAGTCCTTTGGTTGCCGAGTATTTCAAGGTGTTTTGGTCTGTGTCAGTGTTTGTTCCCCACATGAGCTTCCTCCAATTCTACTTCAGAACCTTCTGTTCCTTTCTCCCTCGTGTGCTGATCTCTTTTCCCCGCTGGGAGACCCCCACGTTTACCTGATCCTGGGCTCCAGGCATTGGGAACCTGGGCACTGCCTGTAGTCCCAGCAGTGGCCACAGGTCAAGGTGGCAGGACTTCCTCCTGAGTGAGGGGCGGGGGTGGGGGGAAGTCCCACCTTCAGTTGATGAACACTCCACTGAGTGAAATGCCTCCGGGGCTGCTGACATCGGCTGGAATGTGATCCCCATTGACTTTTCCGAAGGGGTGGTGGGGCCACCTGAGAAATCCTGCCCAAGATGTTTCCTCTGAATTCCCGAATGAATTTAAGAGTGACTATCTTACATTTATGGCCTCCAGTGATGATCTCCCCCATCACTGTAAATCTATCGACACCAACCCTATCAAATCCCTTCATAATCTTAAAGTCCTCAGTCAGATCAGCCCTCAGTCATCTCCTTTGTAGAGAAAAAAGCTCCAGACTGTCCAGCCTTGCCTGAAAGTTAAACACTCTCAGTTCTGGGATCATCCTTGTGAATCTTTCTTCCACCTTCTCCAGGTCCTCTCTAACCTTTTTATAATTACGGAGTCCCAGAACTGTCCACTTTATGGCAACTGTGGTCTAACCAAGGCTTGATACAAGTTTAATCTGACATCTCTGCTTTTCAATACTATTTCTCTAGAAATGAACTCCATACACGGGCCTCACAATTCAGGAAGGATGTCAAGGCCTTAGAAAATGTGCAGGGATTTAGTATGGGGACAGGATGAGTAAACACATTGGAGAGGCCAGGGTTGTTCTCCTTAGAGCGATGAAGGAGAGGAGATTTGACAGGTGTTCAATTTCATCAATGGTTTACATCAAGGCAATAAAGAAAAACTGTTTCCACTGACAAAAGGGTTGTTAACCAGAGGTCACAGATTGAAGGTGATTGACATAAAAGCCAGAGGGGAAATGAGGAAGATAAATCTTTACACAGTAGGTGTTGTGATCTGGAATGCACTGCCTGAAAGGCTGGTGGAAGCAGATTCAACAAAACCTGGATGGGTATTAGTTTGCAGGGCTCATGGGGAATGGGCAGGATAGTGGGACTAATTGAATTGCTCTTTCAAAGAGCCAGCACAGGCACAATAGGCCGAATGGCCTCTGTCCATGCTGTTAGATTCTATGATCACAGATAAATAAATGTGTGTCTGCAATATGAACAGTGATGTCAATAATGTCTGGAATTCCCATTGTGGCCCTACCATCTCTTTGAAAGGACTCTCTGATTCATCCAACTGCTCTGCTCTTTCCCCACAGTACTGCAAATTCTTCCCTTTCAAGTATTTACCTATTGGAAAGATACTATTGAATTTGCTTTCAGGTCAATCAGAACAACACGCTGTGTCAAAAAATAAAATCTCATCTCCTCCTCTGGCTCCTTTGCCAATTACCTTAGAGGGACTCACTTTCTATTAAAGAGCCTGCCAACCCCTCTCACCCACTTACCCTAAAGTGCACAAATCTAATCATGAAACATCCAGAAAATATCAAGTATTTTTACTGATAGACATTTATTAATGAAATAGAACATGGTTAAATAAAACCAGAAAATGACTTGAGGATCAAAGACGACCAGAGTAAAAGGATGTGCACAATGTTCTGGACCCAAATGCTTTCTCTTCGGTTTCTCTGTACCCTGTTTTCGTGACTCCCTGCTTTGCACATAGGGACACTGAACCCCGGGTGTTGGTTCACCATCAGCCCCGGTCACCCCTCCCGTGCCCTGATCGGTTGGAGGCCCATTTCCCAGTCAGTCATCCAGCACCTTCCTGTCTCTCTATCAGTGCGATGCCCATGGCAGTTTCCCAACTGGGGCGCAGGCCCCATTATTCTCAGCTAAATTCAGCCCTCAGTTCCATCGCCTGGCTGTCATTGACACAGGAAATAGAGAGACAGAAAGGTGCTGGAGGATCAATGGAAATCTGAAACTAGTGGTTCTGAACCAACATTTCAACATTTGTCTGAGAAAAATACGCGTGCAGTTTTGGTCTCCTTATCTGAGGAAGGGTGTACTTGCTATAGAGGGAGTGCAGCGAAGGTTTACCCGACTGATTCCTGCGATGGCGGGACTGACATATAAGGAGAGATTGAGTCGATTAGGATTATATTCGCTTGAGTTCAGAAGAATGAGGGGGGATCTCATAGAAACCTATAAAATTCTAACATAACCAGACAGGGTAGATGCCGGAAGGATGTTCCTGATGGTGGGGAAGTCCAGAACCAGGGTCACAGTCTGAGGGTACAGGGTAGACCATTTAGGACTGATTTGAGGAGAAATTTCTTCACCCAGAGAGTGGTGAGCCTTGGAATTCGTTACCACAGAAAGTAGTTGAGACCAAAACAATGTATGTTTTTAAGAAGGAGTAAGATACAGCTCTTGGGGTGAAAGGGATCAAAGAATATGGGGAGAAAGCGGGAGCAGGCTATTGAGTTGGATGATCAACCATGATCATAGTGAATGGCGGAGCAGGCTCGAAGGGCCAAATGGCCTACTCCTGCTCCTACTTTCTGTTTTTTTAGATGGGGATTTTATTTTTAGATTTAGGCACTGGCGACAAAGGGTAACTTTCTCTTTCTAATGTTGTATTGTCTATAGTGTCAGTTGTGGCTCAGTGGATCACATTCCCACCTCTGAGTCAGAAGGTTGTTGATTTAAGTCCCTGTCCAGGGGCCTGAGGACAAAAATCACATCTAACATTCCTCGTGCCAGCACTGAGGGAGCGCTGCACTGCCAGGGCTGCTGTCTTTTGGATGAAATGCTAACCCGAGGGCCCCATCTACTGCTTCGGGTAGACTTAGAGGTTCCCGGGGCCACTATGTTGAAGTTCAGCAGGGGAGTTACCCCCAGCGTCCTGGCCAATGTTTATCAATCAACATCACTAAAAGCACATCATCTGGTCATTATTACATTGCTGTTTGTGGGATCTTGCTGTGTGCAAATTAGCTGCTGCGTTTCCTAAATTACAACAGTGTCTGCCCTTCGAAAGTACTTCAGTGGCTGTAAAGGTGTATTTTGGGGTGTATTGTGGTCATGAAAGGCACTATAGAAATGCACATTTTTACATTTAAGATTCATGTTCCCTTATCTCGTTATTGTAACTTAATTCATTTCAGCCACCCTCAACTTGCCATTGAATAATTTCACTTTGGTTCGGACAAGACTTTAACCAATTAAGGGAAAGGCCCTAGATAGTAAATTTAACAGAAAGTTTACTCGAAGAGAAAGGTGTACTTGGCTAGCTAGGGAGGCCTTCGGAACCTCTATTTTTATCCCCAAAGTGACCATTACCTCACGTCAGAGTTGGACCTGTTGTAACATGACAATTGATCAGTTTGGTTATTGGATTAATTGGATCCCCAATTACTTACACCACCTTCTCTCATTATCTTAGACAGGAATACAATCAAACTGTTTCATACTATCCCTTTATCTGATTCTATACCATCCCTTAGTCATACAGTTTCAAATGTTGAGCCTTATCAGAGCTGAAGCCTCTCTTGCCAGTACATTTCACTTCATTGCACATTCTTGATATACACAGCAATTAGGGTTTTATATCTTTACAGCAAATAAAACTCCGTCTTTTACTGTAACTATTGATCTATTGATTCATTATCAGAACTCAATTAAGGCACACTACTTATTCAATCACCTGTTACTGACAGGTGGCTACTTAATACAGTAATCTTTAGTTAATAGATTTAGTTAATACAAGATACACTGGTTCAGAACAACAGTTTGTGGAAGACAATAACTTTCTTTCTTACTAATCCTGATCAGATTGATCAATGAGCCTTATCTTGAGCTGGACTTTGGCAGAATATGGTGTCCTGTAACTGATAAAAATTAGAAAAGAATTCCTTTGTTTAAGTAATTTCTGCTCGCTCTGCAGTTTCTCGAAACATTTAGGTTTTTACAGTTTCAGTGTTTAATATAAACATCCAGCCACATATTAACAGTTTAAAATGGCTTCCTTGACCTTGTTACTTACAACAGTGAATACAATATGAAGGTGATGGATTTTTAAAACTAAATTTGACTGCACAAGCCTATCTACATTTTCCTACATTGTAACAGCGACTACACTTCAAAAGTACTTCATTGGCTGTAAAACGCTTTTTGAGAGCGGTGCTATAGAAATGTATTTTCTTCTCAAAAATTGTCCTCAAAGTTGCATACATTACAACCAGCCTGTTCATTCAAAGAATTAATAAAGATTGAGTCTTAATTTTGTGTAATAACAATGTCTTTGACAGCATTTCGAGTAGTCTGTGAAAATCCAAACACACTATATCCTGAATTTCACAGAATTGTAACGGTGTAGGAGGCCATTCAGCCCATCATGTCTGCACTGGCTCTTTGAGCATTTTACCTCAGTGCCAATCTGCCTTTTCTCCGTAACCAATTTTTGTTTGAAAACACAGCGAGTTGTTGCGATATGGAATGCACTGCCTGAGAACAGTGCGAGAAACAGATGCAACTGTATCCTTCAAAAGGAAACTGGACAGATTCTTGAAAGGAAAAGAAAATTGCAGGGTGATACGATTAATTGGACAGCTCTTTCAAAGATCCAGCATGAGCACGATGGGCCGAATTCCCCCCTGTGCTCTATAAGGCTCACGTGCATTTAAAGTGTCTGGTAATGACCTGGAACCCGCTTCCTATGAGGGTGGGAGAAAGAGATGATGGAATTATTTTGAAAGGAATTTGGATGGGCATTTGAGTGAAATAAACCTACAGGGATAAGGGGATAGAACGGGGCAATGGGACTGACTGGTTTGCTCTACAGAGAGCTGGTATGGGCCTGAGGGGCTGAATGGCCCCATTCCCAACATAAATGGCTCTAGATTTAAAGATAGAAATTTCAGCTGCTCCAGTCTCTCCAACTGACTGAAGTCCCTCATCCCTGGTGCCATTCTCATAAATCTCCTCTGCTCCCTCTCTAAGAACTTCAAATCTTTCCTCAAGTGTGGGGCCCAGATATAGGGTTCCATTCTAGAGGGATAGAATTGAAAAGCAGTGAGGTTTTGTTCAAAACAAAAATAAAAATACCTGGAAAAACTCAGCAGGTCTGGCAGCATCTGCAGAGAGGAACACAGTTAACGTTTCGAGTCTGTATGACTCTTCAACAGGTGCTGCCAGACCTGCTGAGTTTTTCCAGGTATTTTTATTTTTGTTTTGGATTCCCAGCATCCGCAGTTTTTTGCTTTTACCTTGGAGGTTATGTTCAACTTGTTTTGAACCATGGTTAGACTACACTGGGAATACTGTCAACATTTGTGATCTCCATTTAGAAAAAGGAAATAGAGGCATTGGAGAAAATGCCACATAGATTCACAATAACAGAGTAATTAACCCTCATGAAAGGTTGAACAAGTTGGGGAATCTTTCTCGAGAAAAGAGAAAACTGAAGGGTGACCTGATGGAAGTTTGAATTTTATGAAGGAACATAGGACTTGGGAGCATGAGTAGGCCATTCAGCCCCTCGAGCCTGCTCTCTCATTCAGTAAGATCCTGGCTGATCCGATTGTGATCTCAGCTCCACTTTGCCTGTCTACACCCCCGCCCGACCTCCCTTTAACCCTTGGCTCCCTTGTCTATTAAAAGTATGTCTAACTCAGCTTTGAATAAATGTAAAGACTCAGCCTCCACGACTTTCTGGGGAACAGATTTCCACTCCGATGACCCTCTGAGAGGAAAGAAATTGTCCTCATCTCGGTCTTAAAAGGGAGACCTCTTATTCTTAAACTCTGTCCCCTGGTTCTAGTCTCTCCCACAAGAGGAAACATCCTCCTGGTATCCACCCTATCCAATCCCTTCAGGTCTTACACGTTTCAATAAGAGCACCTCTCATTCTTCTAAACCCCAATGGGTGTACGTCTCACCTGTTCAACCTTTACTATTTCTTATCTCTACGCAAGCTGACTCGACATCCTGATCTTTCAAGCGAAGGCCAACACTCAGTGTTGAACAGAGGCCATCCTTAATTAACAGAACCACCAACTTTTCCCAACTTCCTGTCATTCCAAGATGTCAAATATCCTTCAACATTTAGGTCCCAGCCCTGGTCACCTTTTAACCCAGTCTCTGTAATGCCTAACAGGACATCATATTTCATGCATTTTCAGGGGTTCAATAATCCAATAATAATTACCCAGTGAGTGGTGAGAATGTGGAACTTGCTACCACAGTGAGTGGTTGAGGTGAAGAGCAAGAATACATTTAAGAGGAAGCTAGATACATACATAAGGGAGACAGGAATAGAAGGATATGCTGATGGGTGGAGATGGAGAGTGATGGGTGGAGACTCAGGTGGAGCATAAATACTGACATAGACTAATTGAACTGACTGGCCTGGCCCTGTTCTGTAGACTCAATGGAACTGAGACAAATGTATTTATTTTAGATCTCCCAGTAGTGGTAGGAAAAACACTTTTTACTATTCAGGATAAAATAAATGTACTTCATTAACTTTTGTGGATAATTTCAGTGGAAATGTGCACTCCCAGGCTCAATGAGCATCAGCCCACTGGAAGCAAAGTCATGAGACCAGCCAGTCCAGCAGAAACACTCCCACCCTCCCACTTCGCCAAGTGTCGTGATTAACAGCAGCAATAGCAGAATCCAACTCCTGTAATCATTTGTGAACTCGCTTGTGTGTCTGCAGGTTGGATAACTGAGTGAATCCCTTCCCACACACAGGGCAAGTGAATGGCCTCTCCCCAGTGTGAACTCGCTGGTGTGTCAGTAGGTTGGATAACTGAGTGAATCCCTTCCCACACACAGAGCACGTGAATGGCCTCTCCCCAGTGTGAACTCGCTTGTGTGTCTGCAGGTTGGATGAATCACTGAATCCCTTCCCACACTCAGAGCAGGTGAACGGTCTCTCCCCAGTGTGACCTCGCTTGTGTGTCTGCATTGTGGATGAATCACTGAATCCCTTCCCACACACAGAGCAGGTGAATGGCCTCTCCCCAGTATGAATCCGCTTGTGTTTCTGCAGAGTGTATGAATGACTGAATTCCTTTCCACACACCGAGCAGGCGAACGGCCTCTCCCCAGTGTGAACTCGCTGGTGGATCTGCAGATTGGATATCTGAGTAAATCCCTTCCCACATTCAGAACAGGTGAATGGCCTCTCCCCAGAATGTGCTCGCCGGTGCCTCTGCAGGTGTGATGAATCACTGAATCCCTTCCCGCACTCAGTGCAGGTGAAAGGCTTCTGCCCAGTGTGAACTCGCTCGTGTGTCCGCAGAGCGTTTGACTGAGTGAATCCCTTCTTACAAATGGAGCATGTGAATGGTCTCTCCCCAGAATGAACTCGCTGGTGTATCAGCAGTTTGGAGGATGTTCCAAATGTCTTCCCACAGTGAGAGCAGCTAAACGATCTCTCCGTAGTGTGAATGCGCTGGTGGACCATCAGGTCATGAGACCTTTTGAAGGCACTCCCACAGTCAGAGCATTTAAAAGGTCTCTCATTGGTATGCGTGACATGGTGTTGCAGCAGGCTGGATGACTGAGTGAATCCCTTCCCACACACGGAGCAGGTGAATGGCCTCTCCCCAGTGTGAACTCTCTGGTGGATCTGCAGGTTGGATGACTGAGTGAATCCCTTCCCGCACTCAGAGCAGGTGAATGGCCTCTCTCCATTGTGAACTCGCTGGTGTGTGAGCAGATGGGCTGACCGAGTGAATCCCTGCCCACAATCAGAGCAGATGAATGGCTTCTCCCTGGAGTGAACACGCAGGTGCCTCTGCAGGGCGGATGCATCACTGAGACCCTTCCCACACTCTGAGCAATTGAATGGTCTCTCCCTGTGAACACGCTGGTGTGTCTTCAGGGTGGATGAATCACTGAATCCCTTCCCACACTCAGAGCAGGTGAAAGGTCTCTCTCCAGTGTGAACTCGCTGGTGTGACAGCAGATGGGATGACTGACTGAATCCCTTCCCACACCCAGAGCAGGTGAATGGCCTCTCCCCAGTGTGACTTCGTCGATGAGTTTCCAGTGCAGATGGGAACCGGAATCCCTTCCCACAGTCCCCACATTTCCACGCTTTATCCATGGTGTGCGTGACCTTGTGATTCTCCAGGCCTGATGGTCAGTTGAAGCCTTGTCCTCACACAGAACACGTGTATAATGTCCCTCCTCACTATGAATGATGTGATGTTTTCTCAGGCTGTGTAACTGGTGAAAGCTTTTGCCACAGTCAGTGCACTGGAACACTCTCACTCGGGTGTGTGGGTCTTGGGCCTTTTCCAGGCCCCCTGATGTTTAGAACCTTCTGAAATAGACAGCACACAGAAACATTTATCCTTCCAGATTCAAAGGCCGATGATATTCAGCTCCAAGGATGTCAATGTCTTTGAGAGAGAGAGACACCTGGGTCAACCTTTCCAGAGTCTGCACCCTCCCTGGATTCAATTACTTTCCCTTCAGTTCCTGCAAGTCAACAATTTGCCCCAGAATGATAAAAGAAATGGCCAGAGGAGGAAGATGTTGCCCAGAGGAGGAAGTTTTAGTCTAAAGCTCATTGTCCAACTTCCGCGTTGTGACGTCCACAATGGAACACTGCCTGAGTCAGCCAATAGGAATCATTCTGCTCCGCGGCGACGTCCTCGTGTTCCAGTCTGCAGGCCAGGCGCGCGGACACAGGAGCCACGCCCTCACCCATTGTTCCCCCTTCCCCCTCCACTTCCTCGAGCCAAGGTTTCCAGGCAACCGACCTCCGGCTCCGGCCAGAGCAAGAAGCCGCTCGGAGAACTCGGGAGAGCGGAAGCTGCGCATGTGCGGAGAGCCCGCCCCCTTCCCGTCATGCTGAGGGGATGACCTTTGGAAGAGTTGGAGGACCGGAAGGACTCTTGTCCTCTGTCCAATCAGGGCGGGGGCTTTGTGTGAATGAAGCTTGAACATCACACAAACTTCCTCCTGTGTCCAACATCTGTAAGTAAAACGCTTTATTTTCTCCCCCTTTCCATTAATTTTCTCATTCTGGGGGAAAATTGTTGACTTGCAGTAACTAAAGGGAAAGGAAGTGAATCCAGGGAGGGTGCAGACTCTGGAAAAGTTGGCCCAGGTCTCTCTCTCTCTCTCTCTCTTAAAGACATTGGCAGCCTTTGCTCCCTTAGCTTGACACATTTATTTGTCTGACTAAAAGGATGGTCTCTTTCCAAATGTTCCCAATTAAAGGGGTGGTTTCCCCAGGAGATGGCTGACAGTAAATTAATATAGGACAGAGATATGTCTAGTGTTGTTATATGGTACATATTAGATATATTATTGATGACTCAGTAATAGAGCCCATGTATTATTATATCTACCTTTTTAATACAGTACTGTGTATATTTCCTAATCATTTCCAGCACCAGCAGCTCACCACGACCTTCTCAAGGGCATTTAGGGATGGGCAATAAGCGCTGGCTTCGCCAGTGACATCCAATTTCCATGAATAAATTATTGCAGCACAGAATGAGTCCATTTGGTAGCTCGAGTCCATGCTGACTCTGCAGAACAATTCCGCCAGACCCTTTCCCCCTCTGTATCCCTGTTCCCCTGTAAGTTTATTTCCTTCAAGTGCCCACCCAATGCAATTTTCAAATGCTTGATCATCTCGGCTTCCATCACCTTCATAAACAGCGAGTTCTAGGTCATGACCGCTTGCTGCCTAAAAAATGATGAGCATGGATCTGTTGGTCAGCATGAATCGGCACCTTCAGGAAATTTGTGAGGGCGTACTTTAGATACAGCAGAGTGAGAAAGGAGGGAGAGTGTGTGGGACAGAGATTTACAGCTTTTCGGGAACAAGAGGAAAGAATGTTCCATAGAAACTAGAACTGTCTGTTCTGAATTTCTATTCTGTACTGACAATGATGACTTTTATAAACTCCTTTTATAGGATATTTGAAGGGGGGATTTTGAGACAGAACTCTCAAATCAAACATCACGTCAAGATCTGAGGGTCACTTCATTCACTGGGACCAGAATGTCATTGGCCTTTCAATCTAAAATTTGAAATGTTTGTTTGTTCCCTCTGGTTGAAAAGATTTGAAACAACAGTGTGACTGGAAAATTACCGACACACACACACTCGAGTGCAAGTGTTTCAGTGCACTGACTGTGGTAAGAGCTTTAACCAGTTACGCAGACTGAAAAAACATCACTTCACAGCGGGGAGAGAGACTGTACACGTGTTCTGTGCGTGGTCAAGGCTTCAACTGATTGTCCCACCTGGAGAGACACAAGACACCCACCTGCACCATGGAGAAACCGTGGAAATGTGGGGACTGTGGGAAGGGATTCAGATCCCCCTCTGTGCTGGAAACCCATCGACGCAGTCACACCGGGGAGAGGCCATTCACTTGCTCCAAATGCGGGAAGGGATTCGCTCAGTCATCCCATCTGCAGACACACCTGCAAGTTCACACTGGGGAGAGACCATTCACCTGCTCTGAGTGTGGGAAGGGATTCAGATCCCCATCTAAGCTAGAGATTCATCGACGCAGTCACACTGGGGAGAAGCCGTTCACCTGCACTGAGTGTGGGAAGCGATTCAGTCATTCATCCAACTTATTGACACACCAGCGAATTCACACTGAGCAGAGGCCGTTCACCTGCTCTGACTGTGGGAAGGCATTCAGTCATTCATCCGGCCTGCAGAAGCACCAGCGAGTTCACACCGGGGAGAGGCCGTTCATCTGCTCTGAGTGAGGGAAGGGATTCACTCGGTCAGCCCACCTACTGGCACACCAGCGAGTTCACACCGGAGAGAGACCATTCACCTGCTCTCGGTGTGGGAAGCGATTCAGGAATTCATCCAACTTATTGACACACCAGCGGGTACACACCGGGGCCAGACCGTTTACCTGCTCTGACTGTGGAAAGGGATTCAGTGATGGATCTGCCCTGCGGACGCACCAGCGAGTTCACACCAAGGAGAGGCCGTTCACCTGCACCGTGTGTGGGCAGCGATTCACTCAGTCATCCAGCCTGCTGATACACCATGTCACTCACACCAATGAGAGACCCTTTAAATGCTCTGACTGTGGGAGTGGCTTCAAAAGTGCTGCAGTTCTGAGGATCCACCAGCGCATTCACACTGAGGAGAGACCGTTCAGCTGCTCTCAATGTGCAAAGAGTTTTAGAACGTTGTCTGATCTACAGAGACATCAGCGGGTTCACACCGGGGAGAAGCCATTCGCCTGCACTGAGTGTGGGAAGAGTTTCGCTGATTCATCCAACCTGCGGAATCACCGGCGAGTTCACACTGGAGAGAGACCGTTCACCTGCACTGAGTGTGGGAAGGGATTCAGTAATTCATCCAACTTATTAACACACCAGCGAGTTCACACTGGAGAGAAGCCGTTCACTTGCCCTGAGTGTGGGAAGGGATTCACTCATTCATCCCACCTGCGGAGGCACCAGCGAGTTCACAGGTGATTCCAGGGGTTGGATTCAGATGAGGTTCTTCAGTTCATTGGAGAGAGTGGAGCAGCTGAAATTTCTCTCTTTTGTTCGTAGGTTCTTAGGGCAGAGACTGGCGGCCATTCGGTCCATTGAGTTCATGTCGGCTCTCTGTAGGGCAACCCAGTCAGTCCCATTGCCTCGTTCTATCCCCATATCCCTGTAGGTTTATGTCCCTCAAGCGCCCATCCAGATTCCATTGGTAAACATTCCATCATCTCTGCTTCTACCACCCTCGTAGGAAGCGGGTTCCAGGTCTTCATCACTCACTTTCCATGCACAAGCGTGCCATAGAGCACAGAAGGAGGCCATTCAGTCCATTATGCTCATGCCAGCCTGCAAACAGCTGTCCAGTTAATCCCATTGCGCTGCCATTTTCTTTTCCTTTCAAGAATCTGCGCATTTCCCTTTTGAAGGATAGAGTCTTCTTGCATCGTTTTCAAACAGTGAATTCCAATTCACAGCAACTCATTGTGTTTTCAAAGAAATCATTCAGGATATGGTGTGTTTGCATTGTCACAGAGTATTGTCAGACATTGTTATTACTCAAAATTAAGATTCAATCTTGAACAATGATTTTGATGAGAGGGCCAATTGTAATATATCCAAACTTGTGGACAAATTTTAAAAATGCATTTCTATAGCACCTCTTACAACCACAGGACTTACTAAAGTGTTTAACAGCCAGTCAAGTACTTGTGAAGTGTTGTCACTGTTGTAATGTAGGAAATTGTAGGTAGGCCTGGGTAATCGAATTTAGTTTTAAACATCAATCACTTTCACACTGTATTCACTGTTCTGGGTAACAAGGCCAGGGAAGCCATTTTAAACTCTAATATGGCTGGATCTGTATTTTAAAAATTAACACTGTATAAATGTAAGTCATCCTTGAAACTGCAGAGCTAGCAGAAATTGTTTATGCAAAGAAATTCTTCTCTAATTTTGGCAGAATATGATGTCTTGTAGCTTATCAATGTCCAGCTCAAGAATAAGGCTCATTGTTCAAGCCAATCTAGATTAGTGTTAGCTGATAGTATTAGCTGTTGTCCTCCTTAGATTGTCTTTTTGAACCAGTGCATCTTGTATTCACTAAATGTATTAATTAAAGATTACTGTATTAATTGACTAGCAGTTTGTAAATAGATGATTGAATAAGTAGTGAGCCTTTATTGATTTACAATTAACGAATCAATAATGAATCAGTCGTTATAGTGAAAGACTGAGTTTTATTTGCTGTAAAAATGTAAAACCTTAATTGTTGTGTATGTAAAGAATGTGCAATGATGATAAATGTACTGGTAAGACAGACGTTCAGGCTCTGATTAGCCTCAACATTTCAAACTGTATGAATAAGGGATGGTATAGAATCAGATAAAGGGATAGTATGAAACAATTCTATTGCATTCCTGTGTAAGATAACGAGGGAAGGTGGTGTAAGTAATAAAAACATAAGAAATAGCAGCAGGAGTAGGCCATTCAGCCCCTTTAGCTTGCCCCGACATTCAACAAGCTCATAGTTGATCTGCCCCAGGCCTCAATTCCTCTTTCATGCCAGCTCCTCATAGCCCTCAACTCCCTGACATTTCAAAAATCTACCTACCTCCGCTTTAAATACTTTCAGTGATCTAGCCTCCGCAACTCTCTAGGTTAGAGAATTCCAGACGTTCACTACCCTCTGAGAGAAGAAATTCCTTCACATTTCAGTTTTCAATGAGTATCCCCTTATTCTGTCACTATGTCCCCCTAGTTCGAGATTCCCCCACTAGTGGAAACATCTTCTCAACATTTAACCTGTCAAGCCTCCTCAGAATCTTGTACGTTTCAATAAGATCACCCTCATTCTTCTAAACTCTAATGAATAAAGGCCTAACCTGTTTAGCCATTCTTGATAAGTCAATCCCTTCATTCCAGGAATCAACCTAGTGAATCTCTTTTGAACTGCCTTCAATGCCAGTATATCATTTCTTAAATACGAGGATCAAAACTGTACACCGTACTCCAGGTGTGGCCTCACCAACACCCTGTACAGTTGTAACAAGACTTTCCTCTTTTTAATCTCCAAGCCCCAGAAATACAGACCAAAATTCCATTTGTTTCCTTAATTACTTGCTGCATTGGGGATCCAATTAAATTAATCTAGTAACCAAACTGACCAATCTTACAACAGGCCCAACTCTGATGTGAGGTAATGGTTACCTTTGGGGATAAAAGTAGAGGTTCTGAACGTCTTCCTTGCTAGCCAAATACTGAAGACTCCCAAGGCCGAATTCCAAGGAGATTACTGTCAGAGAAGGAGCCAGACTCCTGAGGGTGAATTCCACAAGAATTACTATGAAAGAAGGAGCCAGAGAGGATTACACTTTGACAGACTGATCACTTGCATGAAATTGTAAAAGTCAATGTCTTAAAGTTGTTCAATAAACATTTTTCCTTTAATAAACTTCTTTTAAAATTTACTATCCAGAGAATTCTGCCTTTGCCTCAATTGGTTAAAGTCTTGTCCGAACCAAAGTGAATTTATTAAATGGCAAATAGTGGGTGGCTGAAATCAATTAAGTTACAAACAACAAGATCAGGTAACATCAATCTTAAATTTAAAAACGTGTATTTACATAGCGTCTTTCACAACCACAATATGTCCCAAAGTGCTTTGTAACCAATGAAGTACTGTTGAAGGCCAATCACTGTTGTGATGTAGGAAACATGACACCCAATTTACACACAGCAAAATCCCACAAACAGCAATGTGACACTGACCAGATTATCTGTTGATTGAAAAATTTTCAGCCAGGACACCAGGGATAATTCCCCTGCTCAACTCATGTTCCCAGAGCATTGGCCTGTGTCTCTGGATTACTAGTCCAGCGACATTACCACTGTGCCATCGCCTCAATGCGCTTTTGGAGAGCCGGTATAGACATGATGCACCAAATGACCTCCTTCTGCATCGAAACAATTCTCTGATTCTGATCTTGTCACTGATAAGTTCAATAGGGAATTCAGGAGGAAACATTCTTTGCTGTGAGAGTGATGAGAATGTGGAACTCACTACCACAGGAAGTGATTGAGACAAATAAGATAGGTCCATTGAAGAGGGACTAGATGAACACCTTGGGGAGAAAAGTATAGAAGGTTCTGCTTACAGGGGTCAGTGAAGTAGAATTGGAAGAAGCTCATGCAGAGCATAAACACTAACATAGACCAACTGAGCTACTGTCAGAATGAATATGGTTCATGATTCGATGACCAGTGAATCCTTTCCCTCACTCGGAGCAAGGGAACGGACAGTCCCCTAGGTGACTGCGCTGTTCTGTCAGCAGGTGGGCTAACTGAATAAATCCCTTTCCACACAGTGAGCACATGAATAGCCCCTCCTCAGTGTGAAGTCACTTAGCTGATAGAATCTGTAAACCACTTTCCACACAGCATGCATGTGAATAGCTTCCCCCCAGTGTGAACGCATTGATGAGCATTCTGCTCAGGTGGGGATCTGAATCTCTTCGCACAGTCCTTACATTTCTGTGGCTTTTCTATAACATGTGTCTACTTGAGTCCATTCAGATTGGATGATCAGTTTAAACCTTAACAATACACAGATGTTTGAAATCTTTTCCCACAGACAGAAGAAAGGAATATTTCTCTTTCTAGATTCAATGATATTCAGAATCCGATGAATCGAGTGACTGTCAGGTTTTGATTTGTTATCTAATTTGAGTTTCCTGTCTCTAAATCCTCCTTCTCGAATACTCTGCAAAGGGAGTTGACAAAAATAATCACTCTGACTGCAGGGCTCACCAGGGCTCACAATTCACCAAGGCTTCTTCACAAGGACCTTCCAATTCATGACCACTACTATGTAGAAGGACAAGTGCAGCAAAGAGATGGGTACACCATCACCTGGAAGTTCCCCTCCCAGTCACTCATTATGCTGACTTGGAAATATTTTGCCGTTCCTTCTCTGTTTCCGGCTCAAACTCCCTTCCTAACAGCACTGTGGTGTACCTACAACACATAGACTGCAGCAGCTCAAGAAGACAACTCACCACCACCTTCTCAATTGCAATAAGTGCTAGCCCAGCCACTGAAGCCCACATCCCGTAAATGAATAAAAAAAAGATAGAAATTCAGAATTGACAATTCTGTTCCTCAAGGAATATTCTCCTCCCTCTCAAAGTATAAATTTCTGTCCCCCACACACTCCCTCCTCCCTATTGATTGTAACACTAATTCATCCGAATATCCTCCTGCTTTTTCTCCAATTCTCCTCCCATGAAGGTGCTGACTCTGGGGTTCAGCTTCACACTCACCTATTGCCCTCCCCAATATGTTACCCAGGTGTCTGAATCTTTACACCTGAAGTTAACAAACTGTTTTGCTAAGGGGGCGTCACAATCAAATCCAGTGACTACCCACATGTACTTTGTGTCAGGTTAGGGTCACTACGACCCCCACCCCCACTTTCCATCCCAGTTCCAGGAGTTTGAAGATTGAGCTCCGGCTGATTAATGGTAGCTGTTTCTCCCACAATCCACCGCGCTGGGGAAACCGCTCTATCCGCAGGGCGGGCGGCCCGGGACTGCGCATATCCAAAGGAGAGTGCAAGCTGCGCATGTGCGGGGGCGAACACATCCCCGTCCGTCCGGTCATGCTGAGCGATTGACGAATAGGAAGAATTGGAGCACCGGAAGAACTCCTGTCCTCCAGCCAATCAGAGCGCGGGCTTTGTGTGACTGAAGATTGAGCTTCACACAAACGAAAACTTCTTGCTGTGTCCAACATCTGTGAGTAAAACACTTTCTTTTCTCTCCTTTCCACTTCTTTTCATGCTGGGGTAAATTGTTCACTTGCAGGAACTGAAGGGAAAGGAAGTGAATCCAGGGAGGGTGCAGATTCTGGAAAGGTTGGCCCAGGTCTCTCTCTCTTTCTTAAAGACATCGGCACCCTTTGTTCCCTCAGCTTGACACATTTATTTGTCTGAATAAATTAATATAGGACAGAGATACGTCTAGTGTTGTTCTGTGGTGCATATTACATATATTATTTATGGTTCTGTGATAAAATACATTTCTTATTATTTCCAGTCTTGTAACATGGTATTGTAATTACATTATATGTTTCCAGTTCTGCAATCATTATGACATGGTCTGGATAAAAGCAAAAAACTGCGGATGCTGGAAATCCAAAACAAAAACAGAAACAGAAATACCCGGAAAAACTCAGCAGGTCTGTGGCAGCATCGGTGGAGGAGAGCACAGAACTAAGTAAAAATAGGAAAGCGGTGAAATATAAGCTGGTTTAAGATGGGGGGGGGGTGGTGGTTGTTGGGACAAGCAGCCAGTAATATGTGGAGATAACCAAAAGATGTCACAGACAAAAGGACAAAGAGGTGTTGAAGGTGGTGATATTATCTAAAGGAATGTGCTAATTAAGAGTAGAAAGCAGGACAGACAAGGTACAGATAGCTCTAGTGGGGGTGGGGGAATACTAAAATGGTTAAAAGGTAGAGATAAATAATGGGTGGAAATACATTTAAAAATAATGGAAATAGGTGGGAAAAGAGAAATCTATGTAAATTATTGGGAAAAACAACAAAGAGGGGGAAGAAACAGAAAGGGGGTGGGATGGAGGAGAGAGTTCAAGATCTAAAATTGTTGAACTCAATATTCAGTCCAGAAGGCTGTAAAGTGCCTAGTTAGATGAGGTGCTGTTCCTCCAGTTTGCATTGAGCTTCACTGGAAGAATGCAGCAAGCCAAGGACAGACATGTGGGCATGAGAGCAGGGTGGTGTGTTGAAATGGCAAGTGACAGGAAGGTCTGGATAATACTTGCAGACAGACCGAAGGTGTTCTGCAAAGCTGTCACCCTGTCTGCGTTTGGTCTCTCCAATGTAGAGGAAATCGCATTGGGAGCAACGAATGCAGTAGGTTAAGTTGAGGGAAGTGCAAGTGAAATGCTGCTTCACTTGAAAGGAGTGTTTGGGCCCTTGGATGGTGAGGAGAGAGGAAGTGGAGTCCATTTGGAAACTTGAGTCCATGCCGACTGTCTGTAGAGTGATCCAGTCAGCCTAGTGAAACTTCCCTGAACTGCTTCCAATGCAAGTACATCCCTCCTGAAAGTAGGAGCTCACAACTGTACACAGTACTCAAGGTATGGTCTCAGCAATACCCTATACAGCTGCAGAAAGACTTACCTACTTTTATACTCCATCCTCCTTGCAATAAAGGCTTACATTCCAATTGCCTTCCTCATTACTTGCTGCAGCTGCAGACTGACCTTTTCTGATTCATGTACAAGGACACCCAGATCCCTCTGTACTGCAACATTCTGCAGTTTCTCTCCATTTAAATAATATTCTGCTTTTCTATTCTTCCTGCCAAAGTGGACAACCTCACATTGTCACACATTATACTCCATCTGTCAATATTTTGCCCCCTCACTAAACCTATCACTATCTCTTTGTGGATTCTTTGTAAAGTCCTCACAACTTGCTTCCCTACCTATTGTATCTTCGGCAAATTTGTCTACAATACAGTCAGTTCCTTCATCCAAGTCGTTAATATGGATTGTAAATAGTTGGAGCCTCAGTACTGATCCCTGCAAGACTATGGAGGCCTCAGGTTACATATATTCAAGACAGAGATTGATAGGTTTTAGATATTGAAGATATTAAGTGTTTTTGGGGATAGTTCAGGAAAATGGCGCTGAGGCAGGTCAGCCATAATCTCATTCAATGGCGGAGCAGGCTCAATGGGCTGAACGGCCTACTCTTGCTCATATTTTTTATGATCTCTGTGTCCTGGACAGGGAGCGGTGAGCGTGGATCTGTCGATCAGCATGAACCTTCAGGAGA
Organism: Carcharodon carcharias; assembly: GCF_017639515.1. Taxonomy (NCBI): domain Eukaryota; kingdom Metazoa; phylum Chordata; class Chondrichthyes; order Lamniformes; family Lamnidae; genus Carcharodon; species Carcharodon carcharias. Next base: position 3,267,610 of record NW_024470624.1, read on the forward strand.
ATTGGGAGGGTGTATATTAGGTACAGCAGAGTGCGAATGGAGAGAGAGTGTGTGTGATGGAGATTCACAGCTTTAGTCGAATGAGAAAGGAAAGAATGTTCCATAGAAACTAGAATTGTCTGTTCTGAATTTTTATCCTGTGCTGACAATGATGTCTGATGTGAATTCGTTTTACAGGATACTAGAAGGGGAGAATTTGCAGACAGAAGGCTGAAATCAAAGGTTAAGATCTCACAGAGTCACTCGATTTATCGGAACCTGAATATGATCAGCTTTGTATCTAGATGGAGAAATGTTTCTGTGTTCTGTCTGCTTCAAAATGTTCTAAACATCAGGGGGACTGGAAAAGCCTGAGACCCCCCACACCCGAGTGAGAGCATTCCAGTGCACTGTGTGTGGAAAGAGCTTTAACCAGTTACACAGCCTGAAAAAGATATCACATCATTCACAGTGAGGAGAGACATTTTACATGTTCCATGTGAGGACGAGGCTTCAACTGACCGTCAGACCTGGAGAGAGACATGGACACGCACCCCATGGAGAAACCGTGGAAATGTGGAGACTGTGGGAAGGGATTCAAAACCCCATCGAAGCTGGAGACTCATCAACACAGTCACACCGGAGAGAGACCGTTCACCTGCTTTGAGTGTGGGAAGGGATTCGCTCGGTTATACCACCTGCAGTCACACCACCAGGTTCACACCAGGGAGAGGCCATTCACCTGCTCCATGTGTGGGAAGGGATTCGCTCGGTTATACAACCTGCAGACACACCAGCGAGTTCACACCAAGGAGAAGCCGTTCACCTGCTCTCAGATTGGGAAGGGATTTACTCAGTTACCCAACCTACTCACTCACCAACAAGTTCACACTGGGGAAAGACCATTCACTTGCTCTGAGTGTGGGAAGGGATTCACTCGGTCATCCAATCTGCTAACACACCAGCAGGTTCACACTGAGAGGCCGTTCCCCTACTCTGAGTGTGGGAAAGGATTCATTGAGTTCTACAGACTGCAGGTACACCAGCGAGTTCTCACTGGGGAGAGGCCATTCACCTGCTCTCAGTGTGGAAAGGGATTCGCTCGGTTACAGCACCTGCAGTCACACCAGCACTTTCACACTGGGGAGAGGCCATTCACCTGCTCCGTGTGTGGGAAAGGATTCGCTCGTATATACAACCTGCAGAAATACCAGCAAGTTCACACCGGGGAGAAGCCGTTCACCTGCTCTCAGTGTGGGAAGGGTTTCACTCAGTCGCCCACTTGCAGACACATCAGTGAGTTCACAAGTGATTGCAGGGTTTGGATTCTGCTGTCTTTGCTGCTGTTAATCACATCCAGGAATGATCCATGTTCATTCTGACAGTTGGTGAAGTGGGAGGGTCAGAGGATTTCTTTCTGCTGGACTGACCAGTCCCTCAACTTTGTCCCCAGTGGGTGATGCTCTTTGAGCCTTGTTGCGAATATCTAGTTTCATATTTCACAGGGATCACAGGATGAAAGGGTGTTTGGAATGTAAAAGATATTTAGTTTGCATTTCTGTTTGGAACCCCCCAAATCATGCCACGTTGCCATGGAGATGGGCTGTGCTGGTTAGATGGTTCTTTTGTCTAATTTATCTGGGTGTTTCTCACAGAAGAAAACTATCACAGTTTGAGGGTCAAGTTGTCTGTGGTAAATTGGGAAACTACATGAAAATTTATGACGGTAGACAGGTAATAACTAACAGTGAAGGAATTATTACATAGTTAAAACAAATATAGATTCCTTTAAGGAATAAAAATCCAACAGGAGAAGTGATGTAACCGTGGCCAACAGAAAAGATAAAGATTGCATTAGATCAAAGGAAGCGGCTCATAAAGTGGCCAAAAAAAGTAGTAAGCCTGAGGATTGGAGCTTTTTCAGAATTCAGGAAGGGAGGACCAAGAAACTGATAAAGAAAGAGAAAACCAAACATCAGAGCAAACTGGCAAGAAACATAAAAAGCAACTGTAAAAGCTTCTATAGGTATGTGGAAAGGAAAAGATTAGCAAAGAGAAATATGTGTCCATTCTAGGCAGAGACAGGAGAATTTATAATGGGGAATAAGGAATTTGCAGAGAAATTAAACAATGTGTGTGTGTCTTCACAGAGGAAGATACAGAAATGGTCCCCAAAATACTAGAGAATCAAGGGACTAGTGAGCATGAGGAACTGATAGAGATTAGTATTGGTAAAAATGTCGTATTGGAGAAATGAATGGGGTTGAAAGTTGATAAATCCCCTGGACCTGGTAATCTACATCCCAGAGTGTTGAAGGAGGTGGCTGTAGAGATAGTGGATGCATTGGTGATCATCTACCAAAATTCCATAAATTCTGGAATGGTTCCTGTAGATTGGAAGGTGGCAAATGTCACCCACTATTTAAGGAGGGAGAGAGAAAATGGGGAACTACAGACTTGTTAGCCTGACATCAATAGTAGGGAAAATGCTCGAATCCATTATAAAGGATGTGATAACATACACACATATGAATTAGGAGCAGGAGTAGGCCACTTGGCCCCTCGAGCCTGTTCCATCATTCAATAAGTTCATGGCTAATCTGATTGTAACCTCAACTTCACATTCCTCCCTCCCCGATAACCTTTTACTTCTTGCTTATCAAGAACCTATCTAGCTCTGCCTTAAAAATATTCAAAGACTCTGTTTCCCCCACCCTTTGAGGAAGAGAGTTCCAAAGACTCACTACCTTCTGAGAAAAAATTGTTCCCCTCTGTCTTAAAGAGGTGACCCATTACTTTTAAACCGTGATCCCAATTTCCAGATTCTTCCACAAGAGGAAACATCCTCTCCACATCCACCCTGTCGAGGCCTCTCAGGATCTTATGTTTCAATCAAGTTGCCTCTTACACTTCTAAACTCCAGTGGATACAAGCCCAGCCTGTCCAACCTTTCCTCATAAGATAATCCAGGTATTAGTCTCGTAAACCTTCTCTGAGCTGCTTCCAATACATTTACGTCCTTCCTTAAATAAGGAAACCAATATTGTACATGGTAATCCAGTTGTGGTCTCACCATTGCCCTGTACAACTGAAGCATAATCTCCCTACTTCTAACAATAACATACTGTTAGCTTTCCTAATTACTTGGTGTACCTGAATAATTACCTTTTGCTATTCGTGCACAAGGACACCCAGATCCCTCTGAATCTCAGAGCTCTGCAAACTCTCACCATGTCAATAATATGCTTCATTTGTATTCTTCCTGCCAAAGTGAACAATTTCACATTTTGCCACATTACACTCCATTTGCAGATCCTTGCTCACTCCCTTAACTTGTCTATATCCTTTTGTAGTCTCCTTATGTCCTCTTCACAATTTACTTTCCTACTTATCTTTGTGCCATCAGCAAATTTAGGCATGATCCCTTCGTTCCCTTCATCCAAGTCATTTATATAAATTGTAAAAAGTTGAGGCCCCAGCACTGATTGCTGTGGCACACCACTTGTTACATCTTGACAACTAGAAAATGCCCCATTTATGCCTACTCTATTTCCTGTTAGCTAGCCAATCTTCTATCCATGCCAATATGTTACCTCCCACAGAATGAGCCTTTATTTTCCACAATAACCTTTGATGTGGTACCTCATCAAATTCTTTCTGGAAATCTAAGTTAGTGTTCCACCGGTTCCCCTTTAACCACACTGCATGTTACTTCAAAGAACTCCAATAAGTTGGTTAAACATAATTTCCCTTTCACAAAAACATGTAGACTCTGCCTGATTACCCAGAATTTATCAAAGTGCCCTGTTATAACATCTTTAATAATAGCTTCTCACATTTTCCCTTTGACAGATGTTAAGCTAACTGGCTTGCTTCCTGTCTCCCTGTTTGAATGAAGGAGTTACACTCACTAATTTCCAATCGAATGGAACCTTCCTGTATCTAGGAAGTTTTGGGAAATTTCAACCCATTCACCAGCTATCTCACCAGCCACTTTTTTAAGACCCTAGGTTGAAGTCCATCAGGACCTGGGTTCTTGTCAGCCTAAAGCACCAACAATTTGCCCAGTACCACTTCTGTAGTGATTGTAATTTTCTTGAGTTCCTCGCTCCCTTCCATTTCCTGTTTTACAGCTGTTTCTGGGATGTTACTTGTAACCACTGTAGTGACAACCGATGCAAAGTACCAGTTCAATTCATCTGCCATCTCCTTATTTTCCATTATTAATTCCCCAGACTCACTTCCAAAAGACCAACATTCACTTTGTTAACTCTTTTCTCTCTTAAACATCTATAGGAGCTCTGTTTTTCTATTTCCATCTAGCTTTCTCTCATACTCTAATTTTTCCCTGGTTCTTAATCTTTTAGTCATTCTTTGCTGTTTTTTATATTCTGTCCAATCTTCTGACCTGCCAGCCATCCTTGTGCAATGATATGCCTATCTTTAACTTTTATAGTTAACCACAGATAGTGGGTACTCTCCTTTGATATTTTCTTTCTTGCTGGAATGTATCTATTCTGTATATTCTGAAATATCCCTTTAAATGTCTGCCATTGCATCTTTATTGACCAATCCCATAACCTAAATCATCATTCACTTTAACTAGCTCTGCTTTCATGCCCTCTTAATTGTCCTTCTTTAAGGTTATTGGTAGTCTTGGACCCACTTTTCTCTTCCTCCAACTGCATGTAAAATTGAATCATATTGTGATCGCTGCTCCCTAGGGTCATCGTCATGATGAGGTTATTAATTAATCTTATCTTGGTGCACAATACCAGATTGAGGAGAGCCTGCTCTCTGGCTCCAGAATGTGCTGTTCTAGGAAACTAGCACAAAAATATTCGATGAACTTCCCATCTAGGCTACCGTCGCACATCTGAATTTTTCTGTGTATATGTAGATTAAAATTCCACTTAATAATTGCTGTACCTTTCTGAAAAGCTCCCATTATTTTTTCCTTTATACCCTGTCCTACCATGTGGTTACTGTTAGGGGGCCTGTACACTACTCCCACAAATGACATTGTGCCTTTATCATTTCCCATCTCTACCCAAACTGCTTCTACATCCTAGCTTCCTGAACTTAGGCCATCCCTCTCTATTGTGCTAATACCATCATTAATTAACAGTGCCACCCCTGGATCTTTTCCTAGCTTCCTGTCCTTCCTAAATGTCATGCATCCTTCAATATTCAGTTAGTCTGTTCACCTCCAAAGTCCCAGGAAGGTGTTGAAAATGTCAGACTATGTTCAAGGCTGGGCTTGAATTTTCTCTTTAATTTCAAGATAGAATGAAGTTGAGAGTCTAAAAGGTAACTAATCAGCATGCCTACCTGGATACAAGGCTCATGTGATTCACTTTGCCCTTAGGAAGGGCTTTATTAGAGGAAGGACCCATGGAAGCCATTGTAGGATCAGATTGTAAAATTCTTCTAAAAGGCATCCTTGAATTTCACAGACAGATCAGTCTGCCAGGGTCCGAGAGAGAGGGAGAGCTGATAGAGGCGGCAAGTCTCTGTTTCTCCACATGGGAATGTGGATGGGACATTGTGCTCACATTGAAAAAACCAATTTCATGAGGATTTAAAAAAAGACTGGAATATTTGCCTTGCTTGAGTTAGAGGGATAACCCAGGAGAACCTTCACTGTGAAAGACAGTTCTGAGGTTAAAGGTTGCCAGACAAGGAAAGGAAAAGAATGGAAGTAATCCCTCAGGAGCAAAGAATCACTTTGGACAGGTTCTAGGATCGTTGAGTGTCTATTTCAGGAACACACAGTATAACTGTGCAGTGGGATTTTTGATTATGTTCCAAGTAAAATGGCAAATTTCTGTTTGATAATTTAAGGTATATGTTGCCAACAAAAATGGTGTTTAGTCAAAGTTGCTTCTAGATTGTTTGTTGCAGTAAAAGTTACAAAACTTGAAGTCTTGTCATGTGAACCTTTAATTTGTTCATTGGGAATTTGAATTTCTTTTTAGAAGTTGTCAGTCTTTGCAGAGATCCTAACATTTGGTTTAGAGCCACAAGATTCATCTTCCCATTTGATCCATCAGCACCTTTCTGTTTCTTGATTGCTCATGTCAATGACAGCCAGGTGATGGAGCTGAGGGCTGAATTTAGCTAAAAGTAACAGAGCCTGCGCCCCAGTTGGGGAACTGCCATGAGCATCGCACTAATAGAGAGACAGGAAGGTGATGAAGGACTGACTGGGAAATGGGCCTCCAACCAACCAGGGCACGGGAGGGGGTGACCGGGGCTGATGGTGACACGACTCCCAGGGTTCAGTGACACGACCCCCAGGGTTCAGTGCCTCTGTGTCCAAAGCGGGTAGCCACGGGAACAGGGTACAGAGGAGCCAAAGAGAAACCATTTGGGTCAAGAACATTGTGTGCATCCTTTTACTCTAGTTGTCTTTGATCCTCAAGTAATTTTCTGTTTGTCTTTTAACCATGTTCCGTTTCATTACTGAACTTTTATCAGTAAAATATTTGATTTACTGATTTTATTTATTCACTCCAGGGAAAGTGGATGAGAGGGGTTGGCAGGCTCTTTAACAGAAAGTGAGTCCCTCTAAGGTAATTGACAAAGGAGCCAGAGGGGGAAATGAGATTTTATTTTTCTGTTGACACACAATGTTAGAAAATGGGGTTCAGGGAGTCCATCGTGATTTACTAATTTATCAAAGTTTTTTGAGGAAGTAATGAGAAATATGGATAAAGGGGAACCTGGAGATGTTGTTTACTTAGATTTCCAGAAGGCATTTCATAAGGTGCCACAGAAAAGGTCACTACACAAAATAAGAGCTCATGGTAGAGGGGGTCACAAATTAGCACGGATAGAGGATTGGTTAGTTAACAGGACACAGAGAGTAGGCATAAATAGGTCGTTTTCGGGTTGGTAAGATGTAACATGTGGAGTGCCACAGGAGATCAATGCTGGGTCCTCAGCCATTAATATTTCTATAAATTACTTGGATGATGGGACTGAATGTATGGTAGCTAAATTTGCTAATGACACATATGTTGGAAAATAATTTGCAAAGAATGAGTGGGCAAAAATTCAGCCAATGGAGTATAATGTAGGAAAATGTGAACTTGTCCACATTGGGAGGAAGAATTTTAAAAAGCATATTATTTAAATGGAGAGAGATTGCAGAACTGTGAGGTACAAACGGATCTGGGTGACCTGGTCCATGAACCACAAAACGTTACTATTCAGGTACAAGTGATTAGGAAAGCAAATAGAATGTTGATATTTATTGCATTCATCCCACCTCCGAGTGGCGGATAGAGCGGTTTCCCCAGTGCAGGGGATTGTGGGAGCTGCAGCCGCCATTACCCATCCGGAGCCCAGTCGCCAAACTCCTGGGATTGGGATGGAAAATGGGGGTGAGGGTCGCAGTGACCTCACCTTGTCACAAAGTACATGTGGGTAGTTACTGGATTCGATTATGACGTCCCCTTAACAAAACAGGTGTTTCGAGTGTAAACACTTAGACTGAAACAGAAACAGAAAGTGCTGGAGACACTCAACAGGTCTGGAATCAACTGTGAAGAGAGAAATGGAGTTAATGTTTTCAGTAGAATATGACTCTCAGTCAAGGTGTAGACAGCCGGGTGACATATTGGGGAGGGCAATGGGTACCGGGGGAGGTCTTGTGGAGCAGTGAGTAGCGTCCCTGCCTCTAAGCCTGAAGCTCCCGGTTCAAGTCCCAGTCCAGGACTTGATGCACAAGGAAAGTTTCTTCATGATGCAGCCAAATAGGTTTAGCATCAACTTGTAAAACCTTCCAATGGCAGATGGTAAGAGCAGGAGAGATTTCTGCTCAGCCACATGGTGGAAAGAAATTGGAGCTGTGAACAAAGCTATCTGTAGTGTTTAACCGTGTATGTTGCCATAGCAACTCACATTCCTTGTGGGGGATGGGGTCTGTTTGGCTCAGTTGCCTAGATGGAGGATGCAGATCAGATTGGTGCCAAGGCTGGGTGGATTCTGGATCTGCCTCCTTGTCCTCCCCATGTTGCAGGTCATGACAATGAGGGTCAGATTGAAGGAGAAGGAAAGGGATTCACTTCCTCAGCCAGCTCAATTAAATATGTGTGTGCTCACACCAGGGACAGGACATTCATCTGCTCCATATGTGGGAATGGAGTCACTCAGTCACCCAGCAGTGGGTTCAAACTGGCGAGAGGCTGATTAAATGTTCTGAGTGTGGGACAGATTCACTTGCTCATCCCAGCTCCTGACACACCAGTGACTTCATTGTTCACTCCAGGGGCTGGATTCTGCTGTTATTGCTGCTGCTAATCACAACCAGGACTGAACCATGAGATAAAAATAAAAACAAGAAACTACGGATGCTGGAAATCCAAAACAAAAATAGAATTACATGGAAAAACACAGCAGGTCTGGCAGCATCAGCCGAGAAGAAAAAAGTTGACGTTTCGAGTCCTCATGGCCCTTCAGCAGAACTGAGTAAAATTAGGAGAGGGGTGAAATATAAGCTGGTTTAAGGTCGGGGGGGGGGGAGAGAAGTTGGTGGGGGGGTGTTGTGGCTGTAGGGACAAGCAAGCAGTGATAGGAGCAGATGATCAAAAGATGTCACAGACAAAAGAACAAAGGTGTTGAAGGTGGTGATATTATCTAAATGAATGTGCTAATTAAGAATGGATGGCAGGACACACAAGGTACAGCTCTAGTGGGGGTGAGGTGGAAAAAGACTAACAGGGCATAAAAGGTATAGATTTAAAAATAATGGAAATAGGTGGGAAAAGAAAAATCTATATAAATTATTAGAAGCAAAAGTGAGGGGGAAGAAACGGAAAAGGGGTGGGGATGGAGGAGGGCGTTCAAGATCTAAAGTTGTTGATTCAATATTCAGTCCGGAAGGCTGTAAAGTGCCTAGTCGGAAGATGAGGTGCTGTTCCTCCAGTTTGCCTTGAGCTTCACTGGAACAATGCAGCAAGCCAAGGACAGACATGTGGGCAAGAGAGCAGGGTGGAGTGTTAAAATGGCAAGGGAGGTTTGGGTCATTCTTGCGGACAGACTGCAGGTGTTCTGCAAAGTGGTCGCCCAGTTTGCGTTTGGTCTCTCCAATGTAGAGGAGACCGCATTGGGAGCAACGAATGCAGCAGACTAAGTTGGGGGAAACGCAAGTGAAAGGCTGCTTCACTTGAAAGGAGTGTTTGGGCCCTTGGACGGTGAGGAGAGAGGAAGTGAAGGGGCAGGTATTGCATCTTTTGCATCTGCATGGGGAGGTACCGTAGGTGGGGGTTGAGCAGTAGGGGGTGATGGAGGAGTGGACCAGGGTGTCCCGGAGGGAACGATCCCTACGGAATGCCGCCGGGGTGGGGTGAAGGGAAGATGTGTTTGGTGGTGGCATCATGCTGGAGTTGGCTGAAATGGCGGAGGATGATCCTTTGAATGTGGATGCTGGTGCGGTGATAAGTGAGGACGAGGGGGACCCTATCATGTTTCTGGGAGGGAGGAGAAGACATGAGGGCGAATGCACGGGAGTTGGGCCAGACACGGTTGAGGGCCCTGTCAACGACCGTGGGTGGAAAACCTCGGTTAAGGAAGCAGGACATGTCAGAGGAACTGTTTTTGAAGGTAGCATCATCAGAACAGATGCGACGGAGGCGAAGGAACTGAGAGAATGGGATGGAGTCCTTACAGGAAGCGGGGTGTGAGGAGCTGTAGTCGAGGTAGCTGTGGGAGTCAGTAGGCTTGTAATGGATATTGGTGGACAGTCTATCACCAGAGATTGAGACAGAGAGGTCAAGGAAGGGAAGGGCAGTGTCAGGGATCTACCATGTGAAAATGATGGAGGGGTGGAGATTGGAAGCAAAATTAATACATTTTTCCAGGTCCCGACGAGAGCATGAAGCAGCACCAAAGTAATCATCAATGTCCACTTTTGCCTCTCTCTTACCCTTTATATATGTAAAAAAAACTCTTGCAATCTTCTTTTATATTACTGGCTAGTTTACCCTCATATTTAATCTTCTCCCTCTTTTTTTTTAGTTGTCCTCTGTTGTTCTTTGTAGGCTTCCCAATCCCCTGGTTTCCCACTGCTCTTCGCCGCACTGTATGCTTTCTCTTTAGCTTTTATGCTGTCCCTAACTTCCCTTGTCAGCCTTGGTTGCCTCGTCCTCCCCTTAGTATGCTTCTTCTTCCTAGGGATGAATTTTTGCTGTGTCTCCCAAATTACTCCCAGAAACTCCTGCCATTGCTGTTCCACTGTTTTTCCTGTTAGGCTCATCTCCCAGTCAATTATGGCCAGCTCCTCCCTCATGCCTCTGTAGTTGCCTTTATTCAACTGTAACACTGTTACATCTGATTTCAGCTTTTTCCTCTCAAATTGCAAGGTAAATTCTATCATCTAGGAGGAGGTAGGATGAATTAGAGCTACAATCAATAAGGAGGAACGGAGCATGTTGGGGACAGCGATCTATCGTTTCAGAGGAGGAAGGATGTTCTATGACAACTGGAATCGACAGTTCTGGATTTCTACCCTTTGCTTTTGTAGTATGTTTGTAATCTGATTTTACAGTGCATTAGTAGGAAGGATTTGCAGACCAGAAACGCAAACCAAACATCACGTCAAGACCTAACAGCATCACTCAGCTTATCAGGACCTGATGATCATCAGCCTTTGAATGCTGAATGAAGAATTATTTGTCTATCCAATGAAAAGTTTTCAGCTATCAGTGTGAGGCTTCAATTGGTCATCCAGCTTGGTGATGGACAACTGTAACCCGACAGGGGATGAACTTTGCAAATATGGCAGTGGGAGGGGCTTTGAGAAAGCAATCAAGCTGGAAACTCAACCATGCAGTCACAGTGGTGAGAAGCCATTCACCTGCTCCATGTGTGGGAAGGGATTCATTTGCTCATCCACCCTGCTTAGACACTAATTCGTTCACACTGTGGAGAGGCCCTTTACTTGCTCCCAGTGTGTGAAGAGGTTCAGAGATTCCTCTCAGCTGCTGAGACACCACGAGAGGCCCTTGTCCTGCTCTGAATGTTGGAAGGGATTCACTCACTCCTTGAGCTTGATAACACATCAATGAGCTCACACCGGAGAGAGACCAGTTACCTGATCCAACTCGAAAGGGATTCACTCAGTCAGCCAGGCTTCTGGCAAACTAGTGAATTCACACTGGGGAGAGGCATTTAAATGTTCCATGTGTGGGAAAATTCAGCCAATCCTCCAGCCTGCTGATACACCAGTAAGTTCACTCCAGGGAAAGGCTGTTTGGAAGTTCACTTGCTCGTCCCATCTCCTGACACAACAGTGAAATCATATTTGACTGCAGGGGTTGAATTCTGCTGTTATCGCTGTTGCTAATCACATCCAGGACTAAACTGTGTTCATTCTGACATTTGGGGTTTGTGAGAAAATCTGAAGTTGTCCATTTTGGCAGGGAGAATATAAGAGAAACATATTATTTAAATGATGAGAGATTACAGAGCTCTGAGGTGCAGAAGGATTTGGGTGTCTTAGTGCATGAATAGCAAAAGGCTCGTATGCAAGTACAGCAAATAGTTAGGAAAGCTAATAGAATGTTATCATCTATTGTGAGGGGAATTGAATACAAAAGTAAGGAAGTTATGTTTCAGTTAGACACAGCACTCGTGAGAGCATATCTGGAGTACTGTGTACTGTATTGGTCGCCTTATTTAAGGAAAGATGTAAATACGTTGGAAGAAGTTCAGAGAAGGTTTACCAGACTAATATCTGGAATGGGTGGGCTGTCTTATGAGGAAATATCTGGACAGGCTGGGCTTGTATCGACTGGAGTTTAGAAGAGTAAGAGGCAACTTGATTGAAACCTTTAAGACCCTGAGGGGTCTTCATAGGGTGGGTGTGGAGAGGATGTTCCCTCTTATAGGAGAGTCTAGAACTAGGGGGTCAATGTTTTAAAATTAGGGGTCGCCCATTTAAAACAGAGATGAGGCGAATTTTTCTCTTTCGAAAGCTCATAAATCTTTGGAACTCTCTCCCTGAAAAGGCAGTGGAATCAGAGTCTTTGAATATTTTTAAGACAGAGGTAGATAGATTCTTGGTAAGCAAGGGGGCAATAGATTATTGAGGGTAGGCATGATGCAGATCTGAGGTCACTATCAGATCAGCCATGGTCTTATTAACTGGCAGAGCAGGCTCGAGGGGCTGAATGGCCTACTCCTGCTTTTTGTTCGTATGTTTGTATGTTCTGGAACATACAAGTTAATACACCCTGTAACTGCGCTGGAGCTTAATTCTCCAGATAAATAAATAAATAAATCAAGTTTGTTTTGGATACACAGTTTGTCAAGTCCTTGATGTCAGTGAAATGAGAAAAGGTAGGTTTTAAGCAGAATTTTAAAGGAGGAGAGAGAAGTGGAGGGGTTAAAGGAGGGAATTCCAAAGCTTAGGAACCTGGCAGCTGAGGACTGACAGAGTATCAGCCCTCGATTATGGGCGACTCGAGTCTCTGGAGTGGGGACTTGAACCCACGATCTTCAGACTCAGAGGCGAGTGTATGAGACTGACTGAGTCCTGGTGTTTGGGGAAGTGATGTGAAGTCTCAGTTGTCTCATCCTTTCTCTGTACTTTGCCCCAGTCCAATAACAATATCCCTAAATCTAACTCTAAACCTAACCATGAGCCCAACACTAACCCTAACCTCACCCTAAAGCTAACTCTATACCTAACTGTTACCCTAAACCTAACCATAGCCTAACCTAACCCTAATCCTAACCATAATTCTAAAGTTAGCCATAATCCTAAATCTAACCCTAAACCTAACCCCAACACTAACCCTAACTCTAACCCTAACCTAATCCTAAAGCTAACCTCACCCTAAACCTAACCATAAAAGTAAACATAACCCCAAACCTAACCATAAACCTGAGCTTAACTCTAAACCTACCCTAACCCTAAACCTAACCAGAACCCTAAACATAACCCGAACCTAACACTAATCCCAAAACTAACCCTAACCCTAAAGTTAACCCTAACCCTCAGCCAAACCCGAAACCTAACTATAAACCTAACTCTAACCCTAACACTAACCATAACAATGAAACTAAACTTAAACCTAGCCCTAAACCTAACCATAGCCCTAAACCTAGCCCTAACCCTAAACCTAACACTAATCCTAACCTTAACCCTAAGCATAATCATAACCCTAACCCTAAACCTAAATGGAAACCTAACTCTAAACCTAACCATAATCCTAACCCTAAGCCTGACCCTAAACCTAAACCGAAAACTAATTCTAACCCCAGCCATAACCCTAATCTTAACCATAACCCTTAATCTAACCCTAACCATAACTCTAAATCTAACCATAATCCTAACCAGAAAGCTAAACCTAACCCTAACCTAAACCTAACTCTAAACCTAAACCTAACCCTAAAGCTAAACCTAACCCTAAAGCTAACCCTAGAACTAACCATATCCCTAAATCTAACACTAAACCTAACCATTATTCTAAATCTAAACCCAACCCTAAAGCTAACCCTAGCCCTAGATCTAACGCTAACCATAAACCTAAACCTAACCATAACCCTAAATCTAACCCCAAACCTAACCACAACCCTAAACATAACCCTAACCTAACTCTAAAACTAACCCTGACCCTAAACCTAAGCATAACCTGAACCATAACCCTAAACTTAACCCTTACCCTGAACCTAACCTTAAACCTAACCATAACCCGAAATCTAACCTTAAACAGAGCCAAAACACTAACCCTCACCATTACCCTAAATCTAACCTTAGACCTAACCATAGCCCTAAACCTAAGAATAACACAAAATCTGACCTTAGACCTAACCATAACCCCAACAATGACCCTAACCCTAAAGCTAACCCTAAACCTAACCCTAACCCTAAACCTAAGCAAAACCCTAACCCTAAAGCTAACCATAATCCTAAACTTAACCATAATCTTAAATCTAACTGTAAACCTAACCATATCACTAAACCTAACTCTAACCCTAACCTAACCTTAAAGCTAATGCTAACCCTAAACCTAACACTAACCCAAAACCTAAACCTAACACTAACCAAAACCCTAACCCGAACACGAACCATAACCATAACTGTAACCCTAACCATAACACTAAAACTAACCCTAAACCTAACCATAGCCCTAAATCTAACCATAGCCTTAAGCCTAACCCTAACCCTATCCATAAGCCTAAGCCTAACCTTAACCAAACCATAAAGCTAACCTTAAACCTAACCATAAACCTAAATCTACCCTAAACCTAACCCCAAAACTGACCATAACCATAAACCTAACCCTAAACCAAGCCATAAACCTCAACCTAACAATAACCCTAACCATAACCCTCAACCTAACAATAATCCTAACCATAACTCTAAACCTAACCCCACCCCAAAGCCTAAAGCTAACCCTAAAGCTAACCCAAACCCTAAACCGAACCCTAAACATAACCCTAACCATAACCATAACCAAAATCCTAACCCCAACCTTAACCTAAACCTAACCATAACCCTAAATCTAACAATAAACCTAACCATAATCCAAACCCTAACACTAACCTTAAACCTAACAATATCCCAAGTCCATCCCTAACCCAAACCTAACCATAACCCTAAACAGAAGCCAAAACCTAACACTAAATCTAAAACTATTCGTAGCCCTAAACCTAACACTAATCCTAACCATAAGCTTACCCCATCCCCCACCTTAAACCTAACCCAAACAGTAAACCTAACCATAAGCCTAACCCTAAACCTGAACCTAACCCTAATGGTAACCATAATCCTAAACAGAACCCTAAACCTAATCATAACCCTAAACCTAACCATAGTCCTAACACTAACCCTAACCATAACCCTAAGCTTAAACGTAACCCTAACTTAACACTAAACCTAACCTTAGGATGTGATGCTGAAAGTGAACTGTTTTATTGTAAAATAATTTCAGCTGTGAGTCCCTGAATGAATGAGGAGAGATCACAAACAGCAGTTCATAATGAGACACTGCTCACCAAGCAAATCAGCAATCCCAATTTATCCCACATCAAGGACATGACACAGGGTGTTCAATCCAAAGCTGATTCATTCCTCTTACATCCAAAATATTAAACTCCAGCTCAGTTACAGGGTCATTAGCATGAATAGAAATAAACCCCAAGGGTCAGAATGAATATGGTTTGCTCCTGATTCTGAATAATAGCAGCAATTACAGCAGAATCCTTCTTCTCTAACTATAAATCTCTGCCCTGCTCACATTCCTTCCTCCCTATTCATTGTTACCCTAATTGATGCTACTATTCTCCTCCTGCTTTTTCCCCAGTTCTCCTCCCCTGAAGGTGCTGACTCTGGGGATCAGTTTCACACTCAACTATTGCCCTCCCCAATATGTTACCCAGCCGTCTCAATCTTTACTAAGATAAAAGGAAAAAACCACGGATGCTGGAAATCCAAAACAAAAATAAAAATACTTGGAAAAACTCAGCAGGTCCGGACCTGCTGAGTTTTTCCAAGTATTTTTATTTTTGTCGAAATTTTATAAGCTGAAGTTAAAAAACAGTTTTGCTAAGTGGGCGTCACAATCACATCCAGTCACTACCCACATGTGCTTTGTGTCAGGGCGGGGTCACTGCGCCCCCCCCCCTTTCTATCCTAATCCCAGGAGTTTGGAGTCTGGGGCCGGATGAATAATGGCGGCCGAAACTCCCACAACACCCCGCACTGGGGAAATCGCTCTATCGGCCGCGCGGGAGGGCAGTCTCGAACTGCGCATGTTCGAGGGAGTGGGGAAGATGCGCATGTGCAAAGTGGATTTTGCCCATTGGCCAACAGCTTAACTGTCATGAGGGTCAAAGGGTATCCGGCGCTCACGAAGGCTTCCCGCTGCTGTATTGTCTTCATACGGGAAATTGACCAATGGATAGAATTGGAGGACCGGAAGGACTTTGGTCTTCCAGCCAATCAGAGCGCGAAGTTTGTGTGAATGAAGATTGAGCTTCACCCAGACTGAAACTTCCTCCTGTGACCAACATCTGTGAGTAAAACACTTTCTTTTCTCGTTCTGGGGGCAAATTGTTGACTTGCAGGAACTGAAGGGAAAGGAAGTGAATCCAGGGAGGGTGCAGACTCTGGAAAGGTTGGCCCAGGTCTCTCTCTCTCTTAAAGACATTGACATCCTTTGCTCCCTCAGCTTGACACATTTATTTGTCTGGCTAAAAGGATGGTCCCTTTCCTCATGTTCACAATTAAAGGGGTGGTTTCCCCAAGAGATGGCTGACATTTAAAGGGACAGTGAATTAAAATAGGACAGAGATATGTCTAATGTTGTTACATGGTACATATTAGATATATTATTTACGGTTCAAGAAAAGAGCCCATTTATTATTATTTCTACCTTTATAATATAGTACTGTGAAAATTTCCAGTCATTTTCAACAGCAGCAGCTCACCACCAACTTCTCAAGGGCGTTTAGGGATGGGCAATAAGTGCTGGTGATGCTCACATCCCATGAATCAATAGAAGAGTCATTGAAGTACAGGAGGAGTCCATTTGGCAACTCGAGTCCATGCTGACTCTCTGCAGAGCAACCCAGTCAGTCCCATTCCCATGCAAGTTTATTCCATTCAAGCGCCCATCCAATTCCATTTTCAAATGCTTGATCGTCTCTGCTTCCATTGCCCTCATAGGCAGCGAGTTCCAGGGAATGACCGCTTGCTGCCTAATTAAAGGTCTTGCTCACATTCACCCTCTATCTCTAATTGGTGAAAACAATACTGTATATTAAACACATTTTAGTCCAATAAACAGATATATATGTAGCCGATCAAGCAGCAAAAAGATTTTCAGGTTTTTGTATCCAGGAGAGGAAATGGTGAACATGGATCTGATGATCACCGTAAATCAGCACCTTCACGAGAATTGGGAGGGTGTATATTAGGTACAGTAGAATGAGAATGGAAGGAGAGTGTGTGTGACAGAGATTTACGCTTGTGTGAAATGAGAGAGGAAAGAATGTTCCATAGCAACTAAAATTGTCTGCTCTGAATTCCTACACTGTCCAGACAGTGATGACTTTTGCAAACTCCTTTTACAGGCTATTAGAAGGGGAGGATTTTCAGACAGAAATCTCAGACCAAACATCATGTCAAGAACTGACAAAGCCATTTGATTCATTGGGACCAGAATATCATCAGCATTTCAATCTAGCATTTGAAATCTTTGTCTGTTCTGCTTGCTTGAAAAGATTTTAAACATCAGTGTGACTGGAAAAACACAGACATGAGTGAGTATGTTCCAGTGCACTGACTGTGGAAGAATCATTGACCAGGAACACAGACTGAAAAACCATTGCACCATTCACAACGGGAGAGACCGTACATGTGTTCTGTGTGTGGTCGAGGCTTCAACTAATTGTCCCACCTGGAGAGACACAAGGACAAATGCAGCATGGAGAAACTATGGAAATGTGGGGAATGTGGGAAGGAATTCAAATTCCCATCTGAGCTGGAAACCCATCGACACAGTCACACCGGGGAGAGGCCGTTCACCTGCTCCGAGTGTGGGAAGGGTTTCACCCGGTTTTCCCATCTGCAGACACACAAGCGAGTTCACACCGGGGAGAAGCCGTTCATCTGCTCTGAGTGTGGGAAGGGATTCAGTGATTCATCCAGCCTGCAGAAGCACCAGCGAGTTCACACCAGGGAGAAGCCGTTCACCTGCTCTGACTGTGGGAAGAGATTCACTCGATTATCCCACCTGCGCACACACCAGCGAGTTCACACCGGGGAGAGGCCATTCACCTGCTCTACGTGTGGGAAGGGATTCAGTGATTCATCCAACTTATTGACGCACCAGCGATTCCACACTGGGGAGAGGCCGTTCACCTGCACTGTGTGTGGGCAGCGATTCACTCAGTCATCCAGCCTGCGGAGACACCATGTGACTCACACCAATGAGAGACCCTTTAAATGCTCTGACTGTGGGAGCAGCTTCAAAAGTGCTGCAGTTCTGATGGTCCACCAGCGCATTCACACTGAGGAGAGACCGTTCAGCTGCTCTCACTGTGCAAAGAGCTTTACAACGTCATCCAGCCTGTGGAGACACCAGCGAGTTCACAGCGGGGAGAGGCCGTTCACCTGCTTTAAGTGTGGGAAGGGTTTCAGTAATTCATCCAACCTGCTGACACACCAGCAAGTTCACACCAGGGAGAGACCGTTCGTATGCACCCAGTGTGGGAAGGGATTCAGTAATTCAGCCAACCTGCTGACACACCAGCAAGTCCACAGCAGGGAGAGACCATTCACCTGCTCCAAATGTGGGAAGGAATTCATTCATTTATCCAGTCTGCGGCGACATCAGCGAGTTCACAAGTGATTCCAGGGGTTGGATTCTGCTGTTATTGCTGCTGTTAATCACATCCAGGACTGAACCATGTTCATTCTGACACTTGGTGAAGTGGGAGGGTTGGAGGGTTTCTTTCTGCTGGACTGGCCAGTCTCATGACTTTGCTTCCAGTGGGCTGATGCTCTTTGAGCCTGGGAATGCACATTTCTACTGAAATGATCCACAAAAGCTGATGAAGTACATTTATTTTATCCTGGATAGTAAATTGTGCTTTTTCCTACTACTACAGGTAGATCTAAAATAAATACATTTGTCTCTGTTCCATTGAGTCTACAGCACAGGGCCAGGCCAGTCGGCTCAATTGGTCTCTGTCAGTATTTATGCTCCACATGAGCCTCCACCCACCCCTCTTCATCTCCCCCATCAGCATATCCTTCTAATCCTTTCTATCTCACATATGTATCTAGCTTCCCCTTAAATGTATTCATGCTATTCACCTCAACCACTCGCTGTGGGACCGAGTTCCACATTCTCACAACTCGCTGGGTAAAGAGGTTTCTCACGAAATCCCTATTGGATTATTGAACCCCTTCATAATCTTAAAGACTTCCATCAGGTCACCCTTCAGTCTTCTCTTTTCCAGAGAAAAGCAGCCCCAGCCTTTCCTGGGGGTTAAATACTCTCAGTTCTGGGATTATTCTTGTGAATCTGTGTGGCCCCTTCTCCAGTGCCTCTATTTGCTTTTTCTAAATGGAGATCACATATGTTTACAGTGCTCCCAGTGTAGTCTAACCATGGTTCAAAACCGTTGAACATAACCTCCCCGATTTTCAATTCTTTCAACTCTAGAATGGAACCCTATATCTGGGCCCCACACTTTAGGAAAGATGTCAAGTTCTTCGAGAGGTTGCAGAGGAGATTGACGAGAATGGCACCAGGGATGAGAGACTTCAGTTAATTGGAGAGACTGACGCAGCTGAAATTGTTCTTTTTAGATCACAGAGTCATTAGGGTAGAGAAGGAGTCCATTCAGCCCATCGTTTCAATGCCACCTCACTGCAGAGCAAACCAGTCAGTCCCATTTCTTCTTTCTATCCCTGTTGTCCTGAAAATGTATTTCCCTCAAGTGCCCATCCAATTTCCTTTTGAAGCCGTCATTACTACTCACTGTGTTAAAAACATTCCTCCTAATTTCCCCCCAATATCTTTTCATTTTCATTCTTTCATGGGGTTGTGGGTGTCTCTGGCTAGGCCAGCATTTATTGCCCATCCCTAATTGCCCTTGAGAAGGTATTGTTGAGCTGCCATCTTCAACCGCTGCAGTCCATGTGGTATAGGTACACCCACAGTGCTGTTAGGGAGGGAGTTCCAGGATTTTGACCCAGCGACAGTGAGGGAACGGTGATGTACAAAACCTTAAATCTGTGTCCCCCCTCATCTTTGTACCATCAACGAATGGGAACAGCTTTTCTTTGTCCACCTTATCTAAACCTGTCAGAATCTTGTACACCTCTATCAAATCTCCCCTCAACCTCCATTACTCCAAGAGAACAACTCTCGCTTCTCCAACCTAACCTTGTGGTTAAATTCCCTCGTCCCTGGAACCATTCTGGCAAATCTCCTCTCCACTCTCTCAGGGACACTCACATCCTTCCTAAAGTGTGGTGACCAGAACTGGACTCAATACTCTAGTTGTGGCCTAACCAGAGCTTTATAAAGGTTCAGCAAAACTTCCCTGCTTTTGTTCTTAATCCCTCTATTTCTGAAGCCCAAGATCCCATGTGCTTTGCGAATTCCTCTCTCACTCTGTCCTGCCACCTTCAATGATCTTTGCACATGAACCCCCAGGTCCCTCTATCCCCGCTCACTCTTTAGAACTGTTCTATTTCCATCTATATTTCCTCTCCCTATCCCCTCTGCCAAATCACATCACCTCACACTTCTCTGTATTAAATTCCATCTGCCACTTCAGAGAATGTTAAGGGGAGATTTAAGTGTTAAACTAAACATACAGAGAAGAGGAGGCACTGCTTTCTTTAATATGTCACCCACAATTGAAGATGATCCCCTCCCTTTCAATGCACATGAGGCCCATAGAGCACAGAAGGAGGCCATTCGGCCCATCGTACTCCTGCCGGCTCTTTGAAAGAGTTATCCAATTAATCCCATCACCCTGCAATTTTCTTTTCCTTTTGAGAATCTGTCCCATTTCCTTTGAAAGATACAGTTGAATTTGCTTTCAGCGCGTTTTCAGGCAGTGAATTCCAAATCACAGCAACTCGCTGTGATTTTTAAAACAAAAAATTCCTCATCTTGGATGTGGTGTGTTTGGATTTTCAAAAAGCGTTTGGAAAGGTGTCAGATGTGAGGTTCACACAAGATGAGATCTCAATCTCTGTGAATGATTTCAATGAGGGACTGAGTGTAATATATCCAAGTTTGCTGACAATTAAACAAGGACTTGCATTTCTATAGCGTCTTTGATGACCACAGCACGTCCCAAAGCGTTTTACAGCCATCGTAGTACTTTTGAGGTGTAGTCACTGTTGTAATGTAGGAAATGCGGCAGCCAATTTACACACAGCAAGATCCCACAAACAGCAATGTGGTAATGACCAGATGATCTGTTTTTAGTGATGCATATTGACCAGGACACTGGGGATAACTCCCTGCTCTACTTCGAAATAGCATCCATGGGATCCTTCACATCCACCTGAGAGAGCAGACAGGGCCGGCAGTTTAACATCTCATTCGAAAGAAGGTTGCACTGACAGTACAGCACTCCCTCAGTGCTGGCACTGGGAATGTCGGCTTTGATTTTTATTGTCAGCTCCCGGGAGTGGGACTTGATCCCACAGCCTCCTGACCCAGAAGTGACCGTGTTACCCACTGAGCCACGGCTGACACTATAGACAATACAAGTTAGAAACAGAAAGTTATCCTTTGCCTCCAGTGTCTAAATCTAATAATAACAACCCTAGTATAAATAACAAGTGTTTGAGTGACAAATGTTGAAATGTTGGTTCAGAGCCACAAGTTTCAACTTCCCATTTGAGCCTCCAGCACCTTTCTGTCTCTCTATTACTCATGTCAATGACAGCCAGGCAACGGAACTGAGGGCTGAATTTAGCTGAGAATAACGGGGCCTGCGCCCCAGTTCGGAAACTGCCATGGGCGTCGCACTGATAGAGAGACAGGAAGGTGCTAAAGACTGACTGAGAAATGGGCCTCCAACCAATCGGGACACATGAGGGGGTGACCTGACCCCCGGGGTTCAGTGTCCCTGTGTCCAAAGTGGGAGTCACAGGAACAGGTTACAGAGGAGCTGAAGAGAAACCATTTGGGTACAGAACATTGTGCACATCCTTTTACTCTGGTTGTCTTTGATCCTCAAGTAATTTTCAGTTTTTTTTAACCATGTTCAATTTCATTAACAAACTCTTATCAGTAAAATTATTTGATTTTTCTGGACTTTTCATGATTAGATTTCTGCACTTTGGGGAAAGTGGGTGAGAGGGGTTGGCAGGCTCTTTAACAGAAAGTGAGTCCCTCTAAGATAATTGGCAAAGGAGCCAGAGGGGGAGATGAGATTTTATTTTTGACAAAGCGATGTTAGAAAATGGGGTTTAGGGAGTCAATTAACCCTTTACTCCCTTATGCCAAACTCTGAGATGATTCACAGTGATAACCCTTATTGGTGACAGTGGTTAGATTTTATTCAGTATAAATAAGACCTGACACATGGTCATGTCTGAGCAGTAGTATCAAAGTGCAGCAGCATTACCATTACACTCTGGGTAGAAGCACCATCTCCACGTAAATGCTCCCAGGTCTGCCCCAGATGCCATGGCACCAGTCAATGCAATATGTAAAACCTCTACAAATCTCTGCTCAGGGAATCCCTTCTGATACTTTTATACAACACAAAGTCTACGGAGACTGATTTAACCCAATCATTGCCGAGCTAACATTTGAACGGACCAACTACAAAACCTGTCATTGAACCATCTGTACCTGCCCAAGGCACGTCAAACTCTCAAACAATTGGCTTCCCACGCTCCATCCCCGGTACAGGGAGTCAGCATTCCCATGCCAAGCAGTGGCCTTGACACCCAGGTGTCGTCCAGGATTCAAGGCACTCTTGTTTTCTCTGTCCTCTGGGAGCTGTTCATCTCCCTGTTCCCACATAGCGATTCATCTGTTCTCAGCTTTGCCAGATTTCTGCTGAAGTTTGGCCCCTTTTGCACCTTTCGGATCAATAAAACATTTGGTCAATGAAGAGCCAAACCACAATTTCCCATCCTGTCACCTGTCAACCATCCTCACCCAGAGAGTAATCACAACAGGAATAAAAACAGGAGAAGTGTAACAATCAAATTAAAAATCAATGCACAGCCAGTCATACTTTTTAATTGTGTTCACTAATTAGCAACAAATCCTGAAGTAGGGGGTCCCCCAGGATTCTTACAATCCACACCTTGAGGGGGAGGAGAACTCTCTCTCCGACCCCTCAGCCAGTTTCACTCAGTCATTTTCCAGTTCTGTTCTGGCCCCGTCTGGGGTAACATCTACTCGATCTTTTCTTCTCCTGAAGGAGCGCCGTGAGCTCTTGGTTACTAGTACATAAGGACATATGCTTCAAGCAACAGATCAAGCATGGATGTAAAAGATTCTCCAGCTCTCTCCTTACCCCTGTCCAACTTGTGGACAGTTCTCACTCAGTATTATTTCTCCCAAGCCCTTAATTGACCCAATCCAAATCTTTATCTCTGTTAGTTCAATTTTAGTCACTTTTTGACCATGACCAGTGTGTTTAATTCTATATTGATTGTTTTAAAGTCAAGTTTCTCTCTGGAGTATGTGTCAGTGCTTTGATGGTGTCAAAATATTGTCTCATTCTCTTGGTCACATTAACCATTTCATGTCATGTTGTTTGTCAAGTAACTGGGTATGTTTGGGACCCAGTCTTCAGTCCACTTCACCATGCATTTACGCGTTCTATTGTCTTCACATGTAACAAATCACATTTGCACACTCACACCGGTATCACAATGTCAGGCCACATATTCTGAACTTCCAGGTGTGCTTATCAAAAGATCAAAGTGAGTGTCTGTCTTTGCTTATCTCCCCCTGTTATGGTCCTGATATTTCAGGTGCTGGCCAGGCTGTGGTTTTCTTTCAAACAAAATTCATAGGTAAGGATGTAAATATCTCCCAGAGAAATCTAACAACTTATTCATCTCATCTACACCTCCCTGAATTTCACTGGAATGTAGATGGAGTCCAGATTGATACATTCCACTGATCACCCGGGTGAGTTACTCCAATTCCTTTACTGTCCAATACAATATATTCATCATATCTTTAAAACAGAAATCAAACATTCCCAATTGATTTCCGGTATTAACATAATGTTTGTTTTTTATTTTAGATGTCAGGCTGGGGCTGTTTTCCATGAATCCGTCAGGTTGAGGGGAGATTTCATGGAGGTGTTTGAGGTTATGACAGGTTTAGATAAGGTGGGCAAAAGCTGTTTTCATCAGCTGATGGTACAAGGAGAAGGGGGACACAGATTTAAGGTTTTGGGCAAGAGATGCAAGGGGGATGTGAGGAGGAAGATTTTCACACAGTGAGTAATGATCTGGAACTCGCTGCTTATGAGGTCGGTGGAAGCAGAGACTTCAAAAGCCAATTGGAACTTGAAGGAATTATGGGCTTGATGGGCTGAATGGCCTCCTTGTACGTCCTAATGATTCCATGATGCAAAAAGAGAAATTTCAGCTGCTCCAGTCTCTCCAACTAACTGAAGTTCCTCATCCCTGGTGCCATTCTCATAAATCTCCACTGCTCCCTCTCTAAGAACGTCACATCTTTCCTAAAGTGTGTGGCCCAGATATAGGGTTCCATTCGAGAGGAATAAAATTGAAAAGCAGGGAGGTTATGTTCATGGTTAGACTACACCGAGAGTACTGTCAACATTTGTAATCTCCATTTAGAAAAAGGAAATAGAGGCACTGGAGAAGAGGCAACAAAGATTCACAAGAATAATTCCAGAACTGAGAGCATTTAACCCTCAGGAAAGGCTGGGGCTGCTTTTCTCTAGAAAAGAGTTGACTGAAGGGTGACCTGATGAAATTCTTTAAGATGAGGAAGGGGTTCCATAATCCAATAGGGATTTCATGAGAAACCTCTTTACCCAGCGAGTGATAAGAATGTGGAACTCGCTCCCACAGTGAGTGGTTGAGGTGAATAGCATGAATACATTTAAGTGGAAGCTCGATACATACCTGAGGGAGAAAGGATAGAAGGATATGCTGATAGGGGAGATAAAGAGGGGCGAGTGGAGGCTCATGTGGAGTATAAATACTGACAGACAAGAACAAAGAAAAGTACAGCACAATAACAGGCCCTTCGGCCCTCCAAGCCTGCGCCGATCATATTGCCCGTCAACTAAAACATTTTCCACTTCTGGGGTCCGTGACCCTCTATTCCCATCCTATTCATGTATTTGTCAAGCTGCCTCTTAAACACCACTATCGTACCTGCTTCCACCACCTCCTCTGGCAGCGAATTCCAGACACTCACTACCCTCTGCGTAAAAATACTTGCCCCGCACATCTCCTCTATAGTTTTCTCCTCTCACCTTAAATCTATGTCCCCTACTAAATGACTCTTCCGCCCTGGGAAAAAGCTTCTGACTATCTACCCAGTCCATGCCACTCATAATTTTGTAAACTTCTATCAAGTTGCCCTTCAATCACTGTCGCTCCAGTGAGAACAATCCGAGTTTCTCCAACCTCTCCTCATAGCTAATAACCTCCAGACCAGGCAGCATCCTGGTAAACCTCCTCTGCACCCTCTCCAATGCCTCCATATCCTTCTGGTAATGTGGTGACCAGAATTGCATGCAATATTCCAAGTGTGGCCTAACCAAGGTTCTATACAGCTGCAGCATGACTTCCCAGCTTTTATACTCAATACCCCTGCCAATGAAGACAAGCATGCCATATGCCCTCCTGACTACCTTATCCACTTGCGTTGCTACTTTCAGTGACCTGTGGACCTGTACACCCAGATCCCTCTGCCCGTCAATGCATTTAAGGGTTCTGCCATTTACTGTATAATTCCTGCCTGTATTAAACCTTCCAAAATGCATTATCTCGCATTTGTGTGGATTAAACTCCATCTGCCATTCCTTCGCCCAAGTCTCCAACCGATCTATATCCCGTTGTATCTTTTGAAAATCCTCTTCGCTAACTGCAACTCCTCCAACCTTAGTGTCGTTTGCAAACTTACTAATTAGCCCAGTTACATTTTCCTCCAAATCATTTAAGTATACCACAAACAGCAAAAGTCCCAGCACTGATCCCTGTGGAACTCCACTAGTCACAGCTCTCCATTCAGAAAAGCACCCTTCCACTGCTACCCTCTGTCTTCTATGACCAAGCCAATTCTGTATCCATCTTGCCAGCTCACCTCTGATCCCATGTGGCTTTACCTTCTGTCCCAGTCTGCCATGAGGGACCTTGTCAAAGGCCTTACTGAAATCCATGTATATAATATCCATTGCCATTCCATCCTTGATCATCTTTGTCACTTCCTCGAAAAACTTGATCAAGTTATTGAGACACGACCTCCCCTTCACAAAACCATGCTGCCTCTCACTAATATGCCCAACCAATTGAGCTGACTGGCCTGGCCTTGTGCTGTGGACTCAATGGAATAGAGACAAATGTATTTATTTTAGATCTACCTGTAGTGGTAGGAAAAAGACTATTTACCACCCAGGATAAAACAAATGTGTTTCATCCTTGTTGCAGATCAATTCAATGGAAATGTGCAGTCCCAGGCTCAAAGATCATCACTGGAAGCAAAGTTGTGAGATCGGCCAGTCCAGCAGAAAGAAACCCTCCGACACTCCCACTTCACCAAGTGTCAAAATAAACATGGTTCAGTCCTGGGTGTGATTAACAGTAGCGACAACAGCAGAATCCAACCCCTGGAATCACTTGTGAACTCGCTGGTGTCTCCGCAGGCTGGATAAATGAACAAATCCCTTCCCACACACAGGGCAGGTGAATGGCCCCTCCCGAGTGTCAATTCTCTGGTGTGTCTGCAGGCTTAATCACTGGGTTTTGGATCTCAAGGACATCACCGCGGAGCAGAGTGATTCCTATTGGTTGATTCAGGCAGGTTTCCATTGTGGACGTCACAATGCGGAAGTTGGACAATGAGCTTCAGACTGAAACTTCCTCTTCTGGGCAACATCTGTGAGGAAATCAATGTTTTCCCCCTTTCCATTTTTTTTCTCATTCTGGGGGGAAATTGTTAACTTGCAGGAACGGAAGGGAAAGGAAGTGAATCCAGGGAGGGTGCAGACTCTGGAAAGGTTGGCCCAGGTCTCTCTCTCTCTCTCTCTCTTAAAGACATTGACATCCTTTGCTCCCTCAGCTTGGCATATTTATTTGTCTGGCTAAAAGGATGGTCTCTTTCCTCATGTTCACAATTAAAGGGGTGGTTTCCCCAAGAGATGGCTGACATTTAAGGGGACAATTTCCGGGTGATTTACAGTCCTGTATTTTAAGGGATTGCTCCTTAATTTGCCTTTTGTCCTGTTTTTCTAGACAGCCTGTGGGAAACTGATCCCCGGAGTCTCCAGGGTGAGTTTGAGTGATTCGAGTGGGAGGGTAAGTGACTGAGTTGGCCAGCAGAGAGATGATGTTGTGACTGAACAAGATAAGTTGTAAGTTTTAGTTGATTTTAAACTCCACCCGTCCCACTATTATTGTCTGAAGACCCCTTCTCCCCACCCCCTCTCATATTGAAACACAGACACCCGCCCTCAAACCTCTCTCATGGTCACCAGCATCCCACCACCACCCTCTCCCAGCCCCATGGTTGAACTGTCCCTTATTTTATTTCATGAGATTTCTGCCCCCTGGACAGTACAGTAATAGAGAACATAGATGCATCTAATGTTGTGATAGGAGACATTTTAGCATGTTATTTATGGTTCTTTAATTAAGTTCATTTATTCTTATTTCTTGTTTTGCTGAAAAAAAAGACATGTCAAAGCTTTTCATCCTGCACTCATCAGGACACTTCGCAAGAATATCTCTACTAATCAGAGTCTACTAGCCAACCAATCGGCACTCTCTTCACATACAGTATAAATTGTTGTTTTCCCCTTATATTTATCTTTTTGCAAAGTGTCCTGATGAGTGCAAAACAAAAAGCTTCAGCATGTCTCTTTTTTCAGCAATACTCAAGCTCTGCACAACCAACTGTCTATTTCTAGTTTTGTAATATCGTACTGTAACTATGTTATATATTTCTTGTCATATATTCATGACGACACAGAAGGAGTCAATTCAGCAACTCAAGTCCCTGCCAACTCTGTAGAGCAATCCAGTCAGTCCCATTCCCCCTCTATATCCCCATTCCTATGCAAGTTTATTTCCTTCAAGTGTCTTTCCAATTTCATTTTGAAATCATTGATCGTCTCTGCTTCCGCCACCCTTGTACACAGTGAGTTCCAGGTCATCACAACTCGCTGCTGAAATACAGTTCTTGCTCACAGCCCATGTGTCTCCAATCATGTAATAGAGTACCATACATTTTAAGTACAGTATGATTGGGTGTACGCTGGGTAGATTAGATTTAGAATGGAGAGAGTGTAGCAGAGTGAGAATACAGGGACTGTGTGTGGGATGGAGATTTGCAGCTTTTGGGGAACGAGAGAGCGTACAGTGTGCTATCAGCTGGAAGATGTTGGTAGGTTCTAAATGTATACTTTATGTCATTGTTCACAAGTGAGAGGGGCGACGTGGGTTTGGAAATCAGGCAGAAGAACTGTGATATAATTAAAGAAATTAGCATTGAAATGGAGGAGGTTCTAAGTGGTCTGACAGGATTAAAAGTAGATAAATCTCCAGGCCCAGATGAAATGCATCCCAGGCTGTTGAGTGAGGCAAAGGAGGAGATAGCAGGGGCACTGGCAATAATTTTCAATACCGTTCTGGCCGCAGGAGAGGTGCCAGAGGACTGGAGGACAGCCGATGAGGTACCGTTATTCAAGAAGGGAGGAAGGGATAAACTAGGGAACGACAGGCCAGTCAGTCTAACCTCAGTGGTGGGGAAACTATTGGAAGCAATTCTGAGGGACAGAATTAATCCACACTTGGAGAGGCATGTCGGTTTTGTTCAGGGGAAGTCATGTCTGACCAATTTGAAGAGGTGACCAGGTGTGTAGATGAGGGCAATGCATTTGACATAGTCTACTTGGACTTCAGCAAGGTTTTTGATAAGGTACCACATGGGAGACTGATAATGAAGGTAAAAGCTCATGGGATCCAAGGCAATTTGGCAAATTGGAACCAGAATTGGTTGAGTGGCAGGAAGCAGAGGATGATGTTTGAGGGGTGTTTATGTGACTAGATACCTGTGTCCAGTGGGGTTCCACAGGGATTGGTGCTGGGTCCCTTGCTGTTTGTGGTATATATAAACGATTTAGGCTTGACTGTAGGAGGGCTGATCAGTAAGTTCGTGGATGAGACGAAAATTGTTGGGGTGGTAAATAGTGAGGAGGATAGCCTTAGATTACAGGAGGATATAGACGGGCTGGTCAGATGGGCTGATCAGTGGCAAATGGAATTTAATCTGGATAAGTGAGGCGATGCACTTGTGCAGGACAAACAAGGCACGGGAATACACGATGAATGGTAGAACCCTGGGAAGTACCGAGGATCTTGGTGTGCATGTCCACTGGTCCCTTAAGGTAGCGGGATAGGTAGATAAGGTGGGTAAGAAGGCAAATGGGATCCTTGCCTTTATTAGCCGAGGCATAGAATATAAGAGCAGGGAGGTTATGCTGGAACTGTATAAAATGCTGGTTAGGCCACAGCTAGAGTATTGAATGCAGTTCTGGGATCTGCATTGTAGGGAGGATGTGATTGCATGAGAGAGAGCGCAGAAGAGATTTACCAGGTTGTTGCCTGGGCTGGAGAGTTTTAGTTGTGAGGAGAGATTAGATGAACTGGGGTTATTTTCCCTGGAGCAGAGGAGATTGAGGGGGAACATGATTGAGGTGTATAAAATAATGAGGGGCATAGATAGGGTAGACAGGAAGGAACTTTTCCCCTTGGTGGAGGGATCAATAACTAGGGGACATGTATTTAAGGTAAGAGGCAGGTGGTTTAGAGGGGATGTGAGGAAGAATTTTTTCACCCAGAGGGTGGTGGAAATCTGGAACTCACTGCCTGAAAGTGTGGTAGAGGCAGAAACCCTCATAACATTTAAGAAGTATTTGGAGTGCACATGCAATGCCATGGCATACAAGGCGATGGGCCTTGTGCTGGAAAGAGGGATTAGAATAGTTAGGTATTTGTTTGACCGGCACAGACGCGATGAGCCGAAGGGCCTTTTTCTGTACTGTAGACCTCTATGACTCTATGAGAAATTAGAATTGCCTGCTCTGAATTTCTATCTTGTACTGACAGTGATGATTTTTGTAAACTCCCTTTCCAGGATATTAGAAGGGAAAGATTTGCAGACCGAAATCTCAAACCAAACGTCAAATCAAGATCTGCCAAACTCATTTGATTAAATGGGACCTGAATATCATTGGTTCTTTGAACTGAGCAGGGGAAATGTTTGTCTGTTCTGTCCGCTTCAAAAGGTTTTAAGCCTCAGTGTGACTGGAAAAACACCGAGACACACACACCCAAGTGAGAGTGTTCCAGTGCATTGACTGTGGAAAGAGCTTTAACCAGTTACACAGTCTGAAAAAACATCACCATTCACAGTGAGGAGAGACTTATACATGTTTTGTGTGTAGACAAGGCTTCAAGTGATTGTGGGACCTGGAGAGATACAAGGTCATGAGCACCATGGAGAAACCGTGGGAATGTGGGGACTGTGGGAAGGGATTCAAATCCCCATCGAAGCTGGAAACTCATCGACACAGTCACACCGGGGAGAGGCCGTTCATCTGTCCTGACTGTGAGAAGGGTTTCACTCAGTTATCCCACCTGCTGAGGCACCAGTGAGTTCATACCGGGAAGTGGCCATTCACCTGCACTGAGTGTGGCAACAGATTCAGAGAGTTATCCAGCCTGTAGTCACACCAGTGATTTCAAACTGGGGAGAAGATGCCATTCGTCTGCTCTGTGTGTGCGAAGGGATTCGCTCACTCATCCAACCTGCTGAAACACCAGTGAATTCACACTGGGGAGAGGCCATTCACCTGCTCTGAATGTGGGAACGGATACGGTAATTCATCTGACCTGCAGACACACAAGGGAGTTCATGGTGGGGAGAGACTATTCACCTGCTTCCAGTGTGGGAAGGGTTTCAGTGATTCATTCAACCTGCTGTGACACCAGAGAACTCACACTGGAGAGAGGCCTTCACCTGCTCCGAGTGTGGGAAAGGATTCACTCAGTTATCCAGTCTGCAGTCACACCAGCGGGTTCACACTGGCGAGAGGCCATTCACCTGCTCTGAGTGTGGGAAGGGATTCAGTGATTCATCCAACCTGCTGTGACACCAGCGAGTTCACACCAGGGAGAGACCGTTCACTTGCTGTGTGTGTGGAAAGGGATTCACTCAGTCATCCAACCTGCAGAAACACCAACGAGTTCACACTGGGCAGAGGCCATCCACCTGCTCCCTGTGTGGGAGGTGATTCACTCATTCGTCCCATTGGCTAAGACACCAGTGAGTTCACAAGTGATTCCAGGGGTTGGATTCTGCTGTTATTGCTGCTGTTAATCACATCCAGGACTGAACCATGTTCATTCTGACACTTGGTGAAGTGGGAGGGTCGGAGGGTTTCTTTCTGCTGGACTGGCCAGTCTCACGACTTTGCTTCCAGCGGGCTGATGCTCTTTGAGCCTGGGAGTGCACATTTCCACTGAAATGATCCACAAAAGCTGATGAAGCTATTTATTTTATCCTGGACAGTAAATAGTGTTTTTCCTACCACGACAGGTAGATCTGAAATAAATACAGGAAGTTTAGGAAAACTCAGCAGGTCTGGCAACATCTGTGAAGAGGGAGAAACAGCTAACTTTTTGAGTCCAATATGACTCTTCTTCAGAACTAAGGAGAGGGGGAAATGTGATGGGGTTAATACTTTGGAGAAAGGGGGGAGGGTCAGATAGAACAAAAGGAAAAGTCAGGGATTGGTTAAAGGGCGGGCAAGATTAAATGACAAAAATATCATGGGAGAAAAGGCAAAGGGAGAAGTAATGGTTGTGGTAAAGAAACAAAGCATTGGTCTAGAGTGAGTGTTAATGGCAGAATAAAGGACAGCTCTGTTTGAAAGCAAAAACATGAAAACAAGATGCAGACTGGCACTTGGCAAAAGAGAATCAAAAGAGAGGACAGAGTTAACAGTCTGAAGTTGTTGAACTCAATGTTGAGTCCAGAAGGCTGTAAAATGCCTCATCGGAGGATGAGGTGCTGTTTGTCCAGCTTGTGTTGGGCTTCCCGGGAACCTTGCAGCAGGCCGAGGACAGAAATGTGAGCATGAGAGCAAGGTGGTGAATTATAATGGCAGCAACTGGAAGGTCAGGGTCATGCTTGTGGACTGAGCGGAGGTGTTCCACAAAGAGGGCAGCGAACAGGGGACAGATGAATTAAAGAGAAACCATTTAGGTCCAGAACATTGTGCACATCCTTTTACTCTGGCTGTCTTTGATCTTCAAGTAATTTTCTGTTTTTTTTAAGCATGCTCTGTTTCATTAATAAACTTCTATTGGTAAAATATTTGATTTTGCTGGAATTTTCATGATTGGATTTCTGCACTTTAGGAAAGTGGGTGAGAGGGGTTGGCAACTCTTTAACAGAAAGTGAGTCCCTCTAAGGTTATTAACAAAGGGGCCAGAAGGAGAGATGAGATTTTATTTTTTGACACAGCGAGTTGTTCTGATTGGCCTGAAAGCATATTCAATAGTATATTTCCAAAGGGTAAATACTTGAAAGGCAACAATTTGCAGGGCTGTGGGGATAGAGCACAGCACTTGGATGAATCAGAGAGTCCTTTCAAAGAGATGGCAGGGGCCCGATCAGCCGAATGGAATCCTTCTGCAGCCTGCGAATCTGAGCCTCCTGCAGGTTAAAAGGGGCATATTTCATTTCAGCCTCTTCCCTGTATCTGTATTTAAACAGACGGGGGTCTGTTCAGCTCTGAGTGACGGATATAACAATGTCACCACTCCTCTGTATATTTAACCATCGAACAAACCCTTGCATGACCGATTATAGTCATCAGCCTTCCTGAAGCTCTCTCTGAACACAGCAAAAAAGTGTTTGACTGCTTAACAATAGCATCGTCCCCTGAAAATAATTCAAACACCACAACAAAAACAACCTACATTTATATAGCACATTTAAACATCCCAGGGAGATTTACAGGTGCGATTACCAAACAGAAGTTGACACTGAGCCACATAAAGAGATATTAGCTCAGATGGCCAGTCACTTGGTCAGAGAGATAGGTTTTAAGGAGTGCCCAAAAGGAGCAAAAATGTTCAAGGGGCAGAGTGGTTTAGGGAGGGAATTCCAGAGTGTGGGGCCCAGGCAGCTGAAGACACAGCCCCCAGTGGTTGTGCAATTGAAACTGGGGATACTGCAGAGGCCAGAATTAGTGGAGCACAAATATCTTGGATGGTTGTAGGGATGGAGAAGATTACAGAGATGGGGAGAGTTTGTGTGACCACGTGGTGATTTGAAAAAAAGGAGGCCATGGAGGGATTTGAAAAGAATCGGCCTGAATTTAGCTCAATCAACATCTCATTCACTTTGACAGAGGTAAAATTAGGCCCAAGGAGGAGAATTTTAAAATGGAGGCATTGCTTGAGTGGGAGCCAATGTTGGTCAGTGAGCACAGGGTGTGATAGGTGAACAGGACTGAGTGTGAGTTGGGAGATGGGCAGCAGAGTTTCTCTATTGAAGAAAACTGGTCCAGTTCTGTACATTTCCCATCACACTGCCTGTGTGTCTTGTTTCTGTATTTGATGGGCTCAGATTTCACGTGAAGGGACCAGAACTGTATCAAAAGCTCAGACAGAGATAGACGAATAACCCAGAAAGAAATATCGGAAGATAACAGAGGGAGCAGTCGCAAAATCTGTAAATAAAAGAAAAGCAGGACGGGGGCAAATCAGGTCACCTCCAAATCTGGTTTAGAAAATCCTCTCAGATGCCATCTCGGGAGCTCACTGACCTGAGGAGCCACCGCCAGAAAAGAGACATTTTACCAGACTTAAACTTTGCTGCGGTGAGAAAGGTGTTCTGTGTTTGAAATCCCATCACCGTGTTTTCTATCGAACCCCTGGACACTGTCAGAGGCCCTCAGCACCAGAATCGTGGGGTTTTGTGGAGACCTCACACTGTGAACTCTTTGGGTGCACCTGTGTGGACAAAGTGGGTGTGTTGAAGCTGTGGAGTGGGTGAGATGAGCTGTTAACATCTGTCTCTCCTGCTCATTAGTCTCTTCAGGATGTTTCTCACCCTCTGGACCTTTCCCATGTACAAACGCCTCTTTAATATCTTCTCTCACCTTTAAACCCCTCAGCCCGTCTGATATTTATTCCAAAAGGGGTTTATTCTCATGCTGCAATCCCCCAGGTTTTCCTGCCACCCTGCCGTCCATTCAGGAGCTGACGTGTCAATTTCACACTCACCTCCCCACAAGTATTGAGGTGCCAGCCGTGTGCGTGTGTGTGTGTGTGTGTGTGTGTGTGTGTGTGTGTGTGTGTGTGTGTGTGTGTGTGTGTGTGTGTGTGTGTGTGTGTGTGTGTGTGTGTGTGTGATCTGTGTTATCACCAAACTAAACTCACACAATTACTTCTGCTGAAGTACTTCAATGATTCTATATGGGCGGAAGAACAGGGAGAGACAATTGATAATAAAGGGTCCAATTCTAAAGGGGGTGCAAGAGCAGAGGGAGCTGTGGGTATAGGGGCACAAATCACTGAAGGTGACAGGGTATGTAGGGAGCGCGGTTAATAGAACAAACGGGATCCTGGGGGTTTATAAACAGGGGCTTTGAATATAAAAACCAGGGAAGTTATGAGAAACCTGTATAAAGTAATGATTCGGGCTCCATTGGAGCATTGTGTCCAGTTCTGGGCACCACAGATTAGGAAGGATGTGAAGGCTTTACAGAGGGTGGGGAAAAGATTCACGAGAATGGTCCCAGGGATGAGGAACTTCAGTGACGTGGATAGCTGGGGCTGTTCTCCTTGGAGAAGAGAAAATTGGAAGGAGATTTGATCAAGGTATTAATATCATGAGGGTTCTGGACAGAGCAGATAGAGAGAAACTGTTCCCATAGGTGGAAGGAGCGAGTCCCGGGTGACATTGGTTTAAGATGACTGGAAAAAGAAGCAATGGTGACAGGAGGAGGAACTGTATTCCACAGAGAGTGGTTCGGATCCAGAATACAGTGTCTGAGGGGCTGGAGGTAGATTCACTCATGGTTTTCAGCAGAGAATTGGATCATTTTCTGAAGAGCAGAAATTGGCAGTGTTATGGGGAAAGGTGGGAGGAGTGGCTCTGGGTGAGTTGCTCTTGCAGAGACCTGGCACAGACACAATGGGCTGAATGGCCTCCTTTAGTGTTGTAACCATGCCATGATTCTAGAACACCAGCTCGCTGATTCTATTCAACACGGCATGATGGTGGGTAGCACTCTCACCTCTGAGTCGGGAGGTGGGGGGTTCCAATCCCCACTCCATAGACTCGAGTCCCCATAATCCAGGGCCCACACTCCCAGTGCCAGTACTGAGGAAGAGCCATCCTGTCAGAGGGAGAGTCTTTTGAGTGAGGCATTCACTCAAGGGCCCTGTCTGCCCTCTCAGGTGGATGTCTAAGACTGAATGGTCACAATTGGAAGGAGAGCAGGAGGAGAAGGAGTTCACTCCCAGTGTCCTGGGGCCCGATATTTATCCCTCAACCAACATCAGTAAAAACAGATGATGTGGTGATCATCACATTGCTGCCTGTGGGATCTTGCTGTGCACACATTGGCTGCCACGTTTCCTGTAGTATCTGCGCTTCAGAAACAGCTTCATCGGCAGTGCAACACATTGAGATGCCCTAAGGTGCTATATAAATGCAGGTTTCTTTTTAAACTGACACACTCCTATCCTCACAGGCAGATCGTCCAGCAGGAGCATGAGCCGGCATGAGCCAGCTGACTGGTGGGGGGCAGGAACTCCAAGTGTGGACTGAGGCTGCTTCCCTTCAGAGGCCACTGAATCCATTGTGGGAAGTGGCCATTTAAAGAGGGTGCCTTGACTTGCTGGTCTGAGAATCCAGCCCTTTTCCCCCTGTGTAATGCTGGCTGAGAATAGACATCGGGGCTGCTCAATGTACTGAAAATGATTTACTTCTGTTCTCTTTGTCTGAAACTAAACTGGAAGGAAAGGGATACAATTCTGAAACGTCATAAAAAGAATTCCAGATAATATCGACATCACTGTATATATTACAGACATACATTTATTTATCTGTCATCACAGAATCTCACAGCACAGAAGGAGGCTGTTCGGCCCATCCTGCCTGAGCTGGCGCTTTGAAAGAGTGATTCAATTAGTCCCACTGTCCTGTCCTTTCCCCATGAGCCCTGCAAACTAGTTCACTTCCAGGATTTATCCAATTCCCTTTATTGAATCTGTTTCCAACAGCCTTTCAGGCAGTGCATTCCAGATCACAACACCTCACTGTGTAAAGATTTATCTTCCTCATTTCCCCTCTGGCTTTTATGTCAATCACCTTAAATATGTGTCCTTTGGTCAACGACCCTTTTGCCAATGGAAAGTTTCTGTTTATTTACTCAATGTAAACCGTTCAAGTTCTTGAATACCTCTATCAAATCACCTCTGAGCTTTCAATGCTCTAAGGGAAAGAACCCCAGCCTCTCCAGTGTGTTCACGTAACTGAAGTTCCTTATTCCTGCCCCTGTACTAAATCCTTGCACCCTTTCCAAGGCCTTGACATCCTTCCTGAATTGTGGGGCCCATATATGGGGCTTGTAGTACTGAAATAGTAAGTAGGAAATAGTACTGAAAAGCAAATAAGTCAGGTTAAACTTGTATCGAGCATTGGTTAGACCACACTTGTAATATTGTGAACTGTTCCGGGTGCCCATTATTTTTAAAAGGGCAGAGAGGAACTCGAGAAAGTGCAAGAAAGATTCACAAGGATGATCCTAGAACTGAGAGTGTTTCAGTTACAGGATGGATTGAACAGGCTGGGAACCTTTTCCCTGGAAAAGTGAAGGCTGAGGGCTGACGCCATGAAAAACTTTCAGAGTAAGAATGGGTGCGAGAGGGTTGACATCATCAAATCATCACTGCTGGTACCGGAGCAAAAATTCAGAATTGATAATTGTGGTTTACATTGAACATGTTTCTCCCTCTCAAACTCAAAATCTCTGTCTCCTGCACACCCCCTCCTCCTGACTGATTGAGGAACTAATTCATGCTACTATCCTCCTCCTGATTTTTCCTAATTCTCCTCCCCTGAAGGTGCTGACTCTCGGGTTCAGTTTCACACTCACCAATTGCCCTCCCCAACACGTTACCCAGGTGTCTAAATCTTTACAGCTGAAGTTAACAAACTGTTTTGCTAAGGGGTCGTCACAACCAAATCCAGTGACTACCCACATGTACTTTGTGTCAGGGTGAGATCATTGCGCCCCCCACCCCCACATTCATCCCAGTCCCAGGAAGCTGGAAACGGGGGGCCACCGATGAGTAATGGCAGTAAGTTAAGAGAGAGACAGATTAGACAGATTAGAATGGGTGAGAGGAGTAGAGAAATTGAGATGACTAATGTCACGCTGACAGTTCTCAATAAAAAGATCAAGAGAAGGTAAGAATCCAGAGGGAGGGGTCCAGGTGGAGGGAGAATATTAGAGGTGGGTTAAAGGATCCGTTGAATGGGGAGAGGACTCCTGCCCAAAGAAGTGAGCACGGAGACAAAGACGGCGGAAGAAGAGTTCAGCATTATGCCGAGACCGAAATTCATTGAGATGAGGCCATAAGGGTATGAAACTAAGTCCTTTGCTGAGCACTGAATGTTCGGCGTGAGATTAGTCGTCTCAATTTCTCTGCTCCTCTCACCCATTCTAATCTGGCTCTCTCTGAACTTACTGCACTCCGTTCTCTCAGGTCCAACCCCAACATTGTCATCAAACCCACTGACAAGGGTGGTGCTGTTTTTTTCTGGCGCACTGACCTCTACCTCGCGGAGGCTGAATGTCAACTCGCAGACACTTCCTCCTACCTCTCCCTGGACCATGACCCCACCACTGAACATCAAGCCATTGTTTCCAGGACTGTCACTGACCTCATCTCCTCTGGAGATCTTCCTCCCACAGCTTCCAACCTCCTACCCAAAATCCACAAACAGGACTGTCCCGGCAGACCGATCGTGTTAGCCTGTTCCTGCCCCACAGAACTCATTTCTCGTTATCTTGACTCCCTTCTCTCTCCCCTTGTCCAGTCCCTTCCCACCTACATCTGTGATTCCTCTGACACCTTACGTTCCCTGGCCCCAACCGCCTCCTCTTCACCATGGACGTCCAATCCCACTACACTTCCATCCCCCACCAGGATGGTCTGAGGGCCCTTAGCTTCTTCCTCGAACAGAGGCCTGAACAATCCCCATCCACCACTACTCTCCTCCGTCTGGCTATACTTGTTACCACACTGAACAATTTCTCCTTTAACTCCTCTCACTTCCTCCAAATAAAAGGTGTGCCTATGGCTACCTACTTGGGCCCCAGCTATGCCTGTCTCTTTATAGGGTATGTGGAACATTCCTTGTTCCAGTCCTACTCCGGCCCCCTCCTACAAATCTTTCTCCGGTACATCGATGATTACTTTGGTGCTGCTTCATGCTCTCGTCGGGACCTGGAAAAATGTATTAATTTTGCTTCCAATCTCCACCCCGCCATCATTTTCACATGGTCCATCTCTGACACTTCCCTTCCTTGACCTCTCTGTCTCAATTTTTGGTGATAGACTGTCCACCAATATCCATTACAAGCCTACTGACTCCCACAGCTACCTCAACTACAGCTCCTCACACCCCGCTTCCTGTAAGGACTCCATCCCATTCTCTCAGTTCCTTCGCCTCCGTCGCATCTGTTCTGATGATGCTACCTTCAAAAACAGTTCCTCTGACATGTCCTCCTTCTTCCGAGGTTTTCCACCCATGGTCGTTGACAGGGCCCTCAACCGTGTCCGGCCCATCTCCCGCGCTTCCGCCCTCACGTCTTCTCCTCCCTCCCAGAAACATGAAAGGGTCCCCCTTGTCCTCACTTATCACCCCACCAGCCTCCACATTCAAAAGCTCATCCAACGTCAACTCCAGCATGATGCCACCACCAAACACATCTTCACTTCACCCCGCCCCCCCCCAACCCTCCGGCAGCATTCCGTAGGGATCATTCCCTCCGAGACACCCTGGTTCACTCCTCCATCACCCCCTACTGCTCAACCCCCACCTACAGTACCACCCTATGCATACGCAAAAGATGCAACACGTGCCCCTTCACTTACTCTCTCCTCACCGTCCAAGGGCCCAAAAACACCTTTCAAGTAAAGCAGCCTTTCACTTGCATTTCCCCCAACATAGTCTAATGCATTCGTTGCTCCCAATGCGGTCTCCTCTACATTGGAGAGACCAAAAGCAAACTGGGCGACTGCTTTGCAGAACACCTGTGGTCTGTCCGCAAGAATGACCGAAACCTCCCTGTCTCTTGCCATTTTAACACTCCACCCTGCTCTCTTGCCCACATGTCTGTCCTTGGCTTGCTGCATTGTTCCAGTGAAGCTCAAGGCAAACTGGAGGAACAGCACCTCATCTTCCAACGAGGCACTTTACAGCCTTCTGGACTGAATATTGAATTCAACAACTTTAGATCTTGAACCCCCTCCTCCATCCCCACCCCCTTTCCGTTTCTCCCCCCTTCCTTTGTTTATTCCAATAATTTAAATAGATTTTTCCTACCTATTTCCATTATTTTTAAATCTATACCTTTTATGCCCTATTAGTCTAATTCCACCCCACCCCCACTAGCGCTGTACCTTGTGTGTCCTGCCATTCATTCTTAATTAGCACATTCATTTAGATAATATCACCACCTTCAACACCTCTTTGTTCTTTTGTCTGTGACATCTTTTGATTATCTGCTCCTATCACTGCTTGCTTGTCCATACAACCACAACACCACCCCCCCCCCACACTTCTCTTTCCCCACCCCCACCCCCACCTTAAACCAGCTTATATTTCACCCATCTCCTAATTTTACTCAGTTCTGTTGAAGGGTCATGAGGACTCGAAACGTCAACTTATTTTCTTCTCTGCCGATGCTGCCAGACCTGCTGAGTTTTTCCAGGATTGAACCATGTTCATTCTGACAGTTGGAGTTTGTTTCTGTTGATTTTAATAACCCATGTAACTGGGCTGGAGATTAATATTCTGGTAAATGTCAAAAAAATCAGCTTTGTTTTGGGGACACAGTTTATTGAGACTTTTATGTCAGAGAAGAAAAGGTAGGCTTTAAGCAGAGTCTGAAAGGAGGAGAGAGAAGTGGAGGGGTTAAGGGAGGGAATTCCAGAGTTTAGGAACCTGGCAGCTGAAGACTGAAACAGTGCCAGCCCTGAATTATGGGGGACTCGAGTCTCTGAAGTGGGGACTTGAAACCATAACCTTCAGGCTCAGAGGCAAGAGTATGAGACTAACTGAGCTCATCCCCTTAATTAACGTTTCCCAATCCATCATAGCCAGCTCATGCCTCATACCATCGTAGTCTCAGAATCAACTACGTCACTTTCCTTCTTGATGAAGAATTCTATCATATTATGGTCGCTCACCCCAAGGAGCCTCGCACACCTCAATTGCCAATTATTCCTTTCTCATTACAAAATACCCAGTCTAGGATGGCCTGTTCTCCAGTTGGTTCCTCAACGCATTGGCCCAGAAAACCATCCCATATACACTCCAGGAATTCTTCCTCTACGGTATTGTTACTAATTTGATTTGCCCAATCTATATGCAGATTAAAGCCACCCATAATTACAGATGTTCCTTTATTGCATGTGTCTCTAATTTCCTGTTTAATGCCATTCCCAACATCACCACTATAGTTTGGGGGTTTATATACAACCCCCACTAACGTTTTTTGCCCCTTAGTGTTTCTCAGCTCTACCCAAACAGATTCCACATCATCGGAGCTGATATCTTTCCTCACTATTCGTTAATTTCCTCTTTAACCAGCAATGCAACTCCCCTGCCTTTTCTTTTTTGTCTGTCCTTCCTAAATACTGAATACCCTGGATGTTGAGTTCCCATCCCTGGTCACCCTGCAGCCATGTCTCCGTAATCCTGACTATATCTTACCTGTTTACATTTATTTGCGCGTTTAATTCATCCACTTTATTGCAAATGCTCCTTGTGTTGAGGCACAAAACCTTAAGGCTTGTCTTTTCAACATTACTTGTCCCATTCCCACTATTTTTCACCGAGGCCCTCTTTGATTCTTGCCCTTGATTTCTCTGCCTATCACTTTTCTAATTCCCCTTTCTGTCTTTTGTTAAAGTCCTCGATTTCCTTTCCTCTGACCCCTTGCATAGATTCCCACCCCCCTGCCATTTTAGCTTAAACCCTCCCCCATCACACTGGCAAATGCTCCCCCTAGAACATCAGTCCCAGTCATGCCCAGGTGTAACCTGGCTGGTTTGTACTGGTCCCAAATTGCCCAGAACTGGTCTCAAAGTCCCAGGAATCTGAAACCCATCCCCTCGTACCATCTCTTCAGTCACGTATTCATCCGATATATCCTGCTATCTCTACTCTGACTAGCACGTGGCACTGGTAGTAATCCTAAGATCATTACCTTTGAGGTCCTACTTTTCAACTTATTTCCGAACTCCCTATATTCTGCTTTTAGGACCTCACCCCTTTTCTTACATAGAAACTAGGAACAGGAGCAAGCCATTTCGCCACTCGAGCCCGTTCCACCATTCATTATGATCATGGCTGATCATCCAACTCAATAGCCTGCTCCCACTTTCTCCCCATATCCCTTGATCCCTTTCGCCACAAGAGCTACATCTAACTCCTTCTTGAAAGCATACAATGTTTTCATCTCAACTACTTTCTGTGGTAACTAACTCCACAGGCTCACCACTCTCTGGGTGAAGAAATTTCTCCTCATCTCAGTCCTAAGTGGTCTACCCAATATCCTCAGACTGTGACCCCTGGTTCTGGACTCCCCCAAGATCGGGAACATCCTTCCTGCATTTACCCTGTCTAGCCCTGTTAGAAATTTATAGGTTTCTATGAGATCCCCACTCATTCTTCTGAACTCCAGCGAATATAATCCTAATCGACTCAATCTCTCCTCATATGTCAGTCCCACCATCCCAGGAATCAGTTGGGTAAACTTTTGCTGCACTCCCTCTATAGCAAGAACATCCTTTCTCAGATAAGGAGACCAAAACTCACACACTATTCCAGGTGTGGTCTCACCAAGGTCCTATACAATTGCAGCAAGACATCCCTGTTCCTGTACTTGAATCCTCTGGCTATGAAAGCCAACATATCATTTACCTTCTTTACCGCCTCCTGCACCTGCATGCTTCCCTTCAGCGACTGGTGTACACGGACACCCAGGTCTCGTTGCACATTCCCCTCTCTCAATTTATAGCCATTCAGATAATAACCTGCCTTCCTGTTTTTGCTACCAAAATGGATAACCTCACA
Organism: Carcharodon carcharias; assembly: GCF_017639515.1. Taxonomy (NCBI): domain Eukaryota; kingdom Metazoa; phylum Chordata; class Chondrichthyes; order Lamniformes; family Lamnidae; genus Carcharodon; species Carcharodon carcharias. The sequence continues at coordinate 3,309,714 of NW_024470624.1, forward strand.
TTTATCCACATTATACTGCATCTGCCATGCATTTGCCCACTCACTCAGCTTGTCCAAATCACACTGAAGCATCTCTGCATCCTCCTCACAGTTCACCCTCCCACCCAGCTTTGTGTCATCTGCAAATTTGGAGATATTACATTTAATTCTCTCATCTAAATCATTAACATATATTGTGAATTACTGGGGTCCCAGCACCGATCCCTGCGGTACCCCACTAGTCACTGCTTGCCATTCGGAAAAAGACCCGTTTATTCCTATTCCTTGTTTCCTGTCTGCCAACCAGTTTTCTATCCATCTCAATACACTAATCCCAACCCGCTTCAATTTTACACGCCAATCTCTTATGTGGGACTTTGTCGAAAGCCTTCTGAAAGTCCAAATAACCCACATCCACTGGCTCCCCCTTATCAACTCTACTTGTTACATCCTTGAAAAATTCCAGTAGATTTGTCAAGCATGATTTCCCTTTCATAAATCCATGCTGACTGTCTGATTCTGCCACTGTTTTCCACATGCGCAGTTATTACATCTTTTATAATGGACTCTAGAAATTTACCTATGCCGTTTGTAGCAATGTGTACCACGACCACTGGCTGTTCACCCTCCCCCTTCAGAATGTCCTGCAGCCGCTCTGAGATATCCTTGACCCTAGCACCAGAGAGGCAACATACCATCCTGGAGTCTCATTTGCGGCCACAGAAACGTCTATCTATTCCCCTTATAATTGAATCCCCTATAACTATTGTATTTCCACACTTTTTACTCCTCCCCTGAGCAGCAGAGCCAACCGTGATGTAACGAATTTGGCTGTTGCTGCTTACCCCTGAGAGGCCATTCCCCTCTCTATACCTTCTATCCATGATACTCTCCACCTCGCGGATGCTCCAGTGTTCCCAGCCGCCGCTTCAACTCCGAAACCTGGGCTTCCAGGATCTGCAGCTGGTGACTCTTCAATTCCCGGCTCCTCTCGCGCATCCCTTCAACTACCGGCGTCTTTCGCGCTTCTCTTCAACTCCCGGCGCCTCTCGCGCTTCTCTTCAACTCCCGGCTCCTCTCGCGCATCCCTTCAACTGCCGGCTCCTCTAGCGCTTCTCTTCAACTCCCGGCTCCTCTCGCGCTTCTCTTCAACTCCCGACTCCTCTCGCGCTTCTCTTCAACTCCCGATTCCTCTCGCGCTTCTCTTCAACTCCCGGCTCCTCTCGCGCTTCTCTTCAACTCCAGACTCCTCTCGCGCTTCTCTTCAACTCCCGACTCCTCTCGCGCTTCCCTTCAACTGCCGGCGTCTCTCGCGCTTCTCTTCAACTCCCGGCTCATCTGGTGCTTCTCTTCAACTCCCGGCTCCTCTCGCGCTTCTCTTCAACTCCCGATTCCTCTCGCGCTTCTCTTCAACTCCCGGCTCATCTGGTGCTTCTCTTCAACTCCCGGCTCCTCTCGCGCTTCTCTTCAACTCCCGGCTCCTCTCGCGCTTCTCTTCAACTGTCGGCTCCTCTCGCGCTTCTCTTCAACTACCGGCTCCTCTCGCGCTTCTCTTCAACTCCCGGCGTCTCTCGCGCTTCCCTTCCTGAACAATAGAGATCCAAGTCAGGATGAGGCGCCATTCGGAGGGGAATCTCAACTGATGCTGTTCCCATGTGTCTGTTGCTATTCGAGATGGTAGAGGTAGTGGGTTTGGAAGGTGATGTTGAAGGAGATTTGATGCACTGGTGGTGGGAGTGAGTATTAAAGGTGGAGGATGAGCTGCCATTAAAGTGGGCTGCGTTGTGCTGGATGAAACAGACTCTCCAATATTTAAAAGACTGGCTGATAAATAATAATTGTTTTAGGAAGTGACTGGGGCCCAGTAAATTTAAATAGTTTCCATCAATTTTCAAAAGATCTGCTCTTCAAGTTATATTGGAACCAATCACATGAGATGTTTGCAGTTGAATTGAATGTCTTGGCTCCTCACTCGGACACCTGACTGACAAGAGGCAGTGATTGGACAATAACTGGAAACAATGAGCTGAAATGTTCTTCAGTGAGTTAAACTGTTTCTCTTTAACCTAGAATTGACTATGTCAGAGTTAAAGGTAATACCAGGTTCAATTACACTGAATATACAGCACAAAAACAGGCCATTCAGCCCATCCAATCCATGTCAGTGTTTATACTTCACTTAAGCCTCCTCTCGTTTTTTCTCATCTCACTCTCAGTGAATCCTCCTGTTCATTTCTCCCCCATGTGTTTACCCAGTTTCCCCATAAATGTATCCAGGTTATTCACCTCCACCACTCCCTGTGGTAGTGAGTTCCACATTCTCACCACTCTCTGGGAAAGAAGTTTCTCCTGAATTCCCGATTAGATTAATCAGTCACTATCTTATGTTGATGGCCTCTAGTTTTGCTCTCCCTCCAACAAGTGGAAACATTCTCTTCGTCTATCAAAACCTTTCAGAATTATAAAAACCTCCATTAGCCTCAGCCTTGTCTTTCCAAGAGTGAAGTGACCCAGCCTACTCATCGTCTCCTGATGCATTAAACCTTTCAGAGTGAAAATCTGGACGAAAATGCTTTGTTCACATCTGAACTCAGCACAGTGAGAGAGCAGGGACAGAGTCACAAGGGAGCCTGAGGAGAGGAGATTCACTGAGAATGGCTGGGCTGGGCTGGGCTGGGCTGTGGGAATGAGATTGTTGATCAGACTATTCATCACAGGGGTCTTGGAGTTAGGGGGCAGTGAGGGAGTTCAAGAGTCAGCCTTCAATAAAACAACAACGTGTATTAATATATCACCTTCAATGTAACAAAATGTCCTGTTTCTGTGCTGTATTTTCAATGTAGTTTAGCCCAGTAAGGCCTTTACCTCTGACATAGTCCATTGCAGGTTCAATGTCAAGTTCACAAGGATCATTTTGAAACAGAAATTGATAACTTTGTTCCAAGATTATGTCATAGAACATCCCACTCTCCTTTTCTCAGTTGTTTCTGGGATGTGGGTGGCTCATACCAAATTTCCCTTGTTCAGAGGGCATTTACGAGTCAACTGCATTGTTGTGGGTCTGGAGTCACATGTAGGCCAGACTGGGTAAGGACAGCAGATTTCCTTATGGAATCAGAAGGATTTTTGCAACAATCGGCAATGGTTTCACTGTCAGCATCAAACATTAAACTCCAGGTATTTGTTGAATTCAAATTTTGCCAACTGCCATGGTGATATTCGAACTCGGGTCCCCAGAAAATAACCCGGGGTCTCTGAAATACCTGTCCACTGACAATGTCACCATCCCGCTGCCTCTTGAGCTATAAATCTCTGACCCCCACACACTCCCTCCTCCCTATTTAATTTAAACTAATTCATCCTATAATCTCCCTCCTGCTTTCCCCCCAACTCTCCTCCCCTGAAGGCGCTGAATCCCTGGTTCAGTTTCACACTCACCAATTGCCATCACCAATCTGTCACCCAAGTGTCTAAATCTTTACACCTGAAGTTAACAAACTGTTTTGCTAAGGGGACGTCACAATCAAATCCAGTGACTACCCACATGTACTTTGTGTCCTGGCGGGGTCACTTCGCCCCCCCAACCCCACTTTCCATCCCAGTCCCAGGAGTTTGGAGACTGGGCTCCGGATGAGTAATGGCGGCGGCAGCTCTCACAATCGCCCGCGCTGGTGAAACCGCTCTATCCGCTGCGTGGGCGGCCGGCCCGGGGCTGCGCATGTCCAAGCGAGGGGGAATCTGCGCATGTGCGAGGGAGAGCCCACCTTCAACAGTCCACTGCCCCGTTGTCTTCGGGCGAGGGTTTAACCAATGGGAATATTTGGAGGACCTCGAGCCATTCAGAGCGCGGGCTTTGCGTGACTGAAGATTGAGCTTCACACGGACGAAAACTTCCTCCTGTGTCCAACATCTGTGAGTAAAACACTTTCTTTTCTCCCCCTTTCCATTTCTTTTCTCATTCTGGGGGCAAATTGTTGACTTGCAGGAACTGAACGGTAAGGAAGTGAATCCAGGGGCGCTGCAGTCTCTGGAAAGGTTGGCCTTGTTTTCTCTCTCTCTTAAAGACATTGACATCCTTTGCTCCCTCAGCTTGACACATTTATTTGTATAAAGTATGGTCTCTTTCCGAATGTTCACAATTGAAGGGGTGGTTTCCCCAGGAGATGTCTGACATTTAAGGGGACAGTAAATTAATACAGGACAGAGATATGCGTGGTGTTGCTATTTGATACATATTAGATATGTTAATTATGGGTCTGTAACACATTTAACTGATTATTATTTCTAGTGTTTTAATATAGTATTGTTGCTACGTTATAAATTTCCAGTCATAGAGTCATTACAGCACAGAAGGACTCCATTCAGCAATGTGAGTCCATGGCCAACTCTTTGTATGACAATCCAGTTTGCCCCCTTCCCCTGTAAGTTTATTACCTTCAAGTGACCGTACAATTTTGTGTTGACATCATTGATCATCTCCCCTTCCAGCACCCTTACAGAGCGAGTTTGAGGTCATTACAACTCGCTCCGAAATAATGTTCTTCCATGCATCCCCTCTGTATCTCTGATCAAGTAATATAGTGTATATTGCACACATTTGTGGTCCAGTATATACACATATATATGGCTAGCAGCCTGCATAAAGATTTTCAGGTCTCTGTGTCCATGACATGAAGCAGTGACTATATATCTGTCACAGGGGAAATGTTAGATGCTATTATTAAAGATGTTATAGCAGGGCATTTAGAAAAATTCAAGTCAATCAAGCAGAGTCGACATGGTTTTGTAAAATTGAAATCACGTTCAATCAATTTTTTTCTGGCTGGCAGGATGTGACAAGTGGTGTGCCACAGGGATCAGTGCTGGAGCCTCAACTTTTTACAATTTATATAAATGAATTAGATAAAGGGACCAAAGGAATGGTGGCTAGATTTGCTGATGACACAAAGATAGATAGGAAAGTAAATTGTAGAGAGGATGTAAGGAGGCTACAAAGTGACATATATAGGTCAAGTGAGTGGGCAAAGATCAGTTAAGTGGAGTATAATGTGGGCAAATGTGAAACCGTTCATTTTGGCAGGAAGAATGAAAAAGGAGCATATTATCTAAAAGGTGAGAAATTGCAGAGCTTTGAAATTCAGAGAGATCTGGGTGTTCTAGTGCATGAATCACTAAAGGTAATATGCAGGCACAGCAAGTAATTAGGAAAGCTAATAGAATGTTATCATTTATTGTGAGGGGAATTGAATACAAAAGTAGGGAGGTTATGCTTCAGTTGTATAGAGCACTGGTGAGACCACATCTGGAGTACTATGTACAGTGATGGTCTCCTTATTTAAAGAAAGATGCAAAAGCGTGAGAAGCAATTCAGAGAATGTTTACTGGACTAATACCAGGAATGGGCGGGTTGTCTTTTGAGGAAAGGCTGGACAGGTTAGGTTTGTATCCACTGGAATTTAGAAGAGTAAGAGGCGACTTAATTGAAACCTTTAAAATCCTGAGCGGTCTTGGCAGGGTGGATGTGGAGACGATGTTTCCTCTTGTGGGAGAATCTAGTATTAGGGGTCACTTTAAAAATAAGGGGTCACTCATTTCAGACAGAGCTGAGGAGAAATTTTTTCTCTCAGAGATGGTGAGCCTTTGGAGCCCTCTTCCTCAAAAGGCGGTGGAAGCAGAGTCTTTGAACATTTTTAAGGCACAACTAGATAGAATCTTGATTAATAAGGGGGTGAAAGGTTATTGGGGGTGGGAAGTAATGTGAGGTTGAGGTTACATTCAGATCAGTCATGATCTTATTGAATATGGAGCAAGCTTGAGGGGGCAAGTGGCCAACTCCTGCTCCTAATTCGTATGTTTGTGCGTTGGTATGTATGGATCTGTACATCTGTATGAATCAGCACCTTCAGGAGAACTGGGAGGGTGAATATTAGGCCCAGTAGAGAGACAATGGAGGAAGAGTGTCTGGGATGACTGTTGGGGTAAAAAAGGAAAGGATGATCCACAGAAACTAGAATTGTCTGTTCTGAATTTCTATCCTGTACTGACAGTGATGACTTTTGTAAACTCCTTTTACAGGATATTAGAAAGGGAGGATTTGCAACAGAAATCTCAAACCAATTGTCATGTCAAGATCTGACAGAGTCGCTTGATTTATTAGGACCTGAATATCATCGGCCTTTGAATGTGGAAGGGGAAGTGTTTGTCTGTTCTGTCTGCTTAAAAGGCTTTAACATCACTGGGACTGGAAAAGCACCGAGACGCACATACCCGAGTGAGAGTGTTCCTGTGCTCTGACTGTGGAAAGAGCTTTAACCAGTAACACAGATTGAAAAAACCATCACACCATTCACAGCGGGGAGAGACTATCTGTGGACGAGGCTTCAACTGATCATTGAAGCTGGAGAGACACAAGGACACCCGCACCATGGAGAAACTGTGGAAATGTGGAGACTGAGGGAAGGGATTCCATACCCCATCTGCACTGGAAACCCATCGACGCAGTCACACCGGGGAGAAGCCATTCACCTGCTCTGAGTGTGGGAAGAGTTTCAGCGATTCATCCAACCTGCTGATGCAGTAGCGAGTTCACACTGGAGAAAGGCAATTCAACTGCAGTGAATGTGGAAAGAGATTCACCGTTCATCTACTCTGCTGAGACACCACAGAATTCACACTGGGGAGAGATTGTTCACCTGCTCTGATTGTGGGAAGGAATTCACTCAGTTATCCAGCCTGCAGACACACCAGCGCGTTCACACCGGGGAGAGGCCGTTCATCTGCTCTGAGTGTGGGCAGGAATTCAGTCAGTCATCCCACCTTCTGACACACAGGCGAGTTCACTCCGAGGAGAGGCTGCTCACCTGCTCTGAGTGTAGGAAGGGTTTCACTCGGTCATCCCAACTGCTGACACGCCAGCGAGTTCACACTGGGGAGAGACCGTTCACCTGCTCTGAGTGTGGGAAAGGATTCACTGATTCATCCTACCTGGTGATACATCAGCGAGTTCACAATGGGAAGAGACCATTCACCTGCTTCGCGTGTGGGAAGGGAATCAGTCAATCATCCCAACTGCTGACATATCGACGAGTTCACACCTGCTCCGAATGTGCGAAGGGATTCACTGATTCATCTGCACTGCAGAAACACCGATGAGTTCACACTGGGGAGAGGCCCTTCACTTGCTCTGAGTGTGGGAAGCGATTCAGTGATTCATCCCACCTTCTGACACACCAGCGAGTTCACACCAGGGAGAGACTGTTCACCTGCTCCGAGTGTGGGAAGGGCTTCACTCAGGTATCCAACCTGCTGAGGCACCATTGGGTTCACAAGTGATTACAAGGATTTGATTTTGTTGTTCTTGTTGCTGTTCGTCACATCCATGATCAAACTGTAGTAGAAAGGGTTAACAGGTGGGAAATGCTAATGTATGACAGTTAATGAAGTACCACTGACATCAGTCAGTCACGTGTTAGATTCTTTCTCTGAGAGAGAGAGGTTGGAATCGTGCCTCGGATCAAACTGCCTTCTCTGTAACCTGTTTGGATGTAGTACTAATAAACAAGTGTTTAGCAGATACCAGAGTGTGTCGACAGTCTGTCTGCTAACCACGTCCCAGGGCTAGAGTCCGAGATAGAAGGACACATCTCCGAACATGGTGGCAGGAGGTGAAACATCAATGTAAAAATCGGTGTTATTGAAGGAACCACAGAGTGAAGAAACCTCTGAAAGCAGCTCATAAAAAACAGGCAGAAAAGGAGACTCTGGAAAGAGGTAACGATGACTGTACCTGGCGAGCAGTCCCTGTCCCTGTCCTGAAGGAGACTGTGGAGAGAGGTAATGATGACTGTACCTGGTGAGCAGTCTCTGTCCTGAAGGAGGTGCTGGAGAGAGGTAACGATGACCGTACCTGATGAGCAGTCCCTGTCCCTGTCCTGAAGGAGGCACTGGAGAGAGGTAACGATGACTGTACCTGGTGAGCAGTCCCTGTCCTGAAGGAGGCGCTGGAGAGAGGTAACGATGACTGTACCTGGTGAGCAGTCCCTGTCCCTGTCCTGAAGGAGGCGCTGGAGAGAGATAACGATGACCGTACCTGGTGAGCAGTCCCTGTCCCTGTCCCTGTCCTGAAGGAGGCACTGGAGAGCGGTAACGATGACTGTACCTGGTGAGCAGTCCCTGTCCCTGTCCTGAAGGAGGCACTGGAGAACGGTAACGATGACTGTACCTGGTGAGCAGTCCCTGTCCCTGTCCTGAAGGAGGCGCTGGAGAGAGGTAACGATGACTGTACTTGGTGAGCAGTCCCTGTCTCTGTCCTGAAGGAGGCGCTAGAGAGAGGTAATGATGACTGTACCTGGTGAGCAGTCCCTGTCCCTGTCCTGTAGGAGACGCTGGAGGGAGGTAACGATGACTGTACCTGGTGAGCAGTCCCTGCCTCGAGGACCCACAGAGAGACCAGCAGTGGGAATTATGAAAACACCATTTTCTCCAGTATCGAGCACTGTCAGGTCCTCACTAAGAGGAGCAGAAGTTTTAAACTTCCCTGTCAACATCCTGGGGGTCATCATTGGCCAGAAACTGAACTGGATTAGCCATATAAATAAGGGGAGGCAGTTGCGAGTGGTATTGTCACTAGACTGGGAATCCAAGCACCCAAGGTAATGCTCAGGGGATCCAGATTCGAATCCAGACATGGCAGATGGTGAAATTTCAATTCAATCAAAATCAGGACCATGAAACAAACCATTGTTGATTGTTGCAAAAACCCATCTGGTTCATTAGTGTCCTTCAGGGAAGGAAATCTGCCGTCCTTACCTGGACTGGCCTGCATGTAACTCCAGATCTGCAGTGATGCGGTTGACTCTGGCCTCACGAGTCACTCAGTTGTATCAAATCGCTAAAAAGTCAGTGAAAAGGAATGAAACTGGACGGACCACCCGGCATCGACCGAGGCACCGGAAACGACAATGGCAAACCCAGCCCTGTCAACCCTGCAAAGTCCTCCTTACATCTGGGGGCTAGAGCCAAATTTGGGAGAGCTGTCCCACAGACTAGTGAAGCAACAGCCTGACATTGTCATCCTCACGGAATCATACCTTACAGATAATGTCCCAGACATCACCATCACCATGTGCGGAGAGGAACACAGTTAACGTTTCGAGTCCGTATGACTCTTCAACAGAACTAAGGATAAATAGAAGAGAGGTGAAATATAAGCTGGTTTGGGGGGTGGGGTGGGATGTCACCTATTAACACCTTCCTTAGATAATATCACCACCTTCAACACCTCTTTGTCCTTTTGTCTATGACATCTTTTGGTTATCTCCACCTATCACTGGCCCCCTATCAAGCTCTACTTGTCTGCCCCGCCCCCCTCTCCCCAGCCCCTTATACCAGCTTATATTTCATCTCTCTTCTATTTTTCCTGAGTTCTGTTGAAGAGTCATACGGACTTGAAACGTTAACTGTGTTCCTATGTGCAGATGCTGTCAGACCTGCTGAGTTTTTCCAGGTATTTTTATTTTTGTTTTGGATTTCCAGCATCCACAGTTTTTTGCTTTTACCACTATCACCATCCCTGGGTATGTCCTGTCCCTCCGGCAGGACAGGCCCAGCAGAGGTGGCGGCACAGTAATATACAGTCAGGAGGGAGTTGCTCTGGGAATTCTCAACATCGACTCCGGACCCCATGAAGTCCCATGGCATCAGGTCAAACATGGGCAAGGAAACCTTCTGCTGATTACCACCTACCATCCTCCCTCAGCTGGTTGGTTTTGTTATGAGTTAAGGTAATTGTAAAATATGACAAAGGGAAAACATTTTCTGTACAGTGTGTAAAAAGGTAGTTGTTACAGTGTTTATCATGTTAAAATGCTGCGGTTTGAAAAGGATTATGGTAACTTTCTTACTTCAGTAAGGTTTTTTTCAGGGGTGGGGTGGGGGAGCATGTGATGACTCACATACCTTGGGAAAAGGATGTTTTTTCTCAGGCAATGTCCCCTTTGAACCCAAAGTGAAACTGGGGATTCTTCTGAAGGAAGAGTAATTGATTTCCTGGCTCTGAGGTCATTAATTTCAAGAAATGTCTATGCGGTTACTACGGGAATGAACAGCTCAGAAGTGAAGAGTAAATAGACTGTAAATTGCTGATTGAATTACAGTTTAAGCCCTGCTGAAGCAGGCTCAGTTTCAGGGGCAAATGACAGACACAGTCAAGAAAAGAAGCAGCAATTCAAAACAGAACCTGGTGTTGGAGCAGGGCTCTCGGAATAGAGTAGGGACTGTGATACCCTGCGTGTTATACAGCTGGAAAGGACAGAGAGCAGAGAGCTTAAGACAAGGAGAGCAGGGGGTTGTGGATTGGAAAAAACCCCTTGCTTCTGTTTGTTTTGCCAGAGCAAACCAGACCTTTTAAAGGGGTTGAAGAAGGGAGTCTCTGGGGATTCTGTGACATCAGGACTGTCATGACTTGAGAGAGGGAGCATTTGTAGACATGCACTTTGTTGGTGTTCACCGTATTCGGGGACCTCGGATAGAATAATGGTGCCAGTGAATGTGACTCCAGGGCTAAATCCATTGAGTGGGAAGTGAGAGATCTGACATAGGGAGGGTAATTGGAAAGACTGTGAGATTGCCCATGGTGCAACATGTGTGCAGGGAGTAACATGGGTGTTAATAACAACCTGAGGTAAATCTTTGTTCAATTGGTTATTCAAAGTGAAATTTCCCCTTTCCTTTGAAATATCCATCGCCTGTTAATGTATGTTTGTGTTGATTTTAGTTGGTTTATTACAGTATAAGTTTTAAAAGGTGAAATCTTATCCATTGGTTTTCTTTCCATTGGTGTCATCGGATTCCTTTCGTTCAATAAGTTATTGGTCTCCACAGGAATTGGAACGAGAGTCATAGAATCATCAAGGCAGAGAAGGAGGCCATTCCATCCATCAAGTCCATGCTGACCCTCTTTTTAACAATATAGTTAGTCCCATTCTCCAGTTCTAACCCTGTACCTCTGCAAGTTTATTTCCCTCAAGTGCCCATCCAATTCTGTTTTGATATCTGGGTAAAATGACCAATAGCTGGGAGAGACTGAAAAGAAAGCCAGTTTAATCTGGTACATCCGCTGTTTATTATTCAGACCTGGAAGGTAAGGGGTTTAGTTAATGAGCAAGTTGAGGCTGGATCAGACCAATAAAATGGAGATGAAATGGGTTTGATGTGTATCTGAGATGGGAAAGTTTTATGTGAACCCAGTCAAATCTTTGAAAGGAGAGAAACAAACATTAGTGCAGGTACCAGTCCCCATTAAAACATGCAGCCTGGGACGATTAGGAAGGGGACCTCCGCTGCCACTCAGTCAGCTCATGGCTGATCTCCACCTCCACTCCGTGCTCCTGTCTTTGCTGCATTCTGCAAAGGGTTGTGTCGATGAGGGTTGGAAGCCGGTGAGATTAGAGTGGGGGTGGGGCCGGGGAACCAGAGCCCAATGAACACACCTGTGAACCCTGCAGGAAGCAGATCCCCCACAACTGACCAAGCCAGAAGGAAGAGAGCATCCTGAAATGCAGCAAGAATTCTCTCAGCTGGGAGCTAACCAGACAATGTGTTATGACAAGGCTTTAGAAACATACCCCGGGTAGACTCGTTCTCCGAAGGTGTGGGCTTGTTAGCTGGACAGTGAAACTAGGCATCCAACAGCCACAGCTGCCTCTAATATTGGATACTGGGTGTAACCCTGTTCTGTATTAAGCAGACCGAGCTGATGCTGGGTTATTGTGATATCGTTAATCTGACCCTTAATTGATTCAATTCCATCCGTTAATAACATTGATTCAAGTACAGTGCTTACTCTGTTAATCTGCAAATAAAGTGTCCCCACTCAAACTCAGTCCATTCACCTGTCACCCCCTGTGCTCACTGACTGACATTGGCTCCTGTCAAACCAATGCCTGGATTTCTGAGGAACAAAAGGACCTTGGCGTGTGTGTCCATAGATCTCTGAAGGCAGAGGGGCATGTTAGTGGGGTGGCAAAAAAGGCATGTGAAAACTTGCCTTTATCAATCGAGGTATAGATAAAAAAAATTGGGGAGGTCATGTTGGAGTTGTATAGAACCTTGGAGAGGCCATAGCTGGAATACTGTGTGCCGTTCTGGTCGCCACATTATAGGAAGGATGTGTTTGCACTGGACGGGGTGCAGAGGAGATTCACCAGGATGTTGCCTGGGATGAAACATTTAAGTTATGAAGAGAGGTTGCATAGACTTAGGTTGTTTTCGTTGGAGCAGAGAAGACAGAGGGGTGAACTGATCAAGGTGTACAAGATCATGAGGGGCATGGACAGGGTGGATAGGGAGCAACTGTTCCCCTTAGTTGAAGGGTCAGTCACAAGGGGACATAAGTTCAAGGTGAGGGGCAGGAGGTTTCGGGGGGATGTGAGGAAAAACTTTTTTACCCAGAGGGTGGTGATGGTCTGGAATGCGCTGCCTGGGAGGATGGTGAAGGCGGGTTGCCTCATATCCTGTAAAAAGTACCTGGATGAGCACTTGACATGTCATAACATTCAAGGCTATGGGCCAAGTGCTGGTAAATGGGATTAGGTAGGTAGGTCAGGTGTTTCTCACGTGTCGGTGCAGACTCGATGGGCCCGATCTTACCTCTGCAAAAGTGAATGGGATTTTGAATGAGTTAAAATCGGGCCCATTCTTTTCAAATCCCTCCATGATCTCACCCCTCCCCAAATCTGTAATCTCCTCCATCCCTACAAACCTCTGAAATATCTGTGCTCCTCTCATTCTGGAGCATCCCTGATTTTAATCGCTCCACCAGTGGTGGCCATGTCTTCAGCTGCTTGTGTTCCAAGCTCAGGAATTCCCTCCTTAAAGTTCTCAGACTCCCTACCTCACTTTCCTCCTTTAAGACTCTCCTTAAAACCTGCCTCTTTGTCTGAGCTTTGAGTCACCTAACCTAATATCTCCTTATGTGGCTCAGTGTCAGATTTGGTTTGATAATCGCGCCTATTAAGCTCCCTGGGAAATTTTACTATATTAAAGGTGCTATATAAATGCAGATTGTATTTGTTGTGGTGTTTGAATTATTTTCAGGGGACGCCGCTATTGTTTTCTTGCTGCGTCCATTGAGAGCTACAGGAAGGCTGTTGACTATAATCGGCCATGCAAGGCTTTGTTCGATGTTTAAATATACAGGAGTGGAGACATTGTTATATCGGTCACTCAGAGCTGAACAGAAACCCGTCTCTTTAAATACAGATACAGGCAGAGGCTGAAATGAAATCTGTTCTTTTAACCTGCACAAAAGCAGGAGGCTCAGATTCAGAGGCTGCAAGAGTCTATTCAGCCCATCATGCCCCTGCCATCTCTTTGAAAGGACTCTCTGATTCATCCAACTGCTCTGCTCTGCTCTTTCCCCACAACCCTGCAAATTCTTCGCTTTCAAAAGCGTTTACCCTTTCAGACAGATCAGAACAACTCGCTGTGTCAAAAAAATAAACTCTTATCTCCCCCTCTGGCTCCTTTGCCAATTACCTTAGAGGGACTCACTTTCTGTTGAAGAGCCTGCCAACCCCTCTCACCCATTTTCCCTAAAGTGTAGAAATCTCATTCTGAAAAATTCAGAAAAATCAAATATTTTTACTGATAAAAGTTTATTAATGAAACAGAACATGGTTAAAAAACAGAAAATTACTTGAGGATCAAAGACAACCAGAGTAAAAGGATGTGCACAATGTTCTGGACCCAAACGGTTTCTCTTTACTTCATCTGTTCCCTGTTCGCTCCTCTCTTTGTGGAACACCTCCGCTTAGTCCACAAGCATGATCCTGACCTTCCAGTTGCTGCCATTATAATTCACCACCTTGCTCTCAGGCTCACATTTCTGTCCTTGGCCTGCTGCAATGTTCCCGAGAAGCCCAACACAAGCTGGACGAACAGCACCTCATCCTCCGATGAGGCACTTTACAGCCTCCTGGACACAACATTGAGTTCAACAACTTCAGACCATCATCTCTGTTCTCTGTTTTGATTTTTTTTTGCCAAGTGCCAGTCTGCATCCTGTTTTCATGATTTTTGCTTTCAGACAGAGCTGTCCTTTATTCTGCCATTAACACTTATTCTGGACCAATGCTATGTTTCTTTACTACAACCATTACCTCTCCCTTCGCCTTTTGTTCCTTGACATTTTTGTTATTTAATCTCACTCACCCTCTAACCAATCCCTGACTTTCCCTTTTGTTCTACCGGACTCTCCCCTCTTTCTCAACAGCATCAAACCCATCACATTTCTCCCTCTCTGAAGTTCTGAGGAAGAGTCATATTGGACTCAAAACACTAAGTCTGTTTCTCTCTCCAAAGATGCTGCCAGACCTGCTGAGTTTTTCCTGCACTCTGTATTTATTTTAGATCTAACTGTAGTGGTAAGCAAAAACTACTTATTATCCAGAATAAAACAAATCTATTTTCATCAGCTTTTGTGGATCATTTCAGTGGAAATGTGCACTCCCAGGCTCAAAGAGCATCAGCCACTGGAAGCAAAGTTGTGAGACTGGTCAGTCCAGCAGAAAGAAAACCTCCGACCCTTCCACTTCACCAATAGTCAGAATGAACATGGTTCAGTCCTGGATGTGATTAACAGCAGCAATAACAGCAGAATCCAACTCCTGTAATCACTTGTGAACTTGGTGTTGCTGCAGGTGGGATGACTGAGTGAATCCCTTCCCACACTCAGAGCAGGTGAACGGCCTCTCCCCGGTTTAAATACACTTGTGTTTTCGGAGATCAGATGAATGACTGAATCACTCCCACACTCAGAACAGAAGAACGGTCTCTCCCCGGTGTGAACTCACTTATGTGTCTGCAGGTGGGATGAATGAGTGAATCCTTTCCCACACTCGGAGCAGGTGAATGGTCTCTCCCCAGTGTGAACTCGCTGGTGTCCCTGCAGGTGGGATAATTCTATGAAGCACTTGCCACACTCAGAGCAGGTGAACGGCCTCTTGCCGGTGTGAACTTGCTTGTGTATTTGCAGGTTGGACGAATCAGTGAATCCCTTCCCACACTCAGAGCATGTGAAAGGCCTCTCCCCAGTGTGAAGTCGCTGGTATGATTCCAAGGACGATAACCGACTGAAACCCTTCCCACAAATTGAGCAGATGAACGGCATCTCCTCACCGTGACTGTGCCAATGAATTTCCAGGTGAGCAGGGTATTTGAATTCCTTCCCACAGTCCCCATATTTCCATGGTTTCTCCATGGTGCGGGTGTCCGTGAGTCTCTCCACGTTCAGTGATCAGTTGAAGCCTTGTCCTCACACAGAACACATGCACAGTCTCTCCGCACTGTGAATGGTGTGGTATTTTTTCAAGCTGTGTAACTGGTTAAAGCTCTTTTCACAGTCAGTTCACTGGAAACACTCTCACTCGGGTGTGTGTGTTGGTACTTTTCCAGTCACACTGATATTTAAAATCTCTTGAAGCAAACAGAAAAGACAAACATTTCTCCTTCCAGGTCCAAAGGCTGATGATAGTCAGGTCCCACGAATCGAATGACTGAGTCAGATCTTGATGTGATGTTTAGTTTGAGATTTCTGTCTGCAAATCCTTTCCTTCTAATATCCTGTAAAAGGAGATCACAAAAGTCATCACTGCCAGTACAGGATAGAAATTCAGAACAAACAATTCTAGTTTCTATGGTGCACTCGTTCCGCAAAAACTGGACATCCCCATCCCACACACTCCCTCTCAATTCTCACTCTGCAGTATCTAATAAACACCCAATAGTACTGCATTAAAATGTATGCATTACACAGTACTCCATTACATGATTAGAGATACATGGAGCTGTGAGGGAAAAATCTATTTCAACAGCCAGTGATGATGCCCTGGAACTCACTACCTATAAGGGTGGTGGAAGTGGAGAGAGTTATTGACTTCAGAATGAAATTGAAGGGAATAAACTTGCCGGGGAACGGGGATATAGAGGGGGAATGGGACTGACTGCATTGCTCGACAGAGAGTCGGCACCTACTCGAGCTGCTGAATGGACTCCTTCTGTGTCATAATGACTCCATGACTGGCAATATATAGTACTGTATATATTGTATACAAGTACTATATAACAAGACTAGAAATAATAAACATATTATTACAGAACCATTGATAATATAGCTAATATGTATCATAACAATACTAGATATATCTTTGTCTAATATTAATTCACTGTCCCCTGAAATGTCAGCCATTTCCTGGGGAAACCAGCCCTCTAATTGTGAACATTAGAAAAGAGACCATTCTTTTAGTCGACAAATAAATATGTCAAGCCGAGGGAGCAAAGGATGTCAATGTCTTTAAGTGAGAGAGAGAGACCTGGGCCAACCTTTCCAGAATCTGCACCCTCCCTGGATTCACTTCCTTTCCCTTCAGCTCCTGCAAGTCAACAATTTACCCCCAGAATGAGAAAAGAAATGGAAAGGGGGAGAAAAGAAAGTGTTTTACTCACAGATGTTGGACACAGGAGGAAGGTTTAGTCTGTGTGAAGCTCAATCTTCATTCACACGGAACCCGCGCTCTGATCGGCTGGAGGACCAGAGTCCTTCCGGTCCTCCAACTCTCCCCATTGGTCAATCTCCCACCTGAAGTCAATGGTACAGCGGAAGCCTTACTTGGCGCGGAAGAACCTTTGACTCCCATGATGAATTGTGCGGTTAGCCAATGGGAAACGCCATTGTCTGCCCATGCGCAGCTTCCCCTCTCCCTCGGATATGCGCAGTCCAGGGCCGCCTGCCCGCGCGGCGAATAAAACGGTTTTCCCAGCGCGGGGGATTGTGGGACCTGCGGCTGCCATTACTCATCCGGAGCCCAGCTCCAAACTCCTGGAACTCGGATGGAAAGTGTAAGGGGGAGGGGTGGGGGCGCAGTGACCTCACCCTGACACACAGTACATGTGGGTAGTCACTGAATTTGATTGTCACGCTCCCTTAGCAAAACAGTTTAAGATTTAGACACCTGGCTAACATACTGGAGAGGGTAATAGGTGAGTGTGAAACTGAACCCGAGAGTCAGCACTTTCAGGGGAGGAGAATTGGAGAAAAAGCAAGACGAGGATAGTCGGGTGAATCAGCGTTTCAATCAATGGGGAGGAGGGATGGCATTGGGGGAGTGGCAGGTATTTAAAATTTGAAGGGAGAGAAAAATGTCTTCTGATAATTAGAATTATCTCTTCTGAATTTCTATCCTGTATTGACAGTGATGACATGATTACGTCAACCCTGTTGCACCCATTCATAATCTTTATCAGGTCAACCGTCCGCCTTGGCTTCCGCAAACTGTTCGCTCTATCCTGTAAATTAAACACTCTTGGTTCTGGTATGATCCTTGTCAATCTTTCTTGCATCTTCTTGACGACCTCTGTCATTTTAAAAGGGGTGTATCATTAAAATTTAGGCTCAGTTTAATTTGGTTGCAGGCACCTAATTTCTCGATTCCAAATTGGCCCTCTAAGATACTTTAGTTCAAAGGAGACTTAAGCATCAGGCAAGACCAGACTCTGAAGTAGCAAATAATATTAATATTTATTTAACAGAAAAAGGTTGACTTATGAATTACACAAGCGACTTTCCCCAACTCAATTGGGCGACCACTCCAAGTATAAGTGTGAACCTTCCTCAGGTTTCTGAACCAACAGTAATTTCTCACAATCCTGCCCCAGAGATCCCTCAGTACCTCCGCGAATAGAGTCCAACTCGCAAGCCCAAGATGGTTCTTGAAACCCACTTTTAACGCCTGAATTAATATGAACTCATCTTTAATCAGGTCTGTTGTCATTAGACAATTAGTCATTGTTGTTACTGGGTTAATTTTATTGGATTCAATCCTTTCCGTACATTGTTCTATGGAGCAGAACAATTGGACTGTTCAGGATCTTTCATTTTATCTAAGTTTAGACAATGTTACGGAGTGAGATGGGAGGATTGTGCAGTTAATTCTAGCCTCACATCTTCACAGGTCCTAGTTCAAATGTCTAATTCACCCACAAAAAAGGTCAACTATTATCCTTTGATACTGTTATTCCCAGCCAACAAAAAATCTAACCAGGCTTCTTTCAGTAAACACAAAAGGTTGAATTATTATAAAACAACCTACTTTTTAAAAACAAGTGAATGAACTGGTTAACATACAACTTGTAGTTTAGAAGGGCAACAATTTTCCCCTTTTTGAAAAATATATATTTGAACCCCCATACAGATAGACACACACACACAAAATAGGACAAATCAAACACAGCCCCCTGGAGAGGCTGGAGTATGAGAAAGTTTCTTTTAAAAGGATAACATTTGAAGAGATCACAACACTGTTGATCTAACAGAATTCTGGTCACAAAAGCTCTGGAGGTTCCTTCAGACGGATTTTTTGGTTAGACTGTCCTAGATGACTCTTATTTGTCACAACTCTGCAGACCTTAGAAAAACAGACAAATTACCCTAAGATAAAAGCAAAATACTGCGGATGCTGGAAATCTGGAACAAAAACAAAAATACCTGGAAAAACTCAGCAGGTCTGACAGCATCTGTGGAGAGGGATACGGCTGACGTTTCGAGTCTGAATGACCCTTCATCAGAACTAAGAAATATAGAAATGAGATGAAATATAAGCTGGTGGGGTGGGGGGGGGGGGGTTGGTGGGACAGGTAAAGCTCGATAGGGGGCCAGTGATAGGTGGAGGCTAAGAAGAGACTGCCAAAGATGTCATAGACAAAAGGACAAAAGGGTTTTGACGGTGGTGATATTATCTAAAGGATGTGCTAATGGGGACATTAAGGGTAGCAAGCAGGACAAGCTAGTGGCAGATGGCTCTAGTGCGTGTGGGGTGGGGGAAGGGATCGAAATGGGCTAAAAGGTGGAGATGAAACAACAGATCAACATAAATTTAAAAATAGGTGGGAAAAGAAAAATAAATTTTAATAAATGTTTTCTTTACCCATCTATTTTTAAATTTATTTCGATCCATTGTTTCTTTACTCAGCGAGTGGTGAGAATGTGGAACTCGCTACCACAGGTTGAGGTGAATTGCATGAATTTAAGGGGAAGCTAGATACATACATGAGGGAGAAAGGGATAGAAGGATATGCTGATGGGGGGAGATGAAGAGGGGTGAGTGGAGGCTCATGAGGAGCATAAATACTGACAGAGACCAATTGAGCCAACTGGCCTGGCCCTGTGCTGTAGACTCAATGGAACAGAGACAAATGTATTTATTTTAGATCTAACAGTAGTGGTAGGAAAAACACTATTAACTGTCCAGGATAAAAAAAATATCCTTCATCAGCTTTTGTGGATCATTTCAGTGGAAACGTGCACTCCCAGACTATAAGGATCCCGATAGGGACTGTCAATGTTTCAAGAGAAATCTGAACCCAGTAATGAACTGAAAAAACTACACCACAAGATTCCACGCCTGACACAAACTTTAATGTAAATTTAAAAAAAAGAAACTAAGCATGACTAACCTGACACTATATTGTGTAATTACTTCAGTTGTAAAGTCCATTTTACATTTCAGTTCCACCCAAGAGTTCCCTATGAGATCCTGAATGTTCCTGGGACAAACCTAAAAATATGCCACAGCCCTCTGGAATTCACTTTGATTTCTCTTGTGTTACGGCTACTTTTTGAGGTCTAAGGATCCCTCGGCATCTTTCCATGAGCTTTTGGATAATTGACCCTCCAACCTTTCTTTAAGGCCTCACGACTGTGGGTTCCTCTGTTCAAGCTTGAGCCTCACTGCCTTCTGGCCCTGACTTTGGACAGTCTGACTGCTTTTCCCAGCCTGCGCCCACAGCTTCTTCACTGCTCTTTCCAAGCTAAATGTTCAAGCTGACTGCTTTCTGCTACACGACAGGAATGTGGAACTTGAAACACAAACAGATCAGCCATGACCATATTGAAAGGCGAAGCAGGCTCGAGGAGCTGGGTGGCCAACTGCTGCTCTGATTTCGTACACCCGGAAGACTTTCACCGGGAGGGTCACTGTAGTTTTCCTCCTCTAGCTCCAAGCTAGGCAGATCTTTCAGCTTCTTTACCCCTCAACAACTCCAAATTAGCTGCAAACTACGCAACCAATTTTGTAACTGCTTTCTGTGAGAAACACCCAGATAAATTCAACAAGATTCTGATGTGGGCAAATGTGGAATCATTCGCTTTGGCAGGAAGGATTTTACCTGAATGATGAGAGATTGCAGTGCTCTGAGATTCTGAGGGATCTCGGTGTCCTAGTGTAGGAATCACAAAAGACAGTATGCAGGTACAACAGATAATTAGGAAAACTAATAGAATGTTATTATTTATTGTGAGGGGAATTGAATACAAAATTAGGGAGGTTATGCTTCAGTTGTACAAAGCATTGGTGAGACCACATCTGAAGTACTGTGTGCAGTGCTGGTCTCCTTATTTAAAGGAAGGTGTAAACGCATTAGAAGCAATTCAGTGAAAGTTTACTCGGCTAATGCCAGGAATGGGTGGGTTGTCTTATCGGTGAAGGCTGGACAAGCTGGGCTTGTATCCACTGAAGTTTAGAAGAGTAAGAGGTGGCTTACTTGAAACCTTTAAGATCCTGAGGGGTGTTGACAGCGTGGATGTGGAGAGGGTGTTTCCTCTTGTGGGAGAATCTAGTACTAGGGGTCACAGTTTAAAAATAAAGGTCACTCAATTAAGACAGAGATGAGGAGAAATGTTTTCTCTGAGAGTCTTTGGAACACTCTTCCTCAAAAGGTGGTGGAGGCAGAGTCTGAATATTTTTAAGGCAGAGCGAGATCGATTCTTGATTAACAAGGGGGTGAAAGCTTATCAGGGGTAGGCAGGAGCATGGTTTTGAGGTTCCATTCAGATCAGTCATGATCTCACTGAATAATGGAACAGGCTTGAGGGGCCGAGTGGCCTACTCCTGCTCCGAATTCATGTTCGTATATGTTCATAAGATCCTTCTGAACACCACAGTCCATCTCCATGGCAATATGGCATTCTTTGGTACGGTCCAAACAGAAAAGAAAGGTAACTACCTTTTACCTTAAAAACACCCTTTGCCTTGGTGATCCAGACAAAATTTGAAACTACATTCTATTAACAAAGCTCAAAAAAACATCAGCAGCTTGGAAGGAAAGTAGTGAGACCGGCCAGTCCAACAGAAAGAAACCCTCCAACCTTCCCACTTCGCCAAATGTCAGAATGAACATGGTTCAGTCCTGGATGTAATTAACAGCAGCAATAACAGCAGAATCTTTTTTGCACAGTGAAGGCAGCTGGATGGCCTCTCCTCAGTGTGAATGTACTGGTGGATCATCACGTCTGCAGTGCTTTGAAAGCCACAACCACACTCATAGCATTGCAAGGGTTGCTCATTGGTGTGACTGCCCTGGTGTCTCAGCAGGTTGGATGACTGAGTGAATCCCTTCCCACAGACAGAGCAGGTGTACGGTCTTTGCCCAGTGTGAATTTGCTGGTGTCACAGCAGTTTGGATAATTGAGTGAATCCCTTCCCTCACTCAGAGCAGGTGAACGGCCTCTTCCAGGTGTGAACATGCTGGTGTGTCAGCAGGGTGGATGAATTACTGAATCCCTTCCCACACTCGAAGCAGGTAAAAGGCCTCTCCCCAGTGTGAACTCACTGGTGGGCCAGCAAGGCAGATGAAACAATGAATCCCTTCCCACACACAGAGTAGATGAATGGCCTCTCCCCACTGTGAACTCACTTGTGTTTCTGCAGGTCAGATGAATTACTGAATCCCTTCCCACACAGAGAGCAGGTGAATGGCCTCTCCCCTGTGTGAACTCGCTGATGTGTCAGCAGCGAGGATGAATGAGTGAATCCTTTCCCACACATGGATCAGGTGAATGGCCTCTCCCCGCTGTGACTACGTCGATGAATCTCCAGCTTAGATGGGGATTTGAATCCCGTCCTACGGTCCCCACATTTCCAAGGTTTCTCCATGGTGCGGTTGGCCATCTGTCATTCCAGGTTCAATGATCAGTTGAAGCCTCATACACACACAGGACACGTCTACGGTCTCTCCCGCTTGTGAGCGGTGTGATGTTTTTTCAGGCTGTGTAACTGGTTGAAGCTCTTTCCACAGTAAGTGCACTGGAACACTCTCACTCAGGTGTGTGTGTCTCGGTACTTTCATGGTCACGCAGATGTTTAAAATCTCTTCAAACAGATAGAACAGACTAACATTTCTCCTTTTAGATTCAAACGCCGGTGATATTCAGGTCCAATGAATCAAATGACTGTGTGAACGTGATGTTTGGTTTGAGATTTCTGTCTGCAAATTCTCCCCTTCTAATATCCTGTAAAAGTAGTTTGCAAAAGTCATCACTGTCAGTACAGGATAGACATTCAGAACAGACAGTTCTAGTTTCAATGAAACATTCTTTCCCCTCTCATTCCCCCAAAGCTGTAAATCTCTGTCCCACACACTCTCCCTCCATTCTCACCCTGCTGTACCTAATATACACCCAACAGTATTGCGCTAAAAATGTGTGTAATACAGGGTACTCTATTACATGATTGGAGACACATGGGGCTGTGAGGGAGAACTTCATTTTGGAGTGGTGCTGACCTTGGAACCGTTGCCTACGAGGGTAGTCAATGACTTTAAAATGAAATTCGATGATCACTTGAAGGAAATAAACTTACAGAGAAACGGGGATATCGAGGGGGAATGGGAGCAACTGGATTGCTCTACAGACAGTCCACGTGGTCTTGAGTTGCCGAATGGACTCATCCTGTGCCTGCTCTCTGCTTCCTGTTAGCCAGCCAATCTTCTAACCATGCCAATTTGTTATCCCCTATACCATGAGCTTCTATGTTCTGCAATAACCTTTGATGTGGCACTTTATCATATGCCTTCTGGAAATCTAAGTTTTGTCCCTCCACTGGTTCCCCTGTATCCACAGCACATGTTACTTCCTCAAAGAATTCCAGTAATTTGATTAAACATGATTTACTTTCACCAAACCATGTTGGCTTTTCCCAATGACCTTGAGCTTATCCAAGTGCTCCGCTATAACTTCTTTAAGAATACCGTCTAACATTTTCACGAGGACATATATAAGCTAAATGGCCTGTAGTTTCCCACTTTGTCTCCCTCCCTTTTTGAATAATGGAACTACATTTCCTATCTTCCAATCTAATGGGACCTCCCCGAATCTAGGGAGTTTAGGAAATTAAAACCAATGCAGAAACTA
Organism: Carcharodon carcharias; assembly: GCF_017639515.1. Lineage (NCBI taxonomy): Eukaryota > Metazoa > Chordata > Chondrichthyes > Lamniformes > Lamnidae > Carcharodon > Carcharodon carcharias. The sequence goes on from NW_024470624.1 coordinate 3,332,935, forward strand.
TCTCACTAAACACTGATTTTAAGACCTGAGGATGAAGTCCATCAGGACCTGGGCTCTTGTCAGCCTGCAGCTCCGACAATTTACTCAGTACCACTTGTAATTATCCTGACTTCCTTCTTCACTTCCACTAACTGGTTTAAAGCTGCTTCTGTGCTCTTCTGTCCACTTTAGTGAAAACTGATGCAAAATACCTGTTTAATTCATCTCCCATTTCCTTGTTTTCTATTATCAATTCCCCAGACTCACGTTCATGGGAACCACTCTCACTTCGTTAACTCCTTTCTTTTTTAAATAATTATTTAAAAAACTCGTGCTATCTGGTTTTATATTTCTGACTGGCATTCCCTCATCATCTTATTTTTCCCTCCTTAGTAGTATTTTAATGTCAATGTCTTTAAGAAAGAGAGAGACCTGGGCCAACCTTTCCAGAGTCTGCACCCTCCCTGGATTCACTTCCTTTCCCTTCAGCTCCTGCAAGTCAACCATTTGCCCCAAGAATAAGAAAAGAAATGGAAAGGGGGAGAAAACAAAGTGTTTTACTCACAGATGTTGGACACAGGAGGAAATTTTAGTCTTTGAAGCTCAATCTTCTTCAAACAAAGCCCAGGCTATGATTGGCTGGAGGACCAGAGTCCTTCCGGTCCTCCAACTCTTCCCATTGGTGAATCCCCCACATGAAGACAATGGGGCAGTGGAAGTCTGGGTGAGCTCGAAGCACGAGCTGAGTTAAAAACAAAAAACTGTGGATGGTGGAAATCCAAAACAAAAATAGAATTACCTGGAAAAACTCAGCAGGTCTGGCAGCATCGGCGGAGAAGAAAAGAGTTGACGTTTTGAGTCCTCACGACCCTTCAGCAGAACTGGGTGAATCCAAGGAGAGGGGTGAAATATAAGCTGGTTTAAGGTGGCGGGGTTTGGGGGGGGGGGTGGGGGTAGAGAAGTGGAGGGGGGTGGTGTGGTTGTAGGGACAAGCAAACAGTGATGGGTGTTCTTTTGTTCTTTTGTCTGGTGGGGGGGGGGGCGGGGGTTGGGTTGGGGGAGAGAAGTGGAGGGGGGTGGTGTGGTTGTAGGGACAAGCAAGCAGTGATAGGAGCAGATAATCAAAGGATGTCAAGACAACAGAACAAATGAACACAGAGGTGTTGAAGGTAGTGATATTATCTAAACGAATGTGCTAATTAAGAATGGATGGTAGGGCACTCAAGGTACAGCTCTAGTGGGGGTGGGGTGGAAAGGCTAGCAGGGCATAAACGATTTAAAAATAATGGAAATAGGTGGGAAAAGAAAAATCTATATAAATTATTGGAAAAAACAAAAGGAAGGGGGAAGAAACGGAAAAGGGGTGGGGATGGAGGAGGGAGTTCAAGATCTAAAGTTGTTGAATTCAATATTCAGTCTGGAAGGCTGTAAAGTGCCTAGTCGGAAGATGAGGTGCTGTTCCTCCAGTTTGCGTTGGGCTTCACTGGAACAATGCAGCAAGCCAAGGACAGACATGTGGGCAAGAGAGCAGGGTGGAGTGTTAAAATGGCAAGCAACAGGGATGTTTGGGTCATTCTTGCGGACAGACCGCAGGTGTTCTGCAAAGCGGTCGCCCTGTTTACGTTTGGTCTCTCCAATGTAGAGGAGACTGCACCTTCAACAACTCTTTCTCCGGTACATCGATGATTACTTTGGTGCTGCTTCATGCTCTTGTCGGACTTGGAAAAATTTATTAATTTTGCTTCCAATCTCCACCCCTCCTTCATTTTCACATGGTCCATCTCTGACACTTCCCTCCCCTTCCTTGACCTCTCTGTCTCAATCTCTGGTGATAGACTGTCCACCAATATCCATTACAAGCCTACCGACTCCCACAGCTACCTCGACTACAGCTCCTCACACCCCGCTTCCTTTAAGGACTCCATCCCATTCTCTCAGTTCCTTCGCTTCCGTCGCATCTGTTCTGATGATGCTACCTTCAAAAACAGTTCCTCTGACATGTCCTCCTTCTTCCTTAACCGAGGTTTTCCATCCACGGTCGTTGACAGGGCCCTCAACCGTGTCCGGCCCATCTCCCGCGCATCCGCCCTCACGCCTTCTCCTCCCTCCCAGAAACATGATAGGGTCCCCCTTGTCCTCACTTATCACCCCACCAGCCTCCGCATTCAAAGGATCATCCTCCGCCTACTCCAGCATGATGCCACCACCAAAAACATCTTCCCTTCACCCCCCCTGGCAGCATTCTGTAGGGATTGTTCCCTCCGGGACACCCTGGTCCACTCCTCCATCATCCCCTACTCCTCAAACCCCAACTATGGCACCTCCCCATGCCTATGCAAAAGATGCAACACCTGCCCCTTCACTTCCTCTCTCCTCACTGTCCAAGGGCCCAAACACTCCTTTCAAGTGAAGCAGCATTTCACTTGCATTTCCCCCAACTTAGTCGACTGCATTCGTTGCTCCCAATGCGGTCTCCTCTACATTGGAGAGACCAAACTGGGCGACCACTTTGCAGAACACCTGCGGTCTGTCCACAAGAAAGACCCAAACCTCCCTGTCGCTTGCCATTTTAACACTCCACCCTGCTCTCTTGCCCACATGTCTGTCCTTGGCTTGCTGCATTGTTCCAGTGAAGCCCAACGCAAACTGGAGGAACAGCATCACATCTTCCGACTAGGCACTTTACAGCCTTCCGGACTGAATATTGAATTCAACAATTTTAGATCTTGAACTCCCTCCTCCATCCCCACCCCCTTTCCGTTTCTTCCCCCTTCTTTTTGTTTTTTCCAATAATTTATATAGATTTTTCTTTTCCCACCTATTTCCATTATTTTTAAATCTCTTATGCCCCCCACCCCCACTAGAGCTGTACCTTGAGTGCCCTACCATCCATTCTTAATTAGCACATTCGTTTAGATAATATCACCAACTTCAACACCTGTGTTCTTTTGTTCTGTTGTCTGTGACATCTTTTGATTATCTGCTCCTATCACTGCTTGCTTGTCCCTACAACCACACCCCCCTCCACTTCTCTCCACCCCCCCACCCCCACCCCCCCCCCCCCACCCCCACGCCCCCCCCCCCCCCCCCCCCCACACACACACACACACACACACACACACACACACATTAAACCAGCTTATATTTCACCCCTTCCTTGGATTCACCTAGTTCTGTTGAAGGGTCATGAGGACTCGAAACGTCAACTCTTTTCTTCTCCGCCGATGCCGCCAGACCTGCTGAGTTTTTCCAGGTAATTCTGTTTTTGCACGAGCTGAGTGCTTGGCCAGTGAGCAACATTCTCCGCACATGCGCAGCTTCCCCTCTCCCTTGGACATGCGCAGTCCAGCCCGCGCTGCGGATAGAGTGGTTTTCCAAGCGCGGCGGATTGTGGGAGCAGCGGTCGCCATTACTCGTGCGGAGCCTAGTCTCCAAACTCTTGGGACTTGGATGGAAAGTTGAGCTGTGGGGTGCAGTGACCCCACCCTGACACAAAGTACATGTAGGTAGTCACTGGATTTGAGTGTGACGCCCCCTTAGCAAAATAATTTATTAACTGAAGGTAAGCATGCAGGCACAGCAGGTGGTAAAGAAGGCAAATGGTATGTTGGCCTTCATAGCCAGAGGATTCGAGTACAGGAACAGGGGTGTCTTGCTGCAATTGTATAGGGCCTTGGTGAGACCACACCTGGAATAGTGTGTGCAGTTTTGGTCTCTTTATCTGAGGAAGCATGTTCTTGCTATAGAGGGAGTGCAACGAAGGTTTACCCGACTGATTCCTGGGATGGTGGGACTGACATATGAGGAGAGATTGAGTCGATTAGGATTATATTCATTGGAGTTCAGAAGAATGAGGCGGGAATCTCATAGAAACCTATAAATTTCTAACAGGACTAGACAGGGTAGATGCAGGAAGGATGTTCCCGATGGTGGGGAAGTCCAGAACCAGGGGTCACAGTCTGAGGATATGGGGTAGACCATCTAGGACTGAAATGAGGAGAAATTTCTTCACCCAGAAAGTGGTGAGCCTGTGGAATTCGTTACCACAGAAAGTAGTTGAGACAAAACATTGTATGCTTTCAAGAAGAAGTTAGATATAGCTGTTGGGGCCAAAGGGATCAAAGGGTATGGGGAGAAAGTGGAAGCAGGCTATTGAGTTGGATGATCAGCCATGATCATAATGAATGGCGGAGCAGGCTCGAGGGCCGAATGGCCTACTCCTGCTCTTAGTTTCTATGCTTCTATGTAACTTCAGCTGTAATGATTTAGCCAAGAATAAAACCAGAAAGTGCTTGAGACACTCAACAGGTCTATGTGGAGAGAGAAACAGAGTTAGCATTTTGAGGAGAATATGGCTCTCTTTCTGTAAAGATGTAGACACCTGGATGACATATTGGGGAGGGCAATAGGTAACGGAGAAGGTCTTGTGGAGCAGTGGGTAGTGTCCCAGCCTCTGAGCCAGAAGCTCCTGGTTCAAGTCCCACTACAGGACTTGACAGCCAAGGAAAGTGTCTTCACGATGCAGCCAAATAGGTTTAGTGACAACTCATAAAACCTTCCAACACACCAATGGCAGGCGGTAAGAGTGGGAGAGATTCCTGTTCAGCCAATGGAAAGAAATTGGAGCCGTGACCATCACTATCTATAGCCCCAGCCTGTAACTTGCGTGTAACAGTGTGTTGCCACATTAACTCACACTCCTCAGGGGTGGTGGTTGGCTCAGTCACCTGGATGTTGTATGTGGATCAGATTGATGACAACAGCATGAGGATCGATCCTGGGGTGGATTCGGGATCTGCCTCCTTTCCCTGCCCGTAGTTCAGATCGTGATGCTGTGGTCAAATTCAAGACAAAGGAAAGGGAGTCTCTCTCCCTCATTGAGTTTGATTACATATGTGTGAGTTCACACCGGGGAGAGGCCGTTCACCTGCTCCGAATGTGGGATGGATTCACTAAATCAGACAACCTGCTGGCCCAGCAGCGGGTTCAGGCTGGTGAGAGGCTGATGAAATGGTCCGAGTGTGGGCAGGGATTCATCCCACTTCCGGTTAGACTAGTGAGTCCATGGTTGACTGCTGCAGTTGAATGCTGTTGTTAATCAGATCCAGGATTGAACCATATTCATTCTGACAGCTGGGGTTAATAATCTCTCAACAGGGCTGGAGTTTAATATTCTGGGTAAATGTCAAATAAATCAGCTTTGTTTTGAGCACACAGTTTGTCAAGTCCTTGATGTCACTGCGATAAGAAAAGGTAGGTTTCAAACAGAGACTTAAAGGAGGAGAGAGAAGTGAAGGGGTTAAGGGAGGAAATTCCAGAGTTAGGAACCTGGCAAATGAAGGCTGAAAGAGTGTCAGCCCTAGATTATGGGGAACTCGAGTCTCTGGAGTGGGGACTTGAACCCACGACCTTCAGATTCAGAGGCGAGAGTATGAGACTTACTAAGCTCCAGTGTTCAGGGAAGTGATGTGAATTCTCAGTTGCCTCATCCTTTCTCTGTCCTTTTCCCCATTCCAGGACCAGCAGATCGAGCTGAGAAACTGGACAACAATTAAAAGGGGCAAGAAGAAAGTTTGGACAATAAACCTCTTCGCCCAGAGAGTGGTGAGAATGTGGTCCCACACAGAGTGGTTGAGACAAATAACATAGATCCATTTATGGGAAGCTGGGCTTGTTCAGGAAGAAGAAAGATGGGGCTTGATGAAGTAAAGTGGGAGGAATCTCGTGTACAGTATAAATGAGATGGACTGAGTGGCCTGATTCTGTGCTCTACACTGTGTGTGAAGAACTTGTATCACACAATATCTTCCACCCCCTCAGCATTTCAACATTTTTAAAACTTACTTTGAGATGAGGTATTTTGAACATATAAACTACTCCCAAGTTTAGGTTTGGGATCTTACTGCACAAACAGCCACACTTATAAATATAGAGAAAGCTGGGAATCAGAGGACAGTGGCTAAAGATCAGAAAATGGCCAAGTTCAAGCCTGTCCAGAATGCAGCAGGACGGGCTGACCAAGGCGATACTGAGCTAAAAGGGGTTCGGGTATGCACAGAATCTAATCTAATGAGGTTTGCGTACGCACAGTCCCCAAGCTAAAGAGGTTTGTGTACACACAAACCCTGAACTATAGAGGTTTGCACACACTCTGAGGGAAAGAGGTTTACATACATGCAGACCTTGAGCTGAAAGGGTTTTAGTATGCCCAGACCCTGAGCAAAATAGTTCCAATTCAGGATGTTGTGTCACTCAGAGGGGAACTTCCCTTCCCTTCCCATATGTCTGCTGCCCTTGTCATCCTAGGTGGTAGAGATCGTGGGTTTGGAAGGTGCTGTTGAAGGAGCCTCGGTGAGTTCTTGCAGTGCATTTTGTGCAGTCCTGCAGTACACACTGCTGCCACTGTGCGTTGGTGCTGGAGGGTGTGAATGTTTCGGTTGATGGATGGGGTGCTGATCAAATACTTTGTCCTGGCTGAAACAGGTTCTGCAGTTTGAAAACGACTGGCTGATAAATAAAAATTGTTTTAGGAAAGGACTGCAACCCAGTAAATTTAAATAATTTCAGATCGTTTGCTCTTCAAAGTTACATTGGAACAAATCACGAGATATTTGTAGTTGAATTGAATGTCTTAGCTCCTCACTCGGACACCAGGCTGACAAGGGGCAGTGATTGGACAATAGCTGGAAACAATGAGCTGAAATGTTCTTCTGTAAGAGAAACTGTTTCTCTTTAACCCGGAATTGACTATGTCAGAGTTAAAGGCAATACCAGGCTGACATTGAATATACAGCACAGAAACAGGTCATTTTTGTAAACAATGGTTTCATGGCCATCATCAAACCTTAAATTCCAGGTTTTTGTTGAATACAAATTTCACCATCTGCTGTGGTGAAATGAACCCAGGATCCCAGAGCATTACCCTGGATCTCTGGAATAATAATCCAGTGACAATGGCACTATGCCATGACCTCTCAAACTATAAATCCCTATGCCCCAGACAGTCAGTCCTAATTTTGATTGTAACCCTAATTCATCCTACTATCCTCCTCCGGCTTTTTCCCCAATTCTCCTCCCCTAAAGATGCTGACTGTCGGGTTCAGTTTCACACTCATCTATTGCCCTCCCCAATATGTTACCCAGGTGTCAAATCCTTGACACCTGAAGTTACCAAACTGTTTTGCTAAGGGGGCGTCACAATCAAATCCAGTGACCACCCACATGTACTTTGTGTCAGGGTGGGGTCACTGCGCCCCTCACCCCCACTTTCCATCCCAGTCCCAGGAGTTTGGAGACTGGGGGTGGCTCCAGATGAGTAATGGCGGCCAGAACTCCTATAATCCCCTGCGCTGGGGAAACCGCTCTATCCTGGCAGCATCGGTGGAGAAGAAAAGAGTTGAAGTTTCCAGTCCTCATGACCCTTCAGCCGAACAGTTCTGCTGAAGGGTCATGAGGACTCAAAACGTCAACTCTTTTCTTCTCCGCTGATGCTGCCAGACCTGCTGAGTTTTTCCAGGTAATTCTGTTTTTGTTTTGGATTTCCAGCATCCGCAGGTTTTTGTTTTTAAACCGCTCTATCCGCCGCACGGGCGGGCGGCCCAGGGCTGCGCATGTCCGAGGGAGAGGAGAAGATGCGCATGTGCGGGGTGTGGCATTGCCCATTAGCCAGCCGCTCTAATCGTCATGGGGTCAGAGTGGGTCCCGCGTGCTGAGAGGATGTTTCCACTCATGGGGGAGTGCAGAAATAGGGACAGAGTTCACACATAAGGTGTCTCCCATTTAAGACGGAGATGAGTAGGAATTTCTTCCCTCAGAAGAAATTCTACACTCAGAACAGGGGAACGGCCTCTCGCCAGTGTGAACTCGCTGGTGTCTCAGCATGTTGGAATTCTCTTCCGCAGGGACTAGTGGAGGTCAGGTCATTGAATATTTTCAAGAATGAGCTTGACTGATGTTTGAGTGACAAGGGAGTCGAGGGGTTATGCGGGACAGGCCGAAAAATGGAGTTAAAGATAAGATGAGGAGGATTTTCTTCACTCAGAGGTTGATGAAGCTTTGGAATTCTAAACCCCAGAGGACTGCAGAGGCTCAATCATTAAATATATTCAAGACAGAGATTGATAGGTTTTAGATGTTGTAGATATGAAGGGATATTGGGGATAGTGCAGGAAAATCGTGCTGAGGTAGATCAGCCATGATCTCATTGATGGGCCGAAGGGCCTACTTGTGCTCCTATTTCTTAGGATCTCTTTGTTCTAGACAGAAGTGGCGAACGTGGATCTGTCGATCAGCATGAATCAGCACCTTCAGGAGAATTGGGAGAGTGTATATTAGGTCCAGCAGAGTGAGAACGGAGGGAGGGTGTGTGGGACAGAGATTTACACTTTTGGGGTAATGAGAGAGTAAAGAATGTTCCATAGAAACAAGAATTGTCTGTTCTGAATTTCTGTCCTGTACTGACAGTGAGGGCTGTTGTGAATTCCTTTTACAGGATATTAAAAGGGGAGGATTTACAGACAGAAATCTCAAACCAAAGGTTAAATTCTCAAAGAGTCACTGGATTTATCGGGACCAGAATATGATCAGCCTTTGAAGCTAGAAGGAGAAACGTTTGTCCGTTCTGTCTCCTTCAAAAGATTTTAAACATCAGTGTGACTGGAAAAGGTCCAAGACACACACACAGCCGAGTGAGAGGCTTCCAGTGCACTGACTGTGGAAAGAGTATAAACCAGTTACACAGCATGGAACTACATAACCATTCACAGCGAGGAGACGTGTTCTCTGTGTGGACAAAGCTTCAACTGATCGTTGAACCTGGAGAGACACAAGGATACTCACACCATGGAGAAACCGTGGAAATGTAGGGACTGTGGGAAGGGATTCAAATCCCCTTCTGAGTTGGAAATCATTGATGCAGTCACACCGGGGAGAGGCCATTCACCTACTCTGAGTGTGGGAAGGAGTTCGCTCGGTTATACCACCTGCAGATACACCAGCGAGTTCACACTGGGGAGAGGCCATTCGCCTGTTCTCAGTGTGGGAAGGGATTCACTGATTCATCCAAACTGTACAGGCACCAGCGCTTTCACACCAGAGAGAAACTGTTCACCAGCTCACAGTGTGGGAAGGGATTCAGGAATTCATCTGCTCTGCTGACATACCAGCGAGTTCACACTGCGGAGAGGACGTTCTCCTGCTCAGAGTGTGAGAGGGGATTCAGTCACTTATGCAGACTGCAGTCACACCAACGGGTTCACACCAGGGAGAGGCCGTTCAACTGCTCCAAGTATGGAAAGCAATTTATTCAGTTATCCCACCAGCTGATATGCCAGTGAATTCACACTGGGAAGAGGCTGTTCACCTGCTCTCAATGTGGGAAGGGATTCACTCAGATATCCTATCTGCGGACACACCAGCAAATTCGCAATGGGGAGAGGCCGTTCAGTTGTTCTGAGTGTGGGAAGGGATTCACTTCGTTATCTAAATTGCAGATGCACCATCAGGTTCACACTGGGGAGAGGCCGTTCATCTGCTCTGAGTGCGGGAAGGGATTCACTGCATCATCCACCCTGCTGATACACCAGCGAGTTCACACTGGCGAGAGGCCGTTCACTTGCTCAGAGTGTGGGAAGGGATTCACTCAGTTATTCACGCTACAGGAACACGAGTGAGTTCACACCGGGGAGAGGCTGTTCACCTGCTGTCAGTGTGGGAATGGATTTACTCAGCTATCCAACATGCTGAGACACCAGCGAGTTTACTCCGGGGAAAGGCCGTTTACCTGCTCTGAGTATGGGAAGGGCTTCACTGAGAAATCCAGCCTGCAGAGACACCAACGCATTCACACCGGGGAAAGGCTGTTCACCTGCCCTGAGTGTGGGAAAAGATTCACTCAGTTATCCGACGTGCTGAGACACCAGTGAGTTCATAAGTGATTCCAGGGGTTGGATACTGCTGTTATTGCTGCTGTTAATCACATTCAGGACTGAACCATATACATTCTAACAGTTGGTGAAGTGGGAGGGTTGGAGGGTTTCTTTCTGCTGAACTGGCCCGTCTCATGACTTTTCCCCCAGTGGGCTGATGTTCAGAATACTGAGTTTCATATTTCACAAGGATCACAGAATGAAAGGGTATTTGGAATGTAAAAGATATTTCGCTTGTATTTCTGTTTGGAACTCCCCAAAGCATGCCAGGTTGCCATGGAGATGGGCTGTGCTGGTTAGATGGTTCTTTTGTATCATTTATGGGGGTGTATCTCACAGAAAAAAACTATCAGTTTGAGGATCAAGCTGACTGTGGTAGATTGGGAATACATGAAAATCTATGACGGTGGACAGGCAATAGCTAACATTGAAGGAATTATTACATATTTACAACAAATATAGATTCCTTTCAGGAACAAAACCCAACAGGAAGAGTGATACAACTATGGCCAAGAAGAGCAATTGAAGATTGCATCAGATCAAAGGAAGAGGCACATAAAGTGGCCAAAAAGAGTCGTAAGCCTGAGGATTGGAGCATGTTTTGAATTGAAATTCTTTTGAATTCAGCAAAGGAGGACCAAGAAGCTGAGTTCCAAGAGTTCCAAAGACTCACTACCTTCTGAGAGAAAAAAGTTTTATTCTGTCTTAAATGGGCGACCCATTACTTTTAAACCATGACCCAAATTTCCAGATTCTCCCACAAGAGGAAACATCCTCTCCATATCCACCCTGCCGAGGCCCTTCAGCATCTTGTATGTTTCAATCAAGTCACCTCTTACTCTTCTAAACTCCAGCAGATACAAGCCCAGCCTGTCCAACCTTTCCTTATAAGACAACCCTCCCATTCCTGGTATTAGTCTAGTAAACCTTCTCTGAACCGCTTCCAACACATTTTCATCCTTTCTTAAATAAGGAGACCAACACTGTACACAGTACTCCAGATGTGGTCTCACCAATGCCCTGTATAACTGAAGCATAACTTTCCTACTTCTAACAATAACATTCTGTTAGCTTTCCCAATGACTTGATTTGCCTGAATAATTAGCTTTTGCGATGCATGCACAAGGACACCCTGCATCTCAGAGCTCTGCAATCTCTCACAATAATATGCTTTGTTTTTATTCTTCCTGCCAAAATTGACAATTTCACATTTCCCACAGTACGCTCCATTTGCCAGATATTTGCCCTCTCACTTAACATATCTATATCGTTTTGTAGTCACCTTATGACCTCTTCATAACTTACTTTCCTACCTATCTTTGTGTCATCAGCAAATTTAGCAACCATCCCTTCGGTCCCTTCATCCAAGTCATTTAGGAGTTGAGGCCCCAGTACTGATCCCTGTGACACACCACTCGTTACATCTTGCCAACCAGAACATGACCCATTTATGCCTACTGTTTCCTGTTAGCTAGCCAATCGTCCATCCATGCCAGTGTGTTAACCCCTACACAATGAGCTTTTATTTTCCACAATAACCTTTGATGTGGCACCTCATCAAATGCCGTCTGGAAATCTAAGTTAGTATTCCACTGGTTCCCCTTTGTCCACACCGCATGTTACTTCTTCAAAGAACTCCAATAAATTGGTTAATCATGATTTCCCTTTCACAAAACCATGATTACCCTGAATTGATCTCTGTGCCCCGTTATAACGTCTTTAATAATAGCTTCTCACATCTTCCCTCTGACAGATGTTAAGCTAACTGGCCTGCTTTCTGTCTCCCTTTTAGAATGAAGGAGTTACACTCACTATTTTCCAATCTAATAGAACCTTCCTGAATCTAGGAAATTTTGGAAAATTTCAACCCACGCATCAACTATCCCACTAGCCACTTCGTTTAGGACCCTAGGATGAAGTCCATCAGGAGCTGCCTTCTTGTCAGCCTGCAGCTCCAACAAATTTGCTCAGTACCACTTCTACAGTGACTGTAATTTTCTTGAGTTCCTCCCTCCCTCCCATTTCCTGATTTACAGCTATTTCTGGGATGTTATTTGTACCCCCTGTAGTGAAGACTGATGCAAAATACCTGTTCAGTTCATCTGCCATCTCCTTATTTTCTATTATTAATTCCCCAGACTCACTTTCTAGAACACCAATGCTCACTTTGTTAACTCTTTTCTACTTTAAACACCTAGAGAAACTCTGTTTTTCTACTTTCAGCTAGCTTTCTCTCCTAATCTAATTTTTTCCCTCCTTATTAATCTTTTAGTCTGTCTTTGCTGTTTTTAATATTCTGTCCAATCTTCTTATCTGTCAGCCATCCTTGTGCAATTATATGCTTTTTCTGAAAGTTTGATACTAAGTTCAACTTTTATAGTTAACCACGGATTGTGCATCCTCCCCTTGGAATTTTTCTTCCTTGTTGGAATGCATCTATTCTGTATATTCTGAAATGTCTGCCACTGCATCTCTACTGACCTATCCCATAACCTAATTTGTCAGGTCACTTTAGCTCTCATAATTACCCTTTTTTAAGTTTAAAATACTAGTCTTTGACCCACACTTCTCTCCCTCAAACTGAATGTAAAATTCAATCATATTGTGATTGCTGCTAACTCGGGGCACCTTCACTATGAGGTCATTAATTAATCTTATTTAATTACACAATACCGGGTCTAGTATAGCCTGCCCTCTGGTTCCAGACCGTGCTGTTCTATGAAACTATCCTGAAAACATTTTATGAACTTCCCATCTAGGCTTCCTTTGCCCATCTGATTTTTCCAATCTATATGTAAATTAAAATCCCCCATATTTATCATCATACCTTTCTGACATGCTCCCATAATTTCTTCATTTATTCTCTGTCCTACCAAGTGGTTATTGTTAGGTGTCCTGTACACCACTCCCACAAGTGACTTCTTCCCTTTATCATTTCTCATCTCTACCCAAACTGCTTCTATATTCTGGTTCCCTGAAGTTGGCCATCACTCTCTATTGTGTAAATGCCATCATTAATTAACAGTGTCACCCCTCCACCTTTTCCAAGCTTCCTATACTCACTAAATGTCATGCATCCTTCAATATTCTGTTAGTCTCCAAAGTCCCAGGAAGGTATTGAAAATGTCAGATTTTGTATATGGCTATATTTAATTGTGTATTTAATTTCAAGATAGAATAAAGTTGGGAGTTGGAAAGATAATGAATTGGCATGTCTACCTGGACCCAAGGCCCATGTGATTCACATTGCCATGGAGATGGGGTCTGATAGGGGAAGGATCCACAGGAAGCCATTGTAGGATCAGATTGGAAAGTTGTCCTAAAAGGCATCCCTAAATTTCACAGACACATCAGTCTGCCAAGGTCCAAGAAAGAGAGAGCTGATAGAGATGGCATGTCTCTGTTTCACCACACGGGAATGTGGATGGGACCTTGTGCTCAGATTGATAAACAGAACATTGTGCACATCCTTTTACTCTGGTTGACTTTGATCCTCGAGTAATTTTCTGTTTGTTTTGTTCCCCATGTTCCATTTCATGAATAAACTTTTATCAGTAAAAATATTTGATTTTTCCAGACTTTTCCTCATAAAATTTATGCACTTTAGGGAAGGTGGGTGAGAGGGATGAGAGGGGTTGACAGGCTGTTTAACAGAAAGTAAGTCCCTCTAAGGTAATTGACAAAGGAGCCAGAGGGGGAGATCAGGTTTTATTTTTCTGTTGACAATGTTAGAAAATGGGGTTCAGGGATTCCATCGTGATTTATTAATTTATCAAAGTTCTTCGAGGAAGTAACAAGAAATGAGGATAAAGGGAAACCTGTAGATGTGGTTTTCTTAGATTCACAGAACACATTTCACAAGATGCCACAGCAAAGGTTACTACATAAAATAAGAACTGGTGGTGGAGGAGGTAACATATTAGCACAGATAGAGGATTGGTTAGCTAACAGGAAACAGAGAGTAGGCATAAATAGGTCATTTTCAGGTTGGTAAGATGTGACAATTGGAGTGCCACAGGAGATCAATGCTGGGCCCTCAACCTTTAACAATCTATATCAATGACTTGGATGATGGGACTGAATGTATGGCGGTTAAATTTGCTGATCACACAAATATGTAGGAAAATAAATTGTGAAGAGGACTTAAGGAGTTTGCAAAGTGATATCGATATGTTAAGTGACTGAGCAAAAATTTGGCAGATTGGGTATAATGTGCGAAAATGTGAACTTGTCCACTTTGGCAGGAAGAATAAAAAAAAAAGCATATTATTAAAATGGAGAGAGATTGCAGAACTCTGAGGCACAGAGGGATCTGGGTGTCCTGGCACATGAACCACAAAAAGTTAGTCTGCAGGTACAACAAGTGATTTGGAAGGCAAATGGCATTTTCATGTTTATTGCAAGGGGAGTGGAAAATGAAAGTATGGATGTTTTCCTGCTGTTGTACAGGGCCTTGGTGAGACCACATTTTGAGTATTGTGCACAATTTTGGTCTCCTTATTTAAGAAATGACAGAATTGCAGTTCAGAGAAGGTTCACTCACCTGATTCCTGGAATGAGGGGGTTACCCTCTGAGGAAAGGTTGGACAGGTTAGGCCTGTCTTCGTAGAATATAGGAGCAGGAGAAGGGCATTCAGCCCTGCGAGCCTGCTCTGCCATTCAATATGGTCATGCCTGATCCTCGATCTCAATGCCGTACTCCCGTGCTTTCCCCATACCCCTTGACACCCTTAAAGTCCTGAAATCTATGTATTTCCTTCTTCAATATAGTCAGTGACTTGGCCTCCACAGCCTCTATGGGAGAGAATTCCAAAGGTTCACCACCTTCTGAGTGAAGAAGTTTCTCCTCATCTCAGTCCTTAATGGAGTTCAGAAGAATGAGAGGTGATCTCATTGCAACATATAAGATCCTGAGGGGACTTGACAGGGTGGATGCTGAAAGGATGTTTCCTCTTGTCAGAGAGAATACACATAGGGATACAGTTTAAAAATAAGGGGGTCTCCCGTTTAAGACAGAGGTGAGGAGAATTTTTTTTCCCTTTCAGTTTAGTTTTATAGAGGGGGAGATATAGAGGGGGAATGGGACGGACTGGATCGCTCTACAGAGAGTCAGCATGGACCCGAGGTACCAAATGGACCTTTTTGAAGGTAACTTTGTAACATTTAACCCATGTTGGTGCAGCTGTTCAACAAAACTAACAACTCCTTAAACAAATATTTGTGACTCTTGATCAATGGGAAAAGTGTTCCTCATTTCCCCACACTAAACTGAGCCAATCAGCTTGGAGTCCCTTCTAACTGTGAACTATAACTTGTATCTAAACAGGGTGTCCTGGACCACCTGGTGCTCTGACCCCTTCCTGACCTTAACACCAGTTTTTTTCCCCTTTAAAATTACATTACAGTATTTGGAACTTAAAAAGACAGACAATTGAAGTCTGTTCATCGTTAAGCTTACATACAGTACAATTTGGTAAGATAAGCGTTATTAATTACACAAATGTGTCATCGAGGTGAAGTCTAACAGTTAACACTGAGAAAGAGGCTGACTCCAGTTATTTTGCAGGGAATCCCCACTCTTTTTAGTGACTACAACGTACTGACATCACCAAACAAAGACAAGTATAAATTTCATACTCCTTAACCTTGTGTCGATCCTCAGTACGAGATGAATTTGGGTAACGTGTTCACCAATCTAATCCACATGCTGACAAGGTGCACAGCACAGTTGAATGAGTCTGTGACTAACATACTCATCACTGGACCAAAGCTCCTTGTGACTAGTACAATTCCTTCAGAGTGATCATCATCATCACCTTCAGCTTCAGAATTCTCTGTGTCGTGTGTCACTTCAAAGACCCTGATTTTCCATTTTGGGCTGTTCATCACATAATGATATTTTGAGTCTGACCTGAAACACCTGTTAATTGTGCCTTGGTCATTCCTGGGGTTCATTCACCTATTAATGCTGTTCCAATCCTGTCTTTTGTTGTGATATTCAGATCTACTAAAGATGCTTTCACCCTCATTTGAAACCTGTCAAAGTCCATCTATGCTTCATAGGCATCCAGTAGATCATCTTTCCTTCAAATCTCATCAATGAACCTGAATAGAAGATCCAAACCTTCATCGGTATCCAGCTGACAGGCGCTAGCTCACTAAATACTTTGCTTCTGATTTCAGTTTTGTTGGGAAGTGACAATGCCAAGACCAGACTTTGTTTCCTCCTTGGTAGGGACGTAACCCTTGTCCACATATCCACTTCATTCTTCCACTGGTCGTGTGGCTCAGACTCTTGAGAACATCAGCAGGTAATCAGACCCTGACAATTCTCACTTGCTTTCAGCCATTTCTCACAAAAGCTACTCAGCTTGTAAGTTTCTGTCTGAAGTTTAATTTTCCTTTAGTTTCCAGCCTTCACCATTAGACAAGCATTCTCTGTTCCCATGTTATAATCCTAACAGCCTGATGGTGAAGAAAGAAACTGGAGCCAATCTTTACTTGGTATAGATTTATTCACTGAATGAAACATTACAGGTATATACCTCCTGACTCGACTTCACTCTATGTCAGTAAGGGTCTCTTTATCTGTGCTCAAGTAACTATCCAATCCATGATGTCCACCTGTATGTACTTAACCTCAATTCACACAATCGAAAGCCACAGTCAGAGCATCTAAAAGGTCGCTAATCAGTGTGACTGTCACGGTGTGTCAGCAGCTCAGATGAACAAGTGAATCTCTTCCCACACTCAGAGTCTGTAAACGTCTTGTCCCTCGTGTGAACTCGCTGGTGTCTCAGCAGGGTGGATGTATCACTGAATCGCTTCCCACACTCGGAGCAGGTGAATGGCTTCTCCCTGGCGTGAACTCATTGGCGTTTCTGCAGGGTGGACGACCGAGTGAATCCCTTCCCACACTCGGAGCAGGTGAACGGCCTATCCCTGGTGTGAATTTGCTGTGTTTCAGCTGGTCGGATGACCGAGTGAATCCCTTCCCACACTCCGAAGAGGTGAATGGCCTCTCCCTGGTGTGAAGTCACTGGTGTGTCTGCAGGGTGGATGACCGAGGGAATCCCTTCCCACAAATGTAACAGGTGAACGGCCTCTCCCCATGTGAACTCACTGGTGTGTCTGCAGGTCGTAAGACCGAGTGAATCTCTTTCCACATTCAGAACAGAGGAGCCAGTCCCCGGTGTGAACTCGCTGGTGTGTCTGCAGGTAGAATGACTGAGTGAAAACCTTCCCAGACTTGGAGCAAGTGAATGGCCTCTCCCCAGTGTGAACTCGCTGGTGTGTCTGCAGGGTGGATGACCGAGTGAATCCCTTCCCACACACGTAACAGGTGAACGGCCTCTCCCCAGCGTGAGCCTGCTGGTGTGCCAGCAGCTCACAAGACCGAGTGAATCTCTTTCCACATTCAGAACAATGAGCCAGTCCCCAATGTGAAGTCGCTGGTGTGTCAGCAGGTCGAATGACCGAGCGAATCCCTTCCCACACTCAGAGCAGGTGAATGGCCACTCCCCGCTGTGAACTCGCTTGTGCATCAGCAGGGGGGATGATCCATAAAATCCCTTCCCACACTCAGAGCAGGTGAATGGCCTCTCCCCAGTGTGAACTCGCTGGTGTCTCCGCAGCTGGGATGTATTCCTGAAGTCCTTCCCACATTCAGAACATGTGAACGGACTCTTCCCAGTGTGAATTCACTGGTGTGACTGCAGATGAGGTGACTGGGTGAATCCCTTCCCACACTCAGGTGAATGGCCTCTCCCCGGTGTGACTGCACTGATGAGTTTCCAACACAGATGGGGTTTTGAATCCCTCCCTGCAGTCCACACATTTCCACAGTTTCTCCATGGTGTGCATGTCCTTGTGTCTCTCCAGGTTCTACGATTAGTTGAAGCCTCGTCCTCACACAGAACAGTGTACGCTCTCTCACCGCTGTGAATGGTGTGATGTTTTTCTCAAGCTGAGGAACTGGTTCAAGCTCTTTCCACAGTCAGTGCACTGGAACACTCTCACTCGGATATGTGTGTCTCGGTGCTTTTCCAGTCACTCTGATGCTTAAAACCATTTGAAGCAGACAAAACAGACAAACATTTCTCCTTCTAGATTCAAAGGTTGATCATATTCAGGTCCTGATGATTCGACTGAGTCTGTCAGATCGTGATGTGATGTTTAGTTTGAGATTTCTGTCTGCAAATACTCCCCTTCTAATATCCTGCTAAAGAAGTTTACAAAAGTCATTATTGTCAGTACAGGATAGAAATTCAGATCAGACAATTCTAATTTCTAACAAACATTCTTTCATTCCCCAAAAGCAGTAAATCTCCTTGCCACACACTCTCACTCCATTCTCACTCTGCTGTATCTAATATACTCCTAATAGTACTGCACTAAAAATGTGTATAATACACAGTTCTCTATTACATGATAAGAGATACATGGTGCAGTGGGGAAGAACTTTATTTCAACAGCCCGTGGTGATGACTTGGAACCCACTGCCGATGAGGGTGGTGGTTCCAGAGACAATCAACAATTTCAGAATGAAATTGAATTGACACTTGAAGGAAATGGGACTGGGACTGACTGGATCACTCTACAGAGGGTCAGTATGGACTTGAATTGTCAAATGGACTCCTTCTGTGTCATAATGACTCTATCACTGGAAATATATTGGGTAGCTACAGTACTGTCCTATAATACTAGAAGGATTACAAATGAACTTTAGTACAAAACTATAAATAATATATCTAAAGTGTCCCCCATTACAAAAGTATGATCATTTTCACACTATTATTCTGGTTTATTGTCAAGTAAGTTTATGGATGTGAGTGTGGATGGTTCTCTCTGTGTGATTTAATTACATTTGGAGTCAGGGAGACTACAAGATTGAAATTATCAAAAGAAGTTAGGTGTAGGAATGTACTTGAAATGCTAATTTATAAACATCGATGTGGTCTTAGCATGTCAGTTGTGAAGGGAATTTGCATTTTTAGATAATTGAAGGGTTGTTTGGATTTCAAAGGAACGTTAGGCTTTTCACAACGAGCCAGGTAAGCAAGGCTAACCAGTGTGTTTATTTTTCCCAAAGGTTACTGACAATATTGGCAACATGAAAAATGTTTGTAGTATCAGAAAGGTAAAGTTCCAAAGACCTATGGAACAATGGAATTTACATATTAAGGAGAGAGAAACATATATGAAGGAGAATGAAAATTATGTTGGGGGGGGCCATGTAAAATCTAGCAGGAGTGTGTGAAACAGCCTTCAGGAAGCCTCCACCCATTTGTGCATAAGTCTACTGTGTCCAATGACTAAAGTTGGAGACAAACTTTTGAAAGTCCACTGTCAAGTGTGTACTGTGGTAACTTGCTGACTTGTTTTTTAAATTTAAAATCTATTTTGGATTGTTGCCTTAAAGAGGGTGTGTAATTTAGAGTCAGGTTAATTAGGAATTTTAGGATTTGTTATAGTATTAAGTAATTGTATGTCTTACGTATGTGTTTGAAATCTTTTTATTCTGTTAATAAATATTTTAATTTCATTTTTAAAATCTCTAAAGATCTTAGTGGACTCCTTGTTTCTGAATTCAGTGCCCAGATCTTTTCGTAATAAATAGAAATTGCAAAACTGTTCTGACAGCATGGCCAGGTTTCTCTTGTGGATTTGGTCCACCTGGCACACATCATCTGCCACGTCTTAACACCCCTATCACAACATTAGACATATCTTTGCCCTCTAGCACTGTGTTCTCCAGGGGACAGAATTCTTATGAAATAAAATAAGGGACCCTTTAGATGTGGGGCTGGAGGCATGCATGGGGGTGGGATGCTTGTGACTGTGAGAGCAGGTTGGGGGGGGGGGTGGGGGGGCGCTGGGTTTCAATGTAAGATGGGGGTGGGTAGGAGGAGTCTTGAGACAATCATAGTGAGAGGGGTGATTTTAAAATCAACTTAAACTTACAGCTTATTTTGTTCAGTCATAGCATCATCATCCCTCTGCTGGCTGATCATTCACTCGCCGTCCCACTCGAATCACTCAAACTCACGCTGAAGACTCCCGGATCAGTTTCCCACAGGCTGTCCTGGAAATACAGGACAAAAGGTAAAATAAGGAGCAATCCCTTAAAATACAGGACAGTTAAACACCCTGATATTGTCCGCTTAAATGTCAGCCATCTCCTGGGTAAACAACCCCTTTAATTGTGAATATTAGGAAAGAGACCATCCTTTTAGCCAGATAAATAAATGTGTCAAGCTGAGGGAGCAAAGGATGCCAATGTCTTTAAGAGAGAGAGACCTGGACCAACCTTTTCAGAGTCTGCAACCTCCCTGGATTCACTTCCTTTCCCTTCAGTTCGTGCAAATCAACAATTTGCCCCCAGAATGAGAAAAGAAATGGAAAGGGGGAGAAAAGAAAGTGTTTTACTCACAGATGTTGGACACAGGAGTAAGTTTTCGTCTGAAGCTCACTGTCCAACTTCCGCATTGTGACGTCCACTGTGGAGCCCTCTCTGAATCAGCCAATAGGAATCACTCTGCTCCGAGGTGATGTCCTCGGGTTCCAGTCTGCTGGCCAGGCGCTCGGACACGGGAGCCCCGCCCCCACCCATTGTTTCCCCTCCACCTCAACCTCCTCGAACTAAGAATTCCAGGCAACCGGCTGACGGCTCCGGCCAGAGGGAAAAGCCGTTCGGAGAGCTCGCGAGAGGGGAAGCTGCGCATGTGCAGAGGAGAACCCGCCCCTTCTCTTCATGCTAAGGGTTTGACCAATGGGAAAAGTTGGAGGACCAGTAGGGCGCTGGTCCTCCAGACAATCAGAGCGCGGACTTTGTGTGAATGCAGATTGAGCTTCACACAGACTGAAACTTCCTCATGTGTCCAACATCTGTGAGTAAAACACTTTCTTTTCTCCCCCTTTCCATTTCTTTTCTCATTCTGGGGGTAAATTGTTGACTTGCAGGAATTGAAGGGAAAGGAAGTGAATCCAGGGAGGGTACAGACTCTGGAAAAGTTGGCCCAGGTCTCTCTCTCTTAAAGACATTGACACTATTTGCTCCCTCAGCTTGACATATTTATTTGTCTGGCTAAAAGGTTGGTCTCTTTCCTAATGTTCACAATTAAAGGGGTGGTTTCCCTAGGAGTTGGCTGTCATTTAAGGGGACAGTAAATTAATACAGGACAGAGGTATGTCTAGTGTTGTTATATCTTATATGTACACTGAGATGAGAAATGTCCTCATCCAGAGAGTGGTGAACCTGTGGAATTCGTTACCACAGAAAGTTGTTGAGGCCAAAACATTGTGTGTTTTCAAGAAGGAGTTAGATATCGCTCTTGGGGCAAAATGGATCAAAGGATATGGGGAGAAAGCAGGAGCAAGCTGTTGAGTTGTATGATCAGCCAAGATCATAATGAATGGCGGAACAGGCTCGAAGGGCTGAATGGCCTATTCCTGCTCCTAATTTCTATGTTTCTATTAGATATTTTTCTTATTATTTCTAGTGTTCTGATATAGTACTGTAGCTACATTATAAATCTCCAGTTGTAGATTCGTTAAGACACAGAAGAAGACTAATGAGCACCTTGAGTCCTTATCAACTCTGCAGAGTAATCCAGTTAGTCCCATTCCCCCTCTGTATCCCTATACAGCTGCAAGTCTATTTCCTTCGAGTACCTATCGAATTTCAGTTTGAAATCATTAGTCTTCCACCTGCTTGACAAGTTACGAGTTCCAAATAATGACCACTCACTGTATAAACTCTAGTTGTGAACATTTTGAATCATGGAATTCATTAAAACTAGAATTGTGTGTTCTAAATTTATATCCTGTACTGACAATGATGGAGTTTTTAATCTCTTTCTGCAGAACATCAGAAGTTGAGGATGTGAAGACATGAAATTCACAACAAACATCACATCAAGATCTGACAGATTCACTCAATTCATCAGGATCTGAATATCATCGACCTTTGAATCTAGCTGGAGAAATGTTTCTGTGTTCTGCCTGCTTCAAAAGATTTTAAACATCAGGGTGACTGGAAGTGCACCCAGATGCACACCCGAGTGAGGGTGTTCCTGTGCACTGACTTGTGGAACAAGCTTTAACCAGTTATGCAGTCTGAAAAAGCATCACAGCATTCACATTGAGGAGAGACATTATACATGTTCTGTGTGAGGACAAGGGCACCTGCACCGTGGAGAAACCGTGGAAATGTGGGGACCGTGGGAAGGGATTTTGGGCCCCCTCTGATCTGGAGATTCATCAACGCCATCACACAGGGGAGAGGCTGTTCACCTGATCCTTGTGCAGGAAGGGAATCAGTGAATCATCCAGCCTGCTGCAGCACCAGAGACCTTTTAAATGCTCTGCCTGTGGGAGTGCCTTCAAAAGGTCTCATGACCTGACAGTCCACCAGTGCATTCATACTGAGGAGAGATCATTCAGCTGTTCTCACTGTGGGAAGACATTTGGGACATCCTCCAAACTGCTGATACACCAGTGAGTTCACTCTGGGGAGAGACCATTCATCTGCTCCATTTGTAGAAAGGGATTCACTCAGTCAAGCGCCCTGTGGACACACAAGCAGGCAGAAGCCATTCACCTGCTCTGAGTGTGGGAAGGGATTCACTGATTCTTCACACCTGCAGCGACACTGGCAAGTACATTCTGGGGAGCAGCCGTTCACCTGCTCTGAATGTGGAAAGGGATTTACTCAGATATCCAACCTGCAGATCCATCAGCAAGTTCACTCTGGGGACAGGCCGTTCATGTGCTCTGTGTGTGGAAAGAGATTCACTCAGATATCTAACCTGCAGATCCACCAGCAAGTTCACACTGGGGAGAGGCTGTTCACCTGCTGTGTGTGTGGAAAGGGATTCAGTTATTCATACACTCTGCAGAAACACAAGTGGGATTCCATTGGGGAGAGGCCATTCACCTGCTGAGTGTGGGAAGGAATTCAGCGATTCATCCACACTGCAGACACACAAGCGAGTTCACATAGGGGAGAGGCCATTCACTTGCTCCCTGTATGAGAAGGGATTCACTCAGTTATCCAACCTGCTGACACACCAGCGAGTTCACACTGGGGAGAGGCCGTTCACCTGCACCATGTGTGGAAAGTGATTCACTCAGTCATCGCACCTGCGGAGACACCAGTGAGTCCACAAGTGATTCCAGGGGTAGGATTCTGCTGTTTTGCTGCTGTTAATCACATCCAGGACTGAACCATGTTCTTCCTGACACTTGGTGAGGCGGGAAGGCCAGAGGGTTTCTTTCTGCTGGACTGGTCGGTCTCATGACTTTGCTTCCAGGGGGCTGATGCTCTTTGAGCCTGGGAGTGCACATTTCGACTGAAATGATCCTCAAAAGCTGTTGAAGGACATTTATTTCATCCTGGTCAGTAAATAGTGTCTTCCCTAACAATACGGTAGATCTAAAATAAATACATTTCTCTCTGTGAATGAACGGCGATATTGATTCATGTCAAGATGGATTGTGGCTTGGAGGGGAACTTGAAGGTGGTGGTGTTCCCATGTGCATGCTGCCCTTGTCCTTCGAGGTGGTAGCAGTCACGAATTTGGAAGGTGCTGTCGAAGGAGCCTGGGTGGGTTGCTGCTCTACATCTTATAGATGGTAAACACTGCTGGAGGGAGTGAATGTTTGTGGATGGGGTACCAATAAGTGGGCTGCTTTGTCCTGGATGGTGTCGAGCTTCTTGTGTGTTGTTGGAGCTGCACTCATCCAGGCAAGTGGGGAGTGTTCCATCACACTCCTGACTTGTGCCTTGTAGATGTTGGACAGGCTTTGGGGAGTCAGGAGGTGAGTTACTTGTTTCAGAAATCCCAGCCTCTGGCCTGCTCTTGTAGCCACAGTATTTATATGGCTGGTCCAGTTCAGTTTCTGGTCAATGGTAACCTACAGTATGTTGTAGTGGGGGATTCAGTGATGGTAATGTCATTGAACACCAAGGGGTGATGGTTAGATTCTCTCCTGTTGGAAATGGTCATTGCCTGGCACTTGTGTGCTGCAAATGTTATTAGCCACTTGTTAGCCCAAGCCTGGATATTGTCCAGGTCTTGCTGCAATTGGACATGGACTGCTTCAGTATCTGAGGAGTCTCAAATGGTGCTGAACATTGTACAATCATCAGCAAACATCCCCACTCCTGACCTTATGATGGAAGGAAGGTCATTGATGAAGCAGCTGAAGATGGTTGGGCCTAGGACACTACCCTGAGGAACTCCTGCAGTGATGTTCTGGGACTGAGATGACTGACCTCCAACAACCACAATCATCTTCCTTTGTGCTGGGGATGACTCCAACCAGTGGAGAGTTTTCCCCTGATTTCCATTGACTCCATTTTTACTCGGGCTCCTTGATGCCATATTTGGCCAAATGCTGCCTTTAAGTCAAGGGCAGTCACACTTGCCTCACCCCTGGAGTTCAGCTCTTTTGTCCATGTTTGAACTAAGGTTGTAATGAGTTCAGGAGCTGAGTGGCCTTGGCAGAACCACTGAGCATCAGTGAGCAGGTTATTGCTGAGTGAAAGGTGCTTGATAGCACTGTCGATGACACTTTCCACCACTGTGCTGATTGAGAGTGGACAGTTGGGGGGTAATTGGCCGAGTTAGATTGTCCTGCTTTTTGTGTATATACACATTGCCAGGTTGATGCCAGTGTTGTAGCTGTACTGGATCAGCTTGGCTAGGAGCACAGCTAGTTCTGGAGCACAAGTCTTCAGTCCTCTTGCCAGAATTTTGTCAGGGCCCATACCCTTTGCAGTATCCAGTGCCTTCAGCCATTTCTTAACAGTATGTGGATTGAATCAAATTTTCTAAAGACTGGCATCTATGATGCTGGGGACCTCAGGAGGCCAAGATGGATCATCCAATCCACACTTCTGACCGAAGATGTTTGCAAATCCTTCAGCCTTGTCCTTTGCACTGATGTGCTTGGCTCCCCCATCATTGAGGATTGGGATATTTGTAAAGCCTCCTCCTCCACTGAGTTGTTTATTTGTCCATCACCATTCATGACTGATTTGGCAGGATTGCAGATCTCAGATGTGATCCCTTAGTTTTGGGATTGCTTAGCTCTGTCTGCCACTTGCTGCTTTCACTATTTGGCACACAAGTAGTCCTGTGTTGTAGCTTCACCAGCTTGACACCTCATTTTTACATATGCCTGATGCTGCTCCTGGCATGGCCTCCTGCACTCTTCATTGAACCAGGCTTGATCCCCAGCTTGGTGGTAATGGTAAAGTGGGGGATATGCCGGGACATGAGGTTACAGATTGTGGCTGAACACAATTCTGCTGCTGCTAATGGCCCACAGCCCCTCATGGATGCCCAGTCTTGAGTTGCTAGATCTGTTTGAAATCTATCCCATTTAACCCAGTGGTAGTACCACACAACACGATGAAGAGTATCCTCAATGTGAAGATGGGACTTTGTCTCCTCAAGAACTGTGTGGTGGTCACTCGCACCAACACTTGCATGGACAGATGAATCTGCAATAGGAAGATTGGTGAGGACGAGATCAGGGAGGTTTTTCCCTCTTGTTGGTTCCCTCAATACCTGCCGCAGACCCAGTCTGGCAGCGATGTCCTTTAGGACTCGGCTAGCTTGGTCAGTAGTGATGCTACTGAGTCACTCATGGTGATGGACATTGAAGTACTCCACCCAGAGTACATTTGGTGTCCTTTCCACCCTCAGTGCTTCCTTCAAGTGCTGTTCAACATGGAGGAGCACTGATTCATCAGCTGAGGGAGTGGCTGGTAGCTGGGAATCAGCAGGAGGTTTCCTTGTCCATGTTTGACCTGATGCCATGAGACTTCATGGGGTCCAGAGTCGATGTTGAGGACTCCCAGGACCACTCTCCCCTGCCTGTATCCCACTGTGTACACAAATACCATTGTATACACAAATTGCTGAATTCAGAGGGGAAAAAGCAAGGTGACAGGGAATTTCTTCTGAAAGTCCAATTCCTAACAGCCAGTACTCAAAAGCCAGATGGATTGTCAGCAATCAGCAATGTGGTTCCTGACAAAGTGAACTAGACCTCAAATCTGGAAATCCTTTGGACCCATTACAAATTCTATCCCAGGGCTCAAACTGTACACAATCCAATACAGATTTAAAAAGCATCATGAGGAATAGAAAACTGAAGTACCAACTTTTAACCAAGGACCTGGAAAGACTGTGTGACAGGGGAAAGGAGATCTCTTGAGAAAGTTAAAGTAAGTGAATTAACCAATAGTAAAATGAACTCTTGTTTACCAGAACATTGGTGCTCTAAGAACTTGAGCAGGTTGAACTTTAAAACCTAATTGTCACATTTGGTTAGTTCTGTTACGAGTTAAGTTTATAGTGTTGCCGAGGTGATATGTTTAATTGTAAAATGTGACAAAGGGAAAACTTTATCTGTACAGTGTGTAAAAAGGTAGTTGTTACGGTGTTTACCATGTTAAAATGTGTTATAGTCAAAAAGGATTGTGGAAACTTCCTAACTTTAGTAAGGTTTTTCCCTTGGGTGGGAGGGAATGTGATTATCCATGTACCTTGGGAAAAGGGTGTTTTTTCATGCAATGGCCCCTTTCAACCCAAAGTGAAACTGGAGATTCTTCTGAAGGAGGAGTAATTGATTTCCTGGTTCTGTGATCATTACTTTAAAGAAATGGTCATGTGACCTGAGGTTACTATGGGGATAAAAAGCTCAGAAACCAAGAGCAAAGAGACAGTGAATTGCATATTGAATTGCAGTTTGAGTCCTGCTGAAGCAGGTTCAGTTACAGGGTAAAATGTCAGACATAGTTAAGAACAAAATCTGGTGTTGAAACAGGGACTGTGGTACTTTGTGTATTACACAGTTGGAAAGGGCAGGGAGCTGAAGACAAGGAGAGCAGGGGATTGTGCATTGGAAAAGACCCCTTGCTTCTATTTCAGTTTTTCCAGTGCCAACTAGATCTCTTAAAGGGGCTGAAGAAGGGACTCTGGATATTTTGGGACATCAGGACCCATCATTGTGACCCAAGAGAGAGAGCATTCATAGACGTGCACTTTATTGGTGTTCACCATATTTGAGGACTTTGGATAGAATAGTGACTCCAGGGCTAAATCCATTGAGTGGGAAGTGAGAGATCCAACATAGCAGAGACCGGTTGGAAAGACTGTTAGACTGCCCATGGTGCAACATGTGTGCAGGAAGTAATGTGGGTGTTTATAATAACCTGAGGTGTATCTTTGTTCTATCGACTATTTAAAGTGAAATTTCCCCTTTTCTTTGAAATATCCATCGCCTGATAATGAATGTTTGTGTTTATTTTAGTTGGTTTATTACAGTAAAAGTTTTAAAAGGTGAAATCTTGTCCATTGGTTTTCTTTCCATTGGTGTCATAGGGATTCCTTTCATTTAATAAGTTATCAGTCTCTACAGGAATCGGAACGAGAGTCAGAGAGTCATTAGGGCAGAAAAGAAGGCCATTCTGCCCCTTGAGACTATGCTGACCCTCTTTTTAATAATATAGTCAATCCCATTCTCCAGTTCTAACTCTTAACCCCTGCAAGTTTATTTCCCTCAAGTGCCCATCCAATTTCGTTTTGATATCTGGGTGAGATGACCAATAGTTGGGAGGGACCCAAAGGAAAGCCAGTTTAATCTGGCACATCCGCTTTTTATTATTCAGACCTGGAAGGTAAGAAGGGGTTTTGTTAATGAGCAAGTCGAGCCTGGATCAGGTTAAGAAAATGGAGATGAAATGGGTTTGATGTATATCTGAGATGGGAAAGCTTTATGTAAACCCAGTCAAATCTTTGAAAGGAGAGAGAAAAAAACATTAGTACAGGTCCCAGTCCCCATTTAAACACACAGCCTAGGAAGATTAGGAAGGGGACATCCTCTGCCACTCAGTCAGCTCATGGCTGATCTACACCTCCACTTCGTGCTCCTGTCTTTGCTGCACTCTGCACAAGGTTGTGTCGATGAGGGATGGAAGCCGATGAGATTAGAGTGGGGGTGGGGCCGGGGAACCAGAGCCCAATGAACACACATGTGAACCCTGCAGGAGGCAGA